>NC_132892.1:14187882-14491811 GCF_030463535.1 Salminus brasiliensis
TTGATCTACTAAAGCAAAAGCTCCCTTACCTTTCGTCCAAACCTGAAGAGAGTTTTTTTAGGTTGAATAAAATGAAAAAAGCTCCTCTTTTTCTTCGCCACAGGAACTGGATATGTGGGACAGTTGTCTTCTAGAGGGTCAGGTCTGGACGTGATGGGATCCTCCTCTTCTTGGGAGATGCTGTTTTTCTCCACAGTGTCCATCACCACATCACTTTCATCACTGCTTAGTGATGAGCATTCTGCGAACAAAACCCTCACGTCCAAAACAACCTTGTCATCCTCAAGGTTAGTTTGCTGGTAGTTTTTGGGCAGAGGGACTTCCTTCTCTTTTTCAGGGGCTGCAGACTGATCCAACAGACGGGCCCGGGCCGCTTTAACGGATCTCTGCAGTAGCTCGCGGATAATGTCCACAGAGTCCCTAGTTGATGTCTCAAAGGGAAGTTTCATTAAGTCGATGGGGACCCCTGCCTCAGCCATTGTCATTAGCATTTCCAGGTCCTCATCAGTGGCAAGGCTGCTGGGCACGTAGATGCTCTCAATTTCTGATTCTCCAATACTGTCCAGAAGTACTTCTGGTATTACTGCCCTAGGGGACTTCGTCTGGAGCTCCTCAACGGACAGCTGAACTGTCTCCTTGTCTTGCACAGCAAGACTTTCATTAGATGCTGAGGCCATGTTTTCCATCCCTTCTTCAGCAGATATGATCAGATCGCTGGTTTTACAGTTGTCATCCATGATAACTATCAAGTTTAATGATGGACAGAATTAAATATGTAAATATAATCATGAGACCTCAAAGCTCATTATTAATTGTGGTCAGTCTATCAATCATCTGTTAGACTAAATATTAATTATTATTAATATGCCATAATAATTTTATTAAGAGAATAGAGAGGGTGAGACTGGGAGGAGTAGAGGGTCCTACCTGCAGGGTGGTCGTTGTCCTAATGAGCTTCTGTTTGAACTGTCTGAACTATTTAAGTGCAATCTGGAGTTGCCTATTGTGATGTCATCGATTCCGTTGCTGCCATAGCAACGATACAGAGTCAGTGCAGCTCATCCACTCAGCTTAAACAGACAAATCACAACACTTAGACTATATAACTACACAGGACAAGCAGCTTTCTATTAGGAATATCCAATTAACATTGATCTCAGAATCCTCAAAGCTGAATTAACACCTACAGTAATTTAATTCCACCTGGACACCAATGTAAAATGTTCAAATTTTGTTCAGTTCCTGAAACTAAAATGTAATGAATATCCCTGATAAATTACTTATCTACACCAAAACCACTTAAAGATCATGGATTCACATTTTTTAAAATGATTTCTTGTGAAGTTGTTTAATCAGGATGGCAGTAATTCCCTAAGATATCTATAAAGCAATGTTATTTATAGTGTAGTTCAGTGGTAATGTGCATGTGTCAGAGCATGGTGAACCGTAGGATTTGAGACTACTGCCATACATACAGCAATATGGGAAATAAGACAATCCATAACATGAGAATGAGGAAAGTATTTCAGAATATGAATAATATTGTTTACATAAACAACCTGCACAAATAAACAAGTTAACAATTCAGCTCAAAGCACTGCTTATTAAATCACAGTACTGCTTATAAAATCAAATGGGTCAAATGAAGAGCCTGTTTGAGACATAATGAGATAAAACAGTAAATAGTCACAGAGAAAAGAACAGTTCATATAAGATGTGTAAAAAATGACTAATGAGGTTATTTAGGTGTTAAGTTCATACTGAGGTGGCTTCACAGGGCTTCTCTGTTCTGTAGTCAGTGTTTCTATAGTTTCTCACTTCAGAAATGGGACAGGTTGTTCTGCAAAGCATACTGTGGATTATTCTAGTTACAATATTCAAAAAGAAGTGTATGCTTTACAGTGTGCTTTGCAGAAGAGCCGTGTTCACTCACCTTTTTTAATACTACTGTGAGGGACGATGTACCTAAATGTTTCACTCACCTGTACACCTGTGTAATGTGACGTGATAATAAAAGTGATTTGATTTTTTTTTTTTGGTGGCTCAAGGGGTTGTTAGAAGAGATGTCCACAAGGGGGTGTTATAGGGCCATTATTCCTGGTAACTCTGCTGGTGACAGAGTGCTAAGAAGGCTGAGAGAAACTATAGAGAAAGTCTACCAGCTGTATTTCTATTCTTTACAGACCTCTTTCTTTTGGGTTGGTACTAAGTACACCGCACACACCTACATGTGAAATCTTAAAAGACATGATGTTCTTAAAAATGTTTTATTCATTTGTTTATTTATGATATTAATTAACAACTAAAATTAGCATACACATTTTAGACTGCATGCTTTATGAATCGTCTGCTAAGAAATAGAGAGCCTGTTGCAGGGGTGGGTGGTCACTAGTTACCTTTACACATGATAATAGGAGGATGAGAATGGGAGTCTAGTTTTCCTTTCAGTTTAGTCATGAACTTCATTTTTGAGTGTAATGTTGTCATGTTATGTTGGTGAGCATATGCATGGCTCTGTGATGGATCATGTGTCTAATTTGAGAGCTTTTTTAGACCAAAAATATAGTAAAAAGAAATCAACCGTAACAGACACTGATTGTATCTAAAGTTCCAGTGCAGCTCTATAAGTTATTCAGTATTGAAGTATTTTATTTTAATTCACTAATTTTCTACATCTGTCACTCTGCCAATAAAACGTGAAGCTCTGGAGCAGCCGCACAGTGACCTAAGGTCGCCGGGATAGAGGGATTTTAGTCCCCGAGCACTGGCTTAAGGAGCAGTTGAACTGTGTTTTCGGAGTGATGGAGCTCCATCCAGTACCTTGGGCTGAGTTGGAGTGCATAGACTAATCATCCAGCATCAGTGCATCAGGAATTGCTACGTGAACCAGACCTTACAACCGTGACTTTTCTTGTGCCTATGTCCACAGAAGGAGATTTCACTGGGCATCCGTTTCAAATACAGGTGCAGAACAAGTGCTTAAACAATGATGCACCACTGATAGCTAGAACTGCGGCTGTCTCTCCAGATCTGCTGAACGATATCAGGGTACAGAATGACTTCCCCGCCCCTCCTCAGACAACCAATGGGCCTCTTGCACACTCATGCCCTGGGGATTCAGCAATGTATGTAGTGGGTATATATTAATGGGTGCATGTCAGAGTTTAGCCAGTTCAGAGTGTGAGGGGGAGAAGAGTGTTTGTCAGTCTGACTGTCCTGGACTTCACACTCCTGTAGCGTCGGCCCGATGGTAGGAGCGTGAAGAGGCTGTGTTGAGGGTGTGTACTGTCCCTGATAATGCTGTGGGCCCTGCTGATGACCCTGGTCCTGTAGTTGTCCTGCTTTACTGTGATTGTAGTGTACTGTAAATGTAGTGTTTCTGTACTGTAAAACAGTATGTTTATGACAATTAACTGTACTGTAAGTATAGTGTATATAGATGACTGTACTGTAAAATGTGTGTACTACAAATTAGTACATTAAATAACAAAAATCTATTGTGAATTACTGTTATGTAAAGTTACCATATGTTTATTATAATTAAGTGTACTGATTATTTTAGTGTACAATAAATGTAGTGTACTGTAGTTTGACTGTAATGTAGTGTACTGTATATTTATTACAATTAACTGCTGAATTCATTCAATTCATAAATTCATTAAATTTATTAAATGAATCCAGTTTTACGTACAACAGAATGAACTTACAGTGGAGGAAATAAGTATTTAATCCCCCACTGATTTTGAAAGTTTGTACTCTAACAAATAATTAAACAGTCTATGCTAGCTTTATTTTAACAGTGAGAGAAAAAAAAACTGGAAAATGAATTAATATTTAAATAAAAAATAATTTGCATTTCATTGCGGGAACTAAGTATTTGATCCCCTAAAAACCATGACTAATATTGGCTCCCACAGACCACTGACACACCCTACTCTCAGTGAAGTCGTTACCTGCATGAGAGACACCTGTCCCAAATTGTCACCTGTGTAAAAGGCCATCTGCCAAGAGACTCAGTGACACTCCACATCTCCACCATGGGCAAGACTAAAGAGCTGTCTAAAGATGGCAGGGACAAAATTGTTGAGCTACACAAGGCGGGAATGGGCTACAAAGCCATAAGTAAGAAGCTGGAAGAGAAGCTGACAACTGTTGGTGCAATTATTCGGAAGTGGAAGAAGTACAACATTACTGTCAATCGACCTAGGCCTGGAGCTCCATGCAAGATATCACCTCGTGGAGACTCACTGATCATGAGAAAGGTTACAAATCAGCCAAGAATTACATGGGAGGAGCTGGTTAATGATCATAAGGCAGCTGGGACCACATTCTCAAACAAAAACAAAAAACATTGATAATACACTGAGACGTAATGGCTTAAAATCCTGCAGTGCACGCAAGGTTCCTCTGCTCAAGAAGGCTCATGTCCAGGCTCTTTTCAGCAAGCCAGTGGCAACAGTGGCAAGGAAAAACTCAAAAGGGGAACCCATCTTCCTCTGGTCGACACTGGATAGCATGCATGCAGGTAAAGAGTCACAAGCAATCCTTCTAAAGCATTTTGTAAACAAAATGTACATGAAGGCAGCATAACTCTGTTCACAGAGACTACATTAGCAGAACTATTAAAGAACACAGTTGCGTGACAATTTTCATACAGAATACAGTAGCATCAATTTTACCTTTAGAAGTCAACAGGGTCACATTTTTCATACAGAATACAGTAGCATATAATCACTCAAACAGCAGATAGGAGCATGAATCTAAATACAGAATACAACAGTGCTGCTCTTCATATTCAACATAGAGCTTTAAGCTCCCTCTATTAATTCATTTTCCATACATCATTCATCCACCTTCAGGCTGCAGTAGTTTAGCCCCACTAAGACAATAATGCTTAAGTTGCATTTCAGAAAAATGCAGCCAATCAGAAGAAAGCTCATTTACATAACGACACAGTAATAGAAACAGCTTGTTATTATTTTAATGGACTAAGGGCAGGTTTGGGTACATAAAGCTCCATAAAACAATGTAAGTAAGACTGAAGAGAAAAGGTCCAATAAAAAGTGTTGCTCACTGTTATTTTATTAGTGACAAACACCTCAACCATGTGGTAGCTCAGACAGAGCAGAGGCAGGTAGTAAAGACCTGGTGTTCAGTCAGAGCAACATGACAGCACAGTAAGACCTTCAGCTCCGCCAGATGGACGTTACAACAGTCTACTTGCACGCTCTGATTGATTGTGAGATGTATATGGAGCAATCAGAGGGATTTGAAGGAAAGTCAAATACAGGTGTCAACTGAATAAGTCATTGTATGCTCTTAAACAGTCTGGATGATCGAGATGAAAATGGCTTTCCACAGAACCCAGCAGACCATTGTGTCTACGACAAACACACTGAAATCAGGAGGATGATACTGATAATCTGGGTTGAGGGTCTGAGGTTGAGGTAAAAAAGATGCCAAAAGCATTCAAGATGAAGGATCTAGGAAAACTGAACCACCAAATCCCAATCACAAAGCAGCATGTAGCTTGTTTGTTGTGATGACGCGCACAAGACCTGATCAAAGTTGGAGCAGTTAAATAGTCGCAGTACTTGTCTGAGCCAAACGAACAACACTGGACTGCAGTCGAGCATGTAATTGGGTACTTAAAGGTTACAACTGATCATGAACCGTTACAAAAAGAGTGGAGAGAAACTGAAACTTGAGGTAAACCTAAGCTAAACACGGCCTCTTACTTCCTGCTCTGTCTACACATGAAGCAGAACATATGGCACTGGCTGCAACCACTCAGGAAAGCTTGTACCTGGCACAGCTACTAAATGCCATGGACAGTGATCACCACTATGCACCTGTGAAAATACTAGAAGACAACCAAGGAGCAATTGATCTTTGGAAGACAACATTTTTGGGGCATCTGCGGCTGCTAGGACTAAAGGACACAATATTAAACTCCTCACACGAGTGAACAGGATAAAGACAGTGATGAAAATGAAGACGCATATGCTGACGTTTGGAAGCTCGTTTCTGGATGTTTCTGGAGGAATGCTAAGGGTTACAGACAAGTAATGGGAGTGGATTACATTATTACTACCAATGTCAGCAGGAATAACAGTTTATGACTGCTGGTAAGTTTGGTAACAGTGCTGAAAGGGAATCTAGGGTGTTTGATGTTATTGCATTTAACAACATTTCTTTGATTCTGATTGGAGCAACACTGTCAAGACTATACCAGAGCACAGCCTGCAGATCATCTGTTACAATGCTCTACATCTGCAGGGTGAGATGGTTCAATCTGCAAGGTTATTAATGAAAACACTAGCTGTTGAGGTTGTTATGGTACATTGCTAATAAAGGGGTGGCAGGTGGAGATCATGTTTGAAGTAGTTGTAAAACAGGATTAGGTGTTGGTTGGAGATGGAGTCAGGTGGAGAAATACAGAGTTCTCTTAATACCCAAGGGCAAAATTTAACGTAATGTTAAGGGGGTCCTGAATCAATGTCTGATCAGTAGTAAGAGCTGCTTCTGATAAAACCACAGCAAATTCACCAAGACCATAGACTGTGATAAGCAGGAAATTGTGCTGCTTTTTGGAAGCCGGAGACTAGCCTGCCACTTTAAGACTAAGCACCCCAAAAGACGGTTAACAGATCTCCTTCTCTACTACGAGTCCCGTCTCCCTAACCAACATCACTAACAGGATTGGCTTTGTTGTTTCTTGGCAACGTGGGAGAGGCTGTGTTTGTGAAAAGCACCAAAGCTCGGTCAACTACATGTTCAGGTAGGTCGAGTGAGAGACATCGTTCAATAGTTACGTGCACAAAAATTTCACCTTGTACTGATTCAGTAATACAGTGCAGTTTATTACAAATGAGGAATGATTCCATAGTCCATCATACGGACCTGGTGCTAACCCTGAGTGTGTGTGACAGTTAGCCTAGTTTGGTGATCTATTAAAAGATTAGGAGCTACTTTACATCAAGTCAATGAGTAGAATCAACAGTGATGGTAATACTCACACTCTACAAAGCCAGGACTGATTTTGTTCACTGTTCATAAAGCAACATCACCGTGTTATTTGGTCAGAGACAAACAACCCGACTGAGTGGCAGCTCAAACAGAGGAGAGGTAGGCAGAAATGACTTGGTGTTAGGTTGGAGAAACACGATCAAGGTTAGAATGGAGCACAGTCTGCAGATCATCTGTTAGATGATCAAGATCTTTAGGGTGAGATGGAAGGAGATGGTTCAATCTGGAAGATTATTAATGAAAACGCTAGCTGTCGAGCCACATTACAGGATATACTAGAAGGCATGACAACAGAGAAGTACAGAGTCACACTGTAAAAGAGCAATTCTTGGCTGATTTATCTCCATATGGAACAGAAAAATGTGTTTGTTCAGATAATGGTACAGAGTTCACAGCAAGGGATTTGCAGTCATCATTCAGTGAGAAGGGCATAAGGCACGAGACCTCTGCACTGACCACATCAAAATACAGCTGAGTGGAATTGGAGAACCCTCAGACTGACCAGTCAACGGCGGATGATTTCCATGGGGAGAGGTGTGTACCCCCATGCCAACAGCTAACCATGTTCATCAGACTCCAGAAAAGGTTCAAGAGTCTCAAACTGATGCTCAAGATGGCGCTCAAACAGAGGAAGACAGAGACACGCCTTAGCTGACTGTGTCAGATTTTGAAGACCAGACACTGACCAACTACTGACTACTGTTACAGGGTCTGTAATGGACCAAAGAGCCAAAGATAACCATGTTTACCATTTGTGTCTGACACATATGGAATTTGGCCTCCTCCTTTAACCCATCAATGCAGTGAACACACACAGTGACAGTGCCTGGAGTGGTGGGCAGCCATTGCTGTGGCGCACAGGAAGCAAAGAGGGTGAAGGGCCTTGCTTATGGGCCAAACAGTGGCAGCTTGCCGAGCCAGGTATTGAACCCCTGACCCGGTCATCAATAGCTCGGTGCTTCAACTGCTGAGTCACCACTGCCCCCAAAAGGTGTCTTTTGGCAGTGGCAGTTCAAACCCACGCTACCAAAGAGACTGGAACCTCAATCCAGCCCCTTAGACCACTCAGCCACACTAACAAAATCCCAGCTTTGCGTTGAAGCTACGAAAGAGGAGAGGACTTCTCTCGGGCTGGAGTGAATGCGTGAGTGAACACACATGGGTCTACGATTTAAAACAGTGTAGATGGGTCTGAAACGTACAAAGGGTTACAGTCAAGTAATGACCTTGAGCTCCACCAGGGCATGAAAAAAAACTAAATGGTAATAAATTGAACTTAAACTCTGCATACAAGGGAAATCTGCTCAGAGTAGAAACACTGTAAAAAACACAAGACCATGTCTGTTCTACGTGTGTTACAGAACACCAAACCCATACTGACCAGGCAATGTCAGATGATGATGAATATGATGATGATGATGATTTCCATGAGGAGAGGTGTGTACCCCCCTGCCGACAGCTAACCGTGTTAATCAGACTCAGGTTCAAGAAAGACAGACATGGTACACGCTATGCAAAGAGAAAGCACCTCAGGATTTAGCTGACTACGTGTCAGATATTGAAGACCAGACACTGACCAATCAGCGCAGACAAAAAGGGAAAGAATTCTCTTTATTGTCTTAAAAGCTGGGATTGTAACTACTTCAGGTGTGTTACTCAGCGCTCAGCATATCTTAATTTCAGTGATATCTTAGTACTTTAAAGCCACAATCTTGTTGTTTTTAATTGTAGAGTCCCCCTGTCCTGCACATTTTATTGCAGGGATGTTCAGTCTTATCTGCAAAGTGCCGTGTAGCTGCAGCTTCTCCATCCTAAACAAGCTGCAGGACACCTGATTCCACTTGTTTAATCAATTAGTGAGTCTTCAAACAACTGATCACATGTGCTTCTGCTTGGCTGGTATGAAAAGCTGTAGCCACACCGGCCCTTTGTGAGTAAGATTGAACACCCACACCACTGAGGGAGGGTTTGTAACTCATGATCAATAAGATAAAGGCGTGTGTTTGAAAAGCTTCTCAATGTAGGAATGCAGATATGGGATCAGAGTCCTCTGTTATTTACAAAGACAAGAACTTCTCCTAAATTAGTGCATTACCTAGCAGCTGATTGTCTGCTTATATAAAGAGGCTTTTAACTCTTTCAAATAATCTTATTGTCTTAGTTTCTGCTGTTCCCACATTTACTACACCTTTATGTTAAAAAAGTGACAAATTCCAGCAGATTTTAAAAGTATTGAGAAAAGAAGTTATTCAGTGGATCAAGAAGTGTGTCCACTATTCTTAAAAGCTCATGTATAGACCTTGATGGTTAGGCATAGTTTTAAACTGCTTTAAGAGAAAATGCAGGAGCAGTGCTTGAGCAGTTCTCTACCAGCTACATGATCTATATAGAAACAGAACTCCAGCAGAATCCACTCTGTGCATGAACCTGATGAGACTCCACTGAACTCTGCGTGCAAGGCACCTTTTACCACCCTGTATCCTGTCATTATTTTAAATGCATTTTTTAATAATGCAATAGCATTAAACATTTTTGATAATGTAATAGCAGTGATGTGTGAAGATTAAGACACACCTAGGACTGGGCCTAAATGTCCAAATATCATGTTAAAGGACCATAAACTCCATTTTTCCTCTTTTCTCTTCAATCCTACTTGTCCTTACAATCCTACTTGTGTTTGTGGAGTTGTGTGACCAAAAATCACGCTCCATCCCTTACAATTAAAACTGGCTGTTTTTTATTTTAGGTCTTTTCAACTGTGTGAAATTCTGCTTCAGGTACTTTAAGCTAGATACAGTGGGGTATGAAATGTTTGATTTCTGATATTTACAGTATTTTTAGGATTACATTTCAGGGAGGTGAATCATGTTATCTGAAAAATGTTATGTATAACATGTTGTCATGTTATACTGAACATTCAAAGCAGAAAAGCAAAATACAGATTCAAGACAAGCTGCAGAGAAGACAACTCAAGCAGAACAGCTATTATGACAGACAGACAAAAAGCCCACCAAGCATATACATGTGGGACAAGGTGAGAATTCAGAGAGGGCAACCTGCTATGATCAGCCACGATTCTTCACAGTCCAGACGACAGATGGAAGAACCTATAGAAGAAACAGAAAACAGAACACACATTCATTTGTGAACATTTTAGAACATTTATTCATTGGAACAGTTGAAACTGGAAAAACTCACATCAGAAAAACATTGACAGTCACAACAAAAGTGAAAATGACACAGTTCAGAAAATCAAAATAAAACAAGAACATTGTCTTCAGATTGGACACTGGTGCTGAATGCAATGTCATCACAGCACAGATCTACAAATCAGATTTGAAACAAAACTCCAGAATTCAACTTAGAAACCACTCACATATTCTAGCCACTGCATGTCACCATTGGAAAAGCTAACACTCACCTGTGATCAGAAAAGCCAAAAATGCAAGATTGAATTTCACATTGTTGTTAGTGATGTACAAGAAATGTACAAGAAAGACGTGAGACATGTGAGACGTTAGGTGTGGTTTAAAGATGGAAGAACCTATAGGAGAAACAGAAAACACCTTCTCAGGACGACTGAAAGAGTTCCCATCAGCATCACCCAATGTTGTTGCAGATTCCTGTGTCGAGCCGCAGTTCAGTGAATCCGGTCCACCTGCAGAAACTGGTACTGCAAAACAACCTGACTTACCTGAGTCACATCCGAGAGAGGCATACAGAGAGGCTTCTTCCACAGACCTGAAAAAGGTAAAAGATCATGAATTCAGTGAGTTGCATGACTCGTTAATCAGAGACCGAGACAGGACTGTTTGTGGTATTAGGGAAGACCTATTGTGGGCAAGGTTGCTGCTTTTGCACTGACTGCATTTTAAACTGAAGGTCACACTGATGGTCAATAAGAGGAAATATCTCACATACTTTAAAAATGAATCTTAGTGTAGATACAGGAGAGGAAACCTCGGTCTCCTGGTTTAAAAACTGTATGTTGAGGAGTTTAGTCAGTTGTGGATAAATGCTGCGTCAGCATGTTTAGAAACTTCAAACAGCATGTTAGCGTGTGGGTTGATAAGAAAAGGATTTCTTGGATCTTAGACTCCACAGATCGCTGTGGCCTCCCAGGGATCAAACTCCCCCCCTCTCAATGACAGGAGCAGCGATTAGACGGTGTTGTGTTGCTGCGTATTTTCTAACTGAACTGACGATTAGAATCAGTGTAGGTACCGAACCCAAGCACAGATTTTACCTTTGAAGGTTTTCTATTCTAAAATGATGAAACCTCCTGGGGTGGTGAAGCTGATCAACAACACATTTATTTCTTATAAATGTCAGTAGGGGGATTTCTCTGAAGACTGTTCTCTGGTGAAGGCTGGTAGCTGGATTGGTTCTTGAGAGGACCTGATGCTCCCTGGAACTGAAGTTCAAAATGAAAAGCTGTGTATTAGACCTCTCTCCTGTTGTGAAAGACTCCCAGACTTTCACATCCAAAGGATTATTATTCAGCAAGGACATGGAATACAGCACACACTGGCCAAATCCTTCTAAAGTTAGAGGAGTGAGGAATGAGTTTAAAAGGTTAAAAGGGTTCATGATGTTCACCACAGTTTAAACACACACTGAAAGTTACCTGGAATCGTGCTGGACATCTTCTCTAACTGGCTACAAGAGGTATAGTCTTCCTTTTCTTCAGGATCTGCTTGAGAGACAACATGACAGATTATCTAGAACATGTCAAGTGATTTGGATAACATCAAATACCTCAGAGTTTGATGCTAGTTAATAATAATAATAATCTGAAGGGGAGTTGAAGCCTTGGTCTCGTGGTTTCCTGCATTACTGTGGGAGCAAAGGTTCTAGCTCAACCACGATCCACAGAGCAGGACTTTCCTATCAGAATTGAACCCAGCCAGTATGTCAACACTTAGAGCCTTGCTTGAGGGCTACAAGGGGTGTACCCTTGTCGACTTCGTCAGGATCTGTTGGAGGGACACAACAAGAACACATATATACACACACACACACACACACACACACACACACACACACACACACATTTATGGTATTCAGCTGACTCTCTCATCCAAAACGACTTACGTCTCCCACATGATGTGGCAGCTCAGTGGCAGCTAGTGGTGTTATTCGTTGCGCCACACCAACCGTTATTGGTTGGTGCCCACACCAATATATATTTATTCACTCATCACACAACTAACATACCTTAATCTTGGGGAACTTTAGCCTCCTGGTTCTTTGCTTCATGGTGGACTGTGTGAGAACAGCTTCTGCCTCCACCACTGCACAAAGAGGAAGACTGAGACTCTTGCTCTGTGGACTGGAGCAGGATGACGTCTAGATCAGAATAAGCTCTGCTGTTTCCCTCAAACTGATTGACGTCCACCACAAAAAAAACTGCCTATAACTCTGGAGAGGGGACAGAACAGAGGTGGAACATAAGTCATTTTTGATTATTTACTTCTTGTCACTGTTGGTGTCACTGTGCTTCGTTCAGCTATTCAGAGAGGCTGTCTGTCCAAATATATGTACTATGGGAGAGTAATGCAGAAGAAGCCTTTTTTCCTCACAAGCCACAAACAGAGTCGCTTGAGGTATGCTAAAGCAAATTTAAACAAGCCAGCTTCATTTTGGAATAAGGTGCTGTGGAACTAAAATGGAGGTATTTGGACATAACAAGGGGCGGTGTGCATGGTGGAAAAAGAACACAGCATTCCAAGACAAACACTTGCTACCCACAGTAAAAGTTGGTGGCTGTTCCATCATGCTGTGGGGCTGTGTGGCCAGTGCAGATACTGGGAATCTTGTTAAAGTTGAGGGTCGCATGGATTCCAGTCAATTGACAATTGATGCAGCATTCAACTTTAAGACTGAGGATGTATTTGCTAAACTATGCCCAGATTTTAAAGTTCAGTCTCACGTGATCGATCTTTTCTTAAATATCCAGTGGTTGTTGTCCTCAGCTGATTCAGCTGATGGAATGAAGATTCTTGACGTGCCGTCCAGGTACTGCTTCTAGGAATGTTCATCTTTCTGGCTTCTGGTCCAGGAAAAGTTCCCAGGAAATATTCGCTTTACCCTCGTTCAGGTCATGACCACCCGTTCCACCCGTGATTTCAAGAAAGTAGCTGTGTGGGAACGCTGATCAGACGTCCAGCTGAAATTCTAAAAGGTTTCTAAGGTGATTAGAGTTAGGCCCATCAAGAGCTGGCTGTCCTTTGTTAGGACAATGGTAGAGGACCTCCTTGGTTCCTTTGTTTATCCCTGTTGGGTGTTTGTTTACCTGGCTGGTTGGTTGGTTGGTTCTTTGTTGGGACAGTCTTTTTAATCACCTGTGTAGCCACACCCATTTTCCTCCTCTGGTGCTGTCACCTACTGGTGAGCAAGGGTACCTACGTCCCCCCGTTGGTCTTCAGGGTATGATTTATCGTACATTTGAAGAGCACTTATGGATGAAATGTCCACTGGGAGAGATAAAGTTCATGGCAGGTCAAGCAAGTCTTTCCAATTCTTAGCAGGTTAGTTTTCCACAAGGTGTTCCTATAAGACTGAAAACATCTGGGCAGCTTTATGCAAACATCTGGGCCGTTCTGGTTGACTAACCAAACTTACAATGCATAATAATGTTGGTCATGTTAAAGCTTTGAATTATATGATTGCATCATAAAAAAATACATAAATAAATAAAAAACACCAAATATGATTTAATATTGTGGAAATGATTAGATAGATGGCTTTTGATGGAAAGGAGGAAGTATCATCATTAAACCTTATAGAGAGGAAAGTTAGTGAAGGTGTTAGCTTTGTTGACTGGGATGGATACCTGATGCGTCAGGGTAATTAATAACCATGTTGTCTATATAACATGTGGACCCCTTGTGCTGTCCTGGGAATCAGGTTGTTTCCTGATCAATGGCTTGTGACTTTGTTGACAGTCTGTTTTAGACTGTATGTATTACATGTTGCAGGAGGTTAATTAAGAGTTAAGCTGACATTAGGTTGACTAATGCCTTATAGGAAGATATCCCATGATCTTAGTTTTAGACTTTGCTTAGGTCAAGTAATTCCACATTTTTGATTAAGTAATTAATTGTCAGGCAGTGTTTTGGTTATTCACACCAAGACTAGTCTTGCGATGGACTAGTGAGGATAAATGTTTCAGGATCCTAAAGCCAAGCATAGACTTGAGCTTAGTGATTTGAATACGTATCTGCATAAGTAAGAATGTTTATGTAATTATGTTTCAAGAAAAGATAAATAAATATATTGCTGCATTGGTCACCCGTACTCCCTAGGTTTGTACAATGGTGGTAGCAGATATGCTGTCCAATAATCTATGTACATATGCTGTATGCATTTAAAAGAGTTTGATATGGAAAGGGTAAGCAGAAAATATTAGCTATGCTGGACACTGCTGGAAGCCTAGTTACCAAAATACTGTGCAGTAAGCTACCAACACCCTGTCACTGCTGTGCTAGTCTATACCCTTTAGTACTAGTGTGTAGTATGCAATTGGGACGCAGCCTAAATCCCCTATCAGATGTTGGTGTGTTTAGTACGCCCTTCTTTACCTCTGTTTGAGCCATGGAAGCTCAGGTACCAGCACTAATGCATGGCCTTAATAGCTGATATGACCAAATACGACCAAATAAATAAATAAATAAATATATATATATATATGTATATGTGCTTTTACTGTGCGTTTACCTCAGTCTGGACACTTTTCTGTCAGAACTATTTGCTGAGTACTCGAACCGTTTCGCCTCAGCCAGCTCTCGACCGGCTAATGAAATCCTGAAACCCTGCTCATTGGTCCCACAGGACTGATTGACAGGAGTTTAAACCAATAAGATTACGGAAACAATTTGTGTGAACCAATACAGAAAATAGAGAGTTAAGCTGTAATTGAAAATACTTATTTAATAACGTGTTAATACAGTAATAAGAACTATATTTATAAACAGTAAATACTAGGGATACATATATAATAAAAATACAGAAATAATAAATAATTTTACTGGACACTCATCAGTCCTTCTGGGGTGTCGGACAGGCTGTAAGTGTGTGTGATTAATTTGGTGATTGCTATGATGATTGATCAGTGCTTGATCAGTGTGTTTTGGTTTGGTATCTTAGCTTTTAGCAATTATTTAGTCAATCGCCATCTCCCTGCTCTCTTTCTACGGGCAGAAATTTTGTCCAATGGCTGCATGGAGCTGCAGGATCACAGCTGGCCATAAATGAATGAATAAATGAAGGCCCCAAACCTGACAAAATTAAAGTGGATGAAGCTGGAATCTAGGTGATCAAAACTGAGGCAGAAATGAGCTGTATAGCTGTAGGTCTTCTTAGCGTGTTCTTCTGTGGTGCTTGTGGCCGGTGGACCTCAGAGCAGTACTGATCAAATTTTACGGCTGGCCATGAATGAATGAATGAATAAATGAGTGAATGAATGAATGAATGAATGAGTGAATAAATGAATGAGTGAATGAATGAATGAGTGAATGAATGAATGAATGAATGAATGAAGGCCCCAAACCTGAAAAAATGCTTAAAAAAAAAACTAATTTAAATCCTTAGTGATTTCATGAGTGTCCCCTGGTCAGATCTACGATCTTGAGATGAGAAGTTGTGATTCAGGAGGCGTTTGAACCGTATTTCTGCGCTGTATTATTGCAAAGATATTAATAGAAACGCGGAGACAACATCGTAAAAAAGCACTAATTAGCATTAAACAGTAGCATTTATGAGATTCCGAAAAAAGGACCTGTCCCAGCAAAGGGGGGCATCCGGTCACCCTGTCTGATCACTCCCAAAGGAGCTGGTTCAGTTGTTTGAGGTGTCGAATTACTGGACAACAGTGAGGGTTCCGCCATTCCTTGTTTACCCTGGTTACCATGGTTACACCATGGCCAGAGGTTTAGTACAGCTCCCTGCAGAAGTCAATGACAGTGGCCAAGTGGCCAGTCAGAGGGCACGGTTTTAAAAAATGTCAGTCGATGATGTCATAATGGCCTCTTTGACATCCCTGTGACATCACGGCCCCACAGAGCAGTATAAATAGACCCTGCAGAGCTCACCTTCCTCACTCTGAGCCTTTCACTTACGCAGTGCAAAGGAGCAGTCAGTGGCATTACCAGTTCTCACCTGAACCAAGACCGAAACCGGGGAGATGGAGCAGTGGAAGGCTGACCGGGAGTCCCTGCTGTTTCAGCTCAAGGAGGCCCAAGAGAGCATTGAGAAGGAGAAGGCAGCCAGGCTGAGGGAGCGGAAAGCCAACACAAGGAGGCACAACCGCTGGATAAAAAGGGTCAACACAACAAGGGACCAGGACATTGAAAAGGAGACGTACGAGCTACGTGCCAAAATTCAGGACCTGGAAGAGGCCAAGCAGGAGGTAAAGGACTCGCTGGACTTCCAGTCGGAAATCCTACGACAGGTCAGCGAGGAGCTGGCAGACAACAAAACCAGGCTCAGCAGGTGCAGGGTGCTGGCAGAGCAGCTGTACGCCCAAAACATGGAGCTGCATGCATCTAACTGGTACAAGAACCAGGAGCTGGAGGTCCTGCGACAGGAAAGGTCTCTGACAGAGGCACTGGACAAAGAATACAACCTGGTATCGGCTCTTCCTCCAGTGGCAATACAGAAGCAGAGGGTCATGGAGGAGCTGAAGCAGAAGGCAGCTGCTGCAGAGGAGGCCGCTGCGGAGAGGGCCGCTGCAGAGAGGGCAGCTGCAGAGAACGTCGCTGTGGAGAGGGCCGCTGCGGAGAAGGCCGCTGCGGAGAGGGCCGCTGCGGAGAGGGCCGCTGCGGAGAGGGCCGCTGCGGAGAGGGCCGCTGCTGAGAGGGCCGCTGCTGAGAGGGCCGCTGAGGAGAAGAGCCTCAGCCTTTTTAGCCTTCTCAGCCTTCTCAGGGCGAGGCTTAAAGGCTTCTGGAGCCGACTCTCTGCTGCATGCAGAAAGAGGAAGTGAGAGAGGGAGACAGAAACCGAAACCGAAACCGAAAAAAAAAAAAAAAAAAAAAAGGACAGGAACAACAAGAAGGGAACAGAAAGAGACAGAGTGACGATGAAGATGAAGGGAAAGACAGAAGGCAACAGAAAGAGACAGAGTGACGATGAAGATGAAGGGAAAGACAGAAGGCAACAGAAAGAGAAAGAGTGACGATGAAGATGAAGGGAAAGACAGAAGGCAACAGAAAGACACATAGTGACGATGAAGATGAAGGGAAAGACAGAAGGCATCAGAAAGAGACAGAGTGACGATGAAGATGAAGGGAAAGACAGAAGGCAACAGAAAGAGACAGAGTGACGATGAAGATGAAGGGAAAGTCAGAAGGCAACAGAAAGAGACAGAGTGACGATGAAGATGAAGGGAAAGTCAGAAGGCAACAGAAAGAGACAGAGTGACGATGAAGATGAAGGGAAAGACAGAAGGCAACAGAAAGAGACAGAGTGACGATGAAGATGAAGGGAAAGACAGAAGGCATCAGAACGAGACAGAGTGACGATGAAGATGAAGGGAAAGACAGAAGGCAACAGAAAGAGACAGAGTGACGATGAAGATGAAGGGAAAGACAGAAGGCATCAGAACGAGACAGAGTGACGATGAAGATGAAGGGAAAGACAGAAGGCAACAGAAAGAGACAGAGTGACAATGAAGATGAAGGGAAAGACAGAAGGCATCAGAAAGAGACAGAGTGACGATGAAGATGAAGGGAAAGACAGAAGGCAACAGAAAGAGACAGAGTGACGATGAAGATGAAGGGAATGAAAGAGACAGAAGAAGGGTAGAGAAAGAAAGTGTGGGGGAAATGGGGACGTTAATCACAATGACATCATAAAATGGGCTGGAGACCCAGCCTCAGAATTCTCAAATAATTAAACAAATCAGTCCAATTAATAAATGAAATGGGCCTCATAAATAAATGAAGTGGGCCTCATAAATAAATGAAATGGGCCTCATAAATAAATGAAATTTGGCCTCATATATAAATGAAATAGGCCTCATAAATGAAATGGGCCTCATTAATAAATGAAATGGGCCTCATAAATGAAATCGGCCTCATTAATAAATGAAATCGGCCTCATTAATAAATGAAATTTGGCCTCATAAATAAATTAAATGGGACTTAAAAATAAAATGGGCCTCATTAATAAATGAAATGGGCCTTAAAAACTAAATTGACCTCATTATTAAATGAAATGGACTTCATAAATGAAATGGGCCTCATTAATTAATGAAATTTGCCTCATTAATTAATGAAATCAGCCTCATAAATGAAATCTGTCTCATTAATAAATAAAAACGGCCTCATTAATAAATGAAATCGCTGTCATATGTTCAAATCATTAATATCTCAAACGCTAATTTCTAACTAGAGAAAGCTATATCAATGATTTGAGATCTGAAGGTTTAATTAATAATAGTATTACAATAACAGCCAGTATCAAATGATATTAAGACAAACAAACTGGAATAAATAAATGAAGCAGGTATTAACACAAACTACTCTAAACACAATAACACCCTCAGTCAGTATTAGTGATGCACAATGATATATCTGCGGCCGGTATATTATTTACCGATATATCGATTTTTTCTGTTATAGGTTCGCTAACTGAGGTGGCGGCTGCTCGTCCAGCTCAAGCGCCTCACCTCGGCACACCAGCTCTTGCTGCAAACGGGCAGAACACGGCGACAAGCGCAGCGTGACTCCACCCACTACGTGCGGCAAGGGAGCGGAACTCCAGCGCATAGTGGGCTACCGACCTGTCACCCTGCTCCAGCCACAGCAGCAGGTCGTCCGGCGTGAGCCCCCCTTCGGGGACGCTGAAACACTGTCTTAAAGTGCTTCACGTACTCCGAGAAGGGCTTCACGCTCAGCTCCTCCCAGGTGGCGCTGGCCCAATCCAGAGCTTCTCCAGCGAGACGGGATACGAAGAAGGCGACCTTCGCCTGGTCAGTGCTGGTTCCCTGACAACTTAAATAAACCGAGCACTGAAATACGAACCCCTCGCAAAGCTCAGGATCACCAGAATATGTATCCGGAATGTCCATCGGATACTGACTAGGGATGTGGCGGGGAGTTATGTTGCTGTAAAAAACATAACAACAAACATGCAAATGAAAGAAAACAGCACAATAACAATAGAAACACAACTGTAACAAATGTAAGTGGCAGGCAATTCCCACCAGTGCTCTTACACCAGAGACACTCACCATATAATCAACAACCAAATAATGGAATAGATTTGGATTATTCAGGAAACAAAAAAGCGTCTGTTAATAACCAAATATTTTAAGTAGTATTGTGTGCTATTTCAAAGTCATGGACCAAAACTACATTGTGATTGCACACTTTAAAATAAAGCAACAGCCCTGTAACCCTGCTAAATATGTGTGGCATAACAGTTAATAAAATCAGTAAAAATGTAGGGGCAAAATAATGATGATCAAATCAGAGGTAGTGAAAAATATTATTAATTATGGTGGCGGATACTGATCCAAAAATAACCTGCACACTGTTAAAAGAATAAGTTCCTCAAGGATCTTTTGGAGGTTCTTTAATTTGAAATTGTGGAGGAACCTCTTAAGGTGCTTTAAGGAACCTTCTAAAAAAGAAACTGGATTCAACTTTTACAAAGACAGGGAGAAGACTTGCAGAGATGGATCTAAGCAAGATTTATTGAAACACAACAGGAATACAAAACAAGGTGCAGAGAAAACAAGGTGCAGCAACCTAAGGGATAAAACTGAAAGTGACAAACCAAACGGTGAAAACAACAAACCTGGGACTGGGAGGAGCAGGGAGTGATTGAGCCGTGATCTACTGAAATAAGAACATGGGAAGGGGTTAATGAAAACCGCAAGTCTAGCTTGGGCTACAGGGGAATACTAGGGGAACCTAAACTGCAGGCCTAGCTTGGGAAACAACAGGGAGAACTCAACAGAGTACTAAAGCAATACCATACCATTTTACCAAAAATGTGTAAAACAAAAACCCCAGAATTCAGCTTACAAACCGCTCACATATTCTAGCCACTGCATGTCACCGTTGGGAAAGCTAACGCTCACCTGTGAACACAAAAGCCAAAAATGTAAGATTGAATTTCACATTGTTGACAGTGATGAACCAGCAATACTAGAACATGAGACATGATGGAAGAACCTATAGGAGAAACAGAAAACACCTCCTCAGGACGACTGAAAGAGTTCCCATCAGCATCACCCAATGTTGTTGCAGATTCCTGTGTCGAGCTGCAGGTCAGTGAATCTGGTCCACCTGCAGAAACTGGAACTGTAAAACAATCTGACTTACCTGAGACACATCCGAGAGAGACATTCTTCACAAGGTCAGGAAGACAAGTGAAAACAGCAGCAAGATACAAGGACTGAATCTGGAACACACATACAGTACACATTTACAATATTCACACACACATTCAGAGGACACGGTTCAAGCTCCTGTCCATCTGCTGACTGAATTTAAAGTTACTGTCATTTACTGCAGCTTAGATTTGTTTAGGTTATTCTGCAATGTCAAGCTATTCTCATAAATATGGTGTTAAATGTACAGTTCATGTAGTTCAGTTCAGAGACCTCATCTCATTTCCCTTGAGTTTTAAAGCATTATGGTCCGACAGTGTTTGTATGAACGGTGTTGAGAGTCCTGCACAGCCCAAATCCTCCTCATTTATAGTTCTATTCATATTAAGAAAGAGAACAAAAATAGATCAATTCAAGTGTGGGGATTTCACATGTTCTGTAGCTAAGAGGCAGCCCTAGCTAAGAATCACGCAGCTCCCCCAAAAGTACTAAAGTGTGAGTGTAGCACAGAGTCGTCCTTCCTCCATACTTTACACTGAGGAGCTGAAGCGGTTAGCAGAGGGAAAAACGGCCGTGGTGGTCGAGGAGCTCCTCTGCTTTTCCGGGGTCACGCAGACGCCGCCAGTCCCTCTCCGGTGCGGGAGTGGAGACGACGACTCTCGGTGTCCGTCGCGCCGGTAGTGCTGGAGCTCAGACGCCGCGTTGGAGGAGTCACGGGTCAAGCTGGACGACTTCCTTGCAGAGCGGCTGAAAAGCTGGTTTCTCCGCGGTCGCCATGTTTCTCGAGGCTAAAGAGAAAAACGCAAAGGCCGGTTAGTGAGACAGAGGACTGTACAGTAACACAGACAGCACAAGCACTACAACAACTGCCTAAGAGGAAGAAGACAAAGCTCACATTACGGACTATAAAGCAGGATGGCCGGTCGAAGCTCTGTGCGGAATCACGGCTCGAGCTTTGAAAGCAGGGCCGCATCGAAACAGCAGCTCAGAGTCTCCTCCAAATACCTACGATCACGTGATCGCCGGAAACGAAGCTTCCTTACGTCACTGGAACGCAATCGCGGTTCAATGCGCGTGAGTTTCCGGTCCCGCTGTAGACGAGCTGCATATCATCTGAAATATGTACTTAAATAAAACGGAAATACAGAACATGTGTGAATCTGCTTCACTTTCATCATCAAATTATTGACATTCCTCAGCATTCAAGGTTTTTTACTGGAGACGATGTGAAATGACCTGAATAAAAACATTTTACAGCTCTATTTCTGTGTTCAACAGATGTACAGTCTACATGCACATTCAACAGTGCTGTTTCTCCTTAATCTAATAGTGTTAAACATGCTGTTTTGTTTAGGAGGAGAGTAAAGGAATTACACACTCAGATGAAATTCATTCAGTTAAAGGAAGAAACGCAGTCCGACATCGCTGTATGGAGCAGTTTGGACAAAGCTTATGAACACAAGTGAATCAGGCAGTGGTGGTGTAGTATTGTATTTGTACAACAGGTGGCGCAGTAGAGCTGTGAAGCTGAGCAGCATCCAACCACTTTTCCCTCATTTCTGCATGAAAGGGTTGATTGATTACAGACTCATTTTTGTGATAAAGGATCTGCCCTGTTTTTAGACTTTTATAAAGCCTCAGTTCAGCAGAGCTTTATTTTATTAAGTAATTATTAGATATTTTCTTTATATTATCTGACAGTAACACACTAAATGTCCAAATGTTGGTGGACACTATTTTTTAATCAATGCATTCAGCAATCAGTTGCACCCATTGCTGACACTGTCCCTAAAGAAGTACTGCCAATAGAATAGGACTCTCTGGAACAGATACACATGAACCTATCGGCTCCATGCCTAATGCCAATCGTGGGCTAGAGAGGTATAAAGGAATGATAAACCTCTGGAATGATGGTGCTCATGATGCCCTTTACTTCTAGGGTGAGCTGGGGAAACTTTTAGCTTTGAGTTGGAGATGAGGTTGGGTGATCATCCAATATTCTGACCTCACCAATGCTCTTCTTGCTAAATGCATTTCTCACAGCAATGCTCCAAAATCTAGCAGAAAGTCTTCCATGGTAGTAGAAACAGTTACTCCAACAAAAGCAGGCTAAACTCCTTTTTAATACTCTTGAGTTTAAAAGAAATAACAAATAAGCAGGTGTCCAAATAATTTTGTCATATAGTGTTTTTCTTAGAAATGCTGAATTCTGTTGTTGAAGAGACTCTGGTCAGTTCTGAGAGCAGCAGGTCTAAACTTAAACCTGGACTAAATACAGAGAGAAGTTTTAAATTTTACTTTGAGTAGAAACAAATAAACATCCAGAAGACATCAGTAATGCAGAACAGCTCTTCATTCAGGCTCTTTTCCTGAACATGATATTAATAATATAAACTTTACAGCTGTTTGGAAAAGATGAAGCATTAAGGAGGAGTCTAAAGAAAGTGTAGAAATGAAGACACTGCTCAGCACTGATGTGAGTATTAATGATAAACTGATTAGTTGTGTGCTTCTCTGTGGACAAGTTGTGATGAAAAGGAGGATCTCAGCCCGTTCTCTTCCTACAATGGAAAACACACACACACACACACACACACACACACACACACACACACGTTAAACACTTCATACACTTTATACACATCCATCTCCAACTATGAGGGTTTATTTAGGGTGTATTCTACACACTGCACACTAACACACTTCTATAAAACAACAATGGGGCAGAAATGAAAATATTGCAGCACTGATATTAAAAAGTACCACAAGTGTTTGAGCAGCATGAGTGTAGAGCTTTTGCACTGACTGCATTTTAAACTGAAGGTCACACTGATGGTCAATAAGAGGAAATATCTCACATACTTTAAAAATGAATCTTAGTCTAGATACAGGAGAGGAAACCTCGGCCTCCTGGTTTAAAGACTGTATGTTGAGGAGTTTAGTCAGTTGTGGATAAATGCTGCATCAGCATGTTCAGAAACTTCAAACAGCAGGTTAACATGAGGGTTGTTGTGAAAAAGGTTTCTTGGATCTCAGGCTCTGATCGCTGTGGCCTCCCAGAGATCAAACTCCCTCTCTCTCAATGACAGTAGGCTATTAGCCCACTTCTTGTTCTGTGCACACCCTGCTATGGTGTTGTGTTCTTCCTTTGCCTAGAGAGGTGTAATGTAGAGCACAAAGACTCCTTTAGGGGGAGCTGCGAGGCGTCATACAGCCTCATGTCCTGTGTCTTCTCGCTCTCGAGAGAATATGCTTCCTGAAACACTCAGGGATTGAAAGGACGTGAGACGAATATGCAGCATGGCATCTCTCGACTCCAGCAGCACTGGACAGCTCCCTCTGGGAGAGCAGAGGAGAAGGCTTGTTGAGTGTCTCCATCTAGTGGCTGAAGCCAGAAGTAGAAGAGGCTCTGGTGGACATTGTTAGGTTAGGTGGAAGTGGTGTGTTCTGGTTTGGTGTCGGGTTTCTGTTATGGGGAAGACTACTGTTTACGTTGTGTGGTTGTACTGGAAAGGATGAATGATCAACAATAACAGTCAAAAGTTTGGACACACCTGGTCGAAAGTGTGCTGATCATTAATCAAACGTTTGATGCTAGGATGACCGTATTTTTCTTTTCAAAAAAGAGGACACTCGGGACAAATGGGTACCCACCGCAGGACGCAATCAACCAGCTGTCTCAAAACTTTTGACTGGTACTTCGTTTAAGGGTTTTTTTCTGTTTCTAATTTCTAATAAAGTACTTTGCTTGGTTCCTCCAGCATATTGTAGTTGTACTGTAAATATACAGTATAATGAGGTCTGTCTCAACAGTCAGGGTTCCCCAAAGATATTCTAGCTAATCCAGATCAGTTTTATTTAAAAAAGCAAGCAGGAAATGTCTGATGAGCTGAGGGAATTAAGACTTCGCTGTACTGCGTGAGGTAAGATACAGTGTGTGAATGTGGTGGAGAGAGTTGAGGAGTGGTCCGATGACGTGGCCAGATTTTTTAACTCTGCGCTGTCTTCTTTCTTCTGTACCACATAATGTGGGGGGTCTCTCTCTCTCTCTCTCTCTCTCTCTATTTATATCTCCTTTGCCTTCATTACCCTCCACCTCTCCTTCTCTGCCCTGTGGTAACGGATGTATGGGACTATGTTGTAGGTAAAGGCCCAGAGACCATCTTTGCGGGCCAGAACCTGAATGATAATGAATGAGCGATTAGACAGTGTTGTGTTGCTGCGTATTTTCTAACTGAACTGACGGTTAGAATCAGTGTAGGTACCGAACCCAAGCACAGATTTTTACCTTTGAAGATTTTCTATTCTAAAATGATGAATCCTCCTGGGGTGGTGAAGCTGATCAACAACACATTTAGTTCTTATAAATGTCAGTAGGGGAATTTCTCTGAAGACTGTTCTCTGATGAGGGCTGGTAGCTGGATTGGTTCTTGAGAGGACCTGATGCTCCCTGAAACTGAAGTTCAAAATGGAAAGTTGTGTATTAGACATCTCTCTCACAAGACATTTGTGTCACGTAGAAGACATGAACCTTCTTAGGGCCTTTATTCCTTCACCTCTTAAACTCCCAGACTTTGACATTCTAAGGATTATTATTCAGCAAGGACATGGAATACAGCACACACTGCCCAAATCCTTCTAAAGGTAGAGGAGTGAGGAATGAGTTCCTGTGGAGTTTCAGAGGTTAAAAGGGTTCATGATGTTCACCACAGTTTAAACAAACACTGAAAGTTACCTGGAATCGTACTGGACATCTTCTCTAACTGGCTACAAGAGGTATAGTCTTCCTTGTCTTCAGGATCTGCTTGAGAGACAACATGACAGATTATCTAGAACATGTCAAGTGATGTGGATAACATCAAATACCTCAGAGTTTGATGCTAGTTAATAATAATAATAATAATAATAATAATAATCTGAAGGGGAGTTGAAGCCTCGGTCTCCTGGTTTCCTGCATCACTGTGGGAGCAACGGTTCTAGCTCAACAACGACCCACGGAGCAGGACTTTCCTAATTGAACCCAGCCAGTAGGTCAACACTTAGATCCATGCTTGAGGGCTACAAGGGGTGTACCCTTGTTGACTTTGTCAGGATCTGTGGGAGGGACACAATAAAAAAAAAGATTAAACAACAAATATATTTATTTACTCACCACTCAGCTCACATACCTTAAACTTTAGCCTCCTGGTTCTTTGCTTCATGGTGGACTGTGTGAGTACAGCTTCTGTCTCCACCACTGCCCCACAGAGCACATCCTCACAAGCCTGCTGGGAACACGAAGAAGCAGAAACTTCTGCAGAGGAAGCAGAATGATGAGCATCCTGCTGGGAAAAAGAGAAGGTGTTGTGCACCACAGAGTTTGTCCTGAAAAACGTCTTCAGCTTTCTTCCAAGTGTCCTGGAGGCTCGGTTCTACAACATAATCCTTAGCTGCCCTTTCAACTGTAGCACAAAGTGGACATTACATGAAATGTATAAAAATATTTAGTTTAGTAAAAATCTTTGATATTTAATATGCTGTAACTATAGTAATGGAGGACTTTGAGCTCACTGTGTGTATATCTGTTTTAAAGTTATAACAATGTTTTATAGGAATAATTGATTCTGTATTATTACCAAAACTGAAGTTTGACCTGGTCATCAGCAGTCAGCAGCACATTTTCACTTTTGTGGTCACGAGTGAGAAAGTCCTGCTGGTGCAGATAGATTGTGGCACTGAGGAGCTGGAAGAACCCGGTTTTGGCTGGTTGATGAGGATATTGAAATGTCATGGATGTGAATGATGTGAGAGAGGATCCCTACTAGAGAATATCAAGTTCCCGGGGCAGGAAATCAGAATCCTCATCCGAGTTCATCACCATATGCAATATTTTTAGAGTCACTTGGTTTGGGTACTGTTTGGACCACGTTTTGGCATCCATGGGGATGTTGTGGCTGAGACGACATCAGCCTTGGACAGCCAAGCACCACGGCCAGCCAGTTTAATCAAGGCGATGGCGTGGTCCACAGTGGCATAGCTGAGACGGAAATCCGACTCAGAAAGCGGGTTGTTTACCTCCTAAGGAGGAGAGATACAGAGTTACAAAATTCAGCCTTGGGAGCAGAGTGAGTGAAGGAGACCCTACGGTCTTGGAGAACCTTCTGGAGCTTGACAACGGTCTAATCCAAGATGCGAGGGGAACGGACTTCAAAGAAGAGGCGCGTGGAAGCACCAGAGGCACGGGAGAAGCCGGCGTGGGTGCAGTACGTCTGGGACGCAGAGAGCAGCTGCATGCAGTTGGGGAGGACGGCGAAGATCCGAGGCAACGCTGGGAACCAGAATGAGGGAGACGAGAGCGGCCGCATCAGGAAGAGCCGGATGAGACCCACTAGCAGGAGTGGCTAGAACAGAAACGAATCGACCTGAGCCGCAGAGCGGAATGAGGAGGGGCAGGAGAGAGACAACGCCGGTCGAGAGAGAAGAGCTGGTCATCCGAGGTAATGTCGAAATCCATGTCGGGAAAGGCGAAGGTGAGTGACGCACAGAATAGGCGGGTACAGCTCGGTCTGTGCAAGTTTTCGTCACGAGAACGAGAAGGGAGAGGAACGGTTTTATAGTGTGAAGAAATGGAGGGGAGAAGTTTGGGCGTGGTCCTTCTCCCAAACTTTAGTTATTACATAACTCCATTTGTGGAGATCACATTCCCATTAGATCCGTTGCGGCAGACTCAATCACGATGAACACCTGCCCGTCTCGTTCAAGATTTCATGGACGTGAACAATGTGAGGGCGGTTCACTATTCTGAGAACGTCCACTTCCCGGCGCAGGAAATCAGGGCTGTTGTCTATTATTTTAACAGCCACTTAGTTGGGGTAACTTTTGGATGTGGCCACGACCTTGAAGCCCAAACCTCTCAGGACAAAACTGAAGAGTCTTCAACTGAACCTTAATGTTTACCAGTCCTTCAAATGTTGAAATGAACAGAATAACTGTACAAATCAAGAGAGACTCCCACATCAAGGATCCTATGAATCATTCCAGTTGTTGTGAGTGTCCGTTTACATCTGTCACAAGTGGAATTCAGTACTACTTCTTTACTTTTGGTTTTAGGTATATGAACTTGATACACAATCATAAACTGGATCAATCCATGTCTGCTACAAGGAGGGGAGACATGGAAAGAATCACTTTCCATACTTTACCTGAGAAAGAGGAGCTTGAGTACACTTATTAGGGTGGGAACAAACTAAGTGTCAAATTTCTAAACCAAATGTAGCCACTGAAAGGTGGAGCTCAAAGTAGGAGGGTGATGATTGGCAGTCAACAATCTTGTCCTTAGAATGACTGAAGTCCCAGAAATGTCCTAAAAAGCATGTAGATTTATTACTGCTGGCTGGACGCTTCTGCTGATTATATGGACAAAGCATGTAGATACAAGAGGGAATTCATTAAGTGGTTGGTTGGTAGAAACAGAGATCTGATAAAAATAGTAAATAAACAGACTTGCTGTCGACACTGGAAATGACTCAGGTTTCTTAGTCTCACGTGGGAGATCTCCTACAGCACAGGTAGAAGTAAGATTAAGGTTAAACCAAATGGTTTTAGTCAGAGAGGAAAACATGCTAATTAACTACATCAATTCAGTGTCTCTGCAAATACATTTCAGGATCTAATAAAACCCACAAATTCATTTTACCTTGTGTTGCCAAAGTATGAGCAGGACTAGCAGATTCAGCCCCTGCCTCCCAATATCTAGACAAGCAGCAGCTTCTGGAGCTGTTTAATTCTGCTACTTAGAAGGAGGACTACTTTCAGACACTGGAAAAAAATCAGTACTTTTTCATTACGCTTCAGAGCTAAAATGTGACCCTGGAAGTTTTCAATTCTCACTTAAATAAGAACTAATGAAATATGGGAGGTAAAGTTGAGTTAAACAGAGCTAATGCAGCTCAGCATCAGCTATTAACTCTAACTAATATTCCTACTGGAGGAAACAACAAGACCAGCTAAAACAGATAACGGCAGAAAGCCTGTGTTGTCGGATGAAACAGTATAGAAAAGTTAGTCCGTTTTTATCAGGAGCTTTTCCAACAACGTGGAAAATAAGAGCCTCTTTTAGAAAGGTTAGAGCTCCCGAAGTTTCTAAGTTAACGCCGAACATCAGCAGCGCTAGCAAGTTATCTCCTCCAGTCGTACAGCTGAAGTACAAACACACACGAAAGCAGAAAACCAAGCTTTCAAACATTCACTGTACGTTTATGGTCACATATAAGGTAAAAGATCAGCTTAAAAGCAGCTAGTTCACATGAACTCACCTGGCTCTATCGGGAACGTCTGTCCTGGGAGCCTCCTTGAAGTAGACTGACAGACTGGAAGGGGCGATACCGGTGACTGCGCCTCGTCCCAACACAACTGGACTACAGCTTCATTTGGGCAAAGCTGGAGCGACGATGAGGATTGCAGATGGAAAATCTTCCATAAACTCCAAACTGCTGAAGCTCCTCATTTAGATAAGGCTTTAAACACTGTACACTCATATGCAATTGTACACACACTGTTTAATTAGCAGATTTGATTCATTTAGAAAGTCCAGAATATGCTGCCATAGTATTTCTATGTTGTTTATTTGATGAACAATCCACATTTAGTACATCATACATATTTATAGTACTAAACTGTAAATCATACAGATTTAAACATTTTATTATATTTTTATTTTATTAAATAGGTTCATTCTCAGCGTCTTTAAAGCTTGCAGATGAAAACACTGAGAGACAGAAAGTGTAAACTTCAGGACTGGAAATCAGGATGTAATTTAATTAATTAAAAAATAAATGAAGTGAAATGAAAACTTTAACACTGTAGAAGAAATCTGTCTCTACTGGACAGACACGTCACTTCCGGCTGACAGGTCCAGCGCTGCTCTCCTGCTGCTTGTTTCTCCCAGTCATATCTTTGTATCAGGGATGAGCAGAACGAGGCTTTTTAACCAGTTGAAGCAGAAGTGGTTCATTTGAAGCTCTACTGCGCCACCTGTTGTACAAATACAGTACTACACCACCACTGCCTGATTCACTTGTGTTCATAAGCTTTGTCCAAACTGAACCCAGAGGAGCATCCAGTGATGTCGGCCTGTGTTTCTTCTTTTAATGAAATGTCTGTGATCTGAGTGTGTAATTGCTTTGTTCTGTTCCTATTTAAAACAGCATGTTTGACACTATTAGATTAAGGAGAAACAGCACTGTTGAATGTGCATGTAGACTGTACATCTGTTGAACACAGAAATAGAGCTGTAAAATGTTTTTATTCAGGTCATTTCACATCGTCTCCAGTAAAAAACCTTGAATGCTGAGGAATGTCAATAATTTGATGATGAAAGTGAAGCAGATTCACACATGTTCTGTATTTACGTTTTATTTAAGTACATATTTCAGATGATATGCAGCTCGTCTACAGCGGGACCGGAAACTCACGCGCATTGAACCGTGATTGCGTTCCAGTGACGTAAGGAAGCTTCGTTTCCGGCGATCACGTGATCGTAGGTATTTGGAGGAGACTCTGAGCTGCTGTTTCGATGCGGCCCTGCTTTCAAAGCTCGAGCCGTGATTCCACACAGAGCTTCGACCGGCCATCCTGCTTTATAGTCCGTAATGTGAGCTTTGTCTTCTTCCTCTTAGGCAGTTGTTGTAGTGCTTGTGTTGTCTGTGTTACTGTACAGTCCTCTGTCTCACTAACCGGCCTTTGCGTTTTTCTCTTTAGCCTCGAGAAACATGGCGACCGCGGAGAAACCAGCTTTCCAGCCGCTCTGCAAGGAAGTCGTCCAGCTTGACCCGTGACTCCTCCAACGCGGCGTCTGAGCTCCAGCACTACCGGCGCGACGGACACCGAGAGTCGTCGTCTCCACTCCCGCACCGGAGAGGGACTGGCGGCGTCTGCGTGACCCCGAAAAAACGGGGGAGCTCCTCGACCACCACGGCCGTTTTTCCCTCTGCTAACCGCTTCAGCTCCTCAGTGTAAAGTATGGAGGAAGGACGACTCTGTGCTACACTCACACTTTAGTACTTTTGGGGGGGCTGCGTGATTCTTAGCTAGGGCTGCCTCTTAGCTACAGAACATGTGAAATCCCCACACTTGAATTGATCTATTTTTGTTCTCTTTCTTAATATGAATAGAACTATAAATGAGGAGGATTTGGGCTGTGCAGGACTCTCAACACCGTTCATACAAACACTGTCGGACCATAATGCTTTAAAACTCAAGGGAAATGAGATGAGGTCTCTGAACTGAACTACATGAACTGTACATTTGACACCATATTTATGAGAATAGCTTGATGTTGCAGAATAACCTAAACAAATCTAAGATGCAGTAAATGACAGTAACTTTAAATTCAGTCAGCAGATGGACAGGAGCTTGAACCGTGTCCTCTGAATGTGTGTGTGAATATTGTAAATGTGTACTGTATGTGTGTTCCAGATTCAGTCCTTGTGTCTTGCTGGTGTTTTCACTTGTCTTCCTGACCTTGTGAAGAATGCCTCTCTCGGATGTGTCTCAGGTAAGTCAGATTGTTTTGCAGTACCAGTTTCTGCAGGTGGACCTGATTCACTGACCTGCAGCTCGACACAGGAATCTGCAACAACATTGGGTGATGTAGATGGACAGGAGCTTGAACCGTGTCCTCTGAATTTGTGTAAATATTCTGATTGTGTACTGTATGTGTGTTCTGACTGAAAATAAAACAAGAACTTTGCATTCAGCACCAGTGCCCAACTTGAAGACACTTTTGTTGTGACCGTGTTGATGTTTGTCTAATATTCTGTTTCTGATTTCAACTGTTCCAGTGAAGAAATCTTCCTGCTCTGTGTTTTTGTTCAACTGCATGATTTTTATTTATTTATTTATTTTCTTCCTCATTCTGCTCTGATTGTTTTGTTTTATACATTTTTGGTAAAGTGATTTTGCTGTTACAGGATTTGCACACTTGTCCATAAGCAGGATATTGTTTCTGTTCACAACCAAAATCTGGAAAAGGACAGGAACTTGAACTGTGTTCTGTTAATGTGTGTTCTGTTTTCTGTTTCTTCTATAGGTTCTTCCATCTGGACTGTGAAGAATCGTGGCTGATCATGATGGCAGGTTGCCCTCTCTGAATTCTCACCTTGTCCCACATGTATATGCTTGGTGGGCTCTTTGTCTGTCTGTCATAATAGCTGTTCTGCTTGAGTTGTCTTCTCTGCAGCTTGTCTTGAATCTGTATTTTGCTTTTCTTCTTTGAATGTCCAGTATGTTTGGATTTTTCTAATTGGGCCATCCTTCCATGGTCCTTGTGTGTAGAAGCTGCATGTGCTCGACTTGCCACGGAGTGTCATGCTCAAGCAGTTTTCTGAGGGGTGCGCCAACTTCAGACATGTTGGGAATAAACTTGGAAAGGTACTGAATCATGCCCATTAATCTCATGAGTGCCTGCTTGTTTTCGTGTGTGTGTGTGTGTGTGTGTGTGTTACAGCTCTCACTTTATCTCTATCTAGATTGAGACCTTCTGCAGAGAGCATATGGCCATGTACTGGATTTGTGGTGATCTGATCTTGCACTTGTTTTTGTTGAGTTTCAGGTTCCACTGTCTTTCCCTTTTCAGCACTTGGACGAGTCTGCCGTCATGTTTCTTTAACCGTTTCATCCCAGATTAAGATATCCTTCGTAACGTTGACAACACCTTCCAGGCCTTTAATAGTCTGCAATTGACCTTTGGAATACCTCTGAAGCTGAGGATACCCCAAAAGAAGGTCAAAGGAATCTGTATCTTTCAATGGGTATGTTCAATGTGCAGAGCTTGGAACTTTCATGACGTTTGATCTGCCAAAATCCTCACCACTGTGACCATGCTGCTTACCCAGTCGTTCGGTTCATGCTGTTTGGGGATTTACACCCCTTCATTTTGTGTAGCTCATCAATGATTGTTGTCTTTCAGGGCAATCGGGACTTTTCTTGGTGGATGAATCACTGGTGAGACCATGGGATCTACTTGAATGTGTAGGAATCCAAGAACAGTGAACAGATCAATATCTTTCAGAATGTCATTTTACGTTGTGATTCCATGCACTCTTTTAACCACACATAACATCTCCCATGTCTCACGTCCTAGTATTGCTGGTACATCACCGTCAACCATGTGAAATTCAATTTAACATTTTTGGCTTTTGTGTTCACAGGTAAGTGGTAGCTTTCCCAACAGTGACATGCAGTGGCCAGAATGTGTAAGTACTTTGCTGAATTCTGCAGTTTCTGGTCCCTGAATTCCTCCCATACACTTTCAACTGGATACTGAGCTCTCTTGAACAAATGGTGAACATCGGGTAGGTTCTTTCTTGACTCTCAGTAATCCCTGAACTTGTTTTTCAGCTCATTTCTTGTTTCAGTTTCTTTCTCTCTGAATTGTAACATGTTGTAGACCTTCACTGCATCTTCCCCAGCGACGTGCGGAAAGGTGGAACACCTCAACAATCCCACTCTCTGTAAGAAACAGGTAATACTTTTGCACCCACAGTCTCCAGTTTTTTTACAAGATTGCAAGCACAGTGCTAAAGGTGGCTGCAGTTGTGCCACTTGCTTGTGTTCTGCTTGAACCGTGTTGGGCTGCTGTGTCCAGCTTGTGTTTTCTCTATAAATTGTTATGCTGCTGTGTCCTGCTTGTTTTGCATGAAAATGATGCTGCTGTGTTCTGTATAAATTGTTTTGCTGCTTTGTTGTGCTTGAGCGGTGTTACAGTGCTGTTCATATTCATACATAAACCTAAACCTTTTCTTCATTATTTCTTCTTTTCCCCATGTGCTGAGCTGCCTCCTGCTGGTGCGAGTGCATTTGTGTTTGTCTGCTCTTTCCTACCCTGTCCTGCTGTAACCCCCCACACACACAATTTCCTGAGATGACCTTGCATTCAGCACCAGCGTCCAACTTGAAAACAATGTTTGTTTTTTTTTTTTTTCTTTTTTTCCAAGATTCAGTCCAGTTATTCGTTTCACTTTTGGTGTGATGCTTGTCTAATATTCTGTTTTTCTGATTTTAACTGTTCTAGTGAAGAAATCTTCCTGCTCTGTCTTTTGATGTCCTTTTCTTTGCGCAGCAGATATTCATGGCCTTGATCAATGTCTGATCTGTTTCTCTCAGCAACCTTGCCCACCATAGGTCTTCCCCAATACCACAAACAGTCCTGTATCTGATTAACGAGTCATGCAACTCACTGAATTCATGGTCTTTTGCCTTCTTCAGGTCTGTGGTGTACGCATCAGTGCTTTCAACAGGCCCGAGAAAAGCAGAGGGCTCCTCGAACATCACTGTCAGGTTTTACCCTCTGCTAACCAGTCCCTCATACCTACGGATGCCTCTTTGGTACATAACATGGGTGACGTCCCCACACAATTATTTTTTTCTTAATTTTCTTTCATATATAAGAATGAGAATAGCTTGACATTGCAGAATAACCTAAACAAATCTAAGATGCAGTAAATGACTGACTTTAAATTCAGTCAGCAGATGGACAGGAGCTTGAACCGTGTCCTCTGAATGTGTGTGTGAATATTGTAAATGTGTACTGTATGTGTGTTCCAGATTCAGTCCTTGTATCTTGCTGGTGTTTTCACTTGTCTTCCTGACCTTGTGAAGAATGCCTCTCTCGGATGTGTCTCTGGTAAGTCAGATTGTTTTGCAGTACCAGTTTCTGCAGGTGGACCAGATTCACTGACCTGCAGCTCGACACAGGAATCTGCAACAACATTGGGTGATGCTGATGGGAACTCTTTCAGTCGTCCTGAGGTGTTTTCTGTTTCTATAGGTTCTTCCATCATGTCTCACGTTCTAGTATTGCTGGTACATCACTGTTAACAATGTGAAATATAATCTTGCATTTTCTATTTGAGTTTTGTTTCAAATCTGATTTGTAGATCTGTGCTGTGATGACGTTGTCTTCAAGTTGGGCACTGGTGCTGAATGCAAAGTTCTGGTTTTATTTTCAGTCCAGTTATTCTATTCACTTTTGTTGTGACAGCGCTGTTTTTTCTGATTTCAACTGTTCCAATGAAGAAATCTTCCTGCTCTGTTTTTGTTCAACTGCATGATTTTTATTTATTTATTTTTCTTCTTCCTCATTCTGCTCTGATTGTTTTGTTTTACACATTTTTGGTAAAGTGATTTTGCTGTTACAGGATTTGCACACTTGTCCATAAGCAGGACATTGTTTCTGTTTATGTTCATAATCACATCTGGAGAAGGACAGGAACTTGAACTGTGTTCTGTGAATGTGTGTTCTGTTTTCTGTTTCTTCTATAGGTTCTTCCATCTGGCGTCTGGACTGTGAAGAATCGTGGCTGATCATGATAGCAGGTTGCCCTCTCTGAATTCTCACCTTGTTCCACATGTATATGCTTGGTGGGTTCTTTGTCTGTCTGTCATAATAGCTGTTCTGCTTGAGTTGTCTTCTCTGCAGCTTGTCTTGAATCTGTGTTTTGCTTTTCTTCTTTGAATGTTCAGTATGTTTGGATTTTTCTCATTGGGCCATCCTTCCATGGTCCTTGTGTGTAGTAGGTGCGTCTCTGGATCATTTGCTGTTGCCTTTCGGAATATAATTTGAGAACTGCTGCTACGAAGCCTTCTGAGCTCACATCTACAGATGGTGTACCAGGTATTTTTACATCATAGAGCTTTAGTGTGGGAGCATTTATCAGCAGAGATTTCAGTTTTTTATAGCTTTGTGCTCGACTTGCCACGGAGTGTCATTCCCGAGCAGTTTTCTGGTGTAGGCATGTGTGTTACAGCTCTCACTTTATCTCTATCTAGATTGAGGCCTTCTGTAGAGGGCATATGGCCATGTACTGGATTTGTGGTGATCTGATCTTGCACTTGTTGAGTTTCAGGTTCCACTGTCTTACCCTTTTCAGCACTTGGATGAGTCTGCCATCATGTTTCCTTGACCGTTTCACCCCAGACTAAGATATCGTTTGTAACGTTGACGACACCATCCAGGCCTTTAATAGTCTGCAGTTGATCTTAGAATCCTTTGGAGTGTCCTCAGCTTCAGAGGTATTTCAATCTTCCAATGGGTATGTTCAATGTGCAGAGCTTGGAATCTTCATCATGATGTTTGATCTGCCAAAATCCTCACCACTGTGACCATGCTGCTTCCCCAGTCGTTGGGTTCATGCTGTTTGGTGATTTACACCCCTTCATTTTGTGTAGCTCCTCAATGATTGTTGTCTTTCAGGGCACCACTTTTCTTGGTGGATGAATCACTGGTGAGACCATGGGATCTACTTGAATGTGGTGATGTCCTGGTAGGAATCCAAGAACAGTGAACAGATCAATATCTTTCAGAATGTCATTTTACGTTGTGATTCCATGCACTCTTTTAACCACACCTAACATCTCCCATGTCTCACGTTGTAGTATTGCTGGTACATCACCATCAACAATATGTGAAATTCAATTTAGCGTTTTTGGCTTTTGTGTTCGCAGGTGAGTGGTAGCTTTCCCAGTGGTGACATGCAGTGGCCAGAATATGTGAGTACTCTGCTGAATTCTGCAGTTTCTGGTCCCCGAATTGCTCCCGTATGCTTTCAGCTGGATCCTAAGCTCTTGTGAAGAACAAATGGTGAACATCGGGTAGGTTCTTTCTTGACTCTCAGTAATCCCTCAACTTGTTTTTCAGTTTCTTTCTCTCTGAATTGTAACATGTTGTAGACCTTCACTGCATCTTCCCCAGCGACGTGTGGAAAGGTGGCGCATTGTACTCCTCAACAATCCCACTCTCTGTTAGAAACAGGTAAAACTTTTGCATCTAAAAATCCAATTTTTGATGAGATTGCCTTGCAAGCACAGTGCTGAAGGTGGCTGCAGTTGTGCCACTTGGTTGTGTTCTGCTTGAACCGTGTTGGGCTGCTGTATCCTGCTTGTGTTTTGCATCAGATTTGTTACGCTGCTGTGTCCTGCTTGAACAGTGTCACTTGTTCTATATTATTTCGCTGCTGTCCTGCTTGTTTTTCATCAACATTATGCTGCTGTGTCCTGCTTGTGTTCTGCATGAAAATTATGCTGCTGTGTCCTGCTTGTGTTTTGCATGACCGTTCTGCTAGAACAGTGTCCCTTAACCTTGTTCTGTATATTAATTGTGCTTCTTTGTCCTGCTTGTGTTTTTCATCAAAATTGTTACGCTGCTGTTTTCTGCTTGAACAACGTTTCACTACTGTGTTCTGCTTTTACCATGTTGGGCTGCTGTGTCCTGCATCAAAGTTGTTACTCTGCTGTCTTCTGCTTGAACGATATTTTGCTTGTGTTCTGCTTGAACCGTGTTGGGCTGCTGTCTTGCTTGTGTTTTGCATATAAATGGTTACACTGCTGTGTTGTATATAATTTTTGTTGCTTTGTTGTGCTTGAGCGGTGTTACAGTGCTGTTCATATTCATATATAAACCTAAACCTTTTCTTCATTATTTGTATTTATTTACTTATTTATTTTCCTCACTGAATTGTAACATGATGTAGACCTTCACTGCATCTTCCCCAGCGATGTGCAGAAAGGTGGCGCATTGGACTCCTCAACAATCCCACTCTCGGTAAGAAACAGGTAAAACATTTGCACCCACAGTCTCCAATTTTCGACGAGATTGCCTTGCAATCACAGTGCTAAAGGTGGCTGCAGCTGTGCCACTTGCTTGTGTTCTGCTTGAACCGTGTTGGGCAGCTGTGTCCTGCTTGCGTTCTTGTGTTTAATTATGCTGCTGTGTCCTGCTTGATTGGTATTTCGCTGCTGTGTCCTGCTTGTTTTACATGAAAATGATGCTGCTGTGTTCTGTATAATTAGTTTTGTTGCTTTGTTGTGCTTAAGCGGTGTTACTGTGCTGTTCATATTCCTACATAAACCTAAACCTTTTCATTATTTTTGTTCCCATTTCTTCTTTTCCCCATGTGCTGAGCTGCCCCCTGCTGTCTGCTGGTGCGAGTGCATTGGTGTTTGGCTGCTCTTTCCTACCCTGTCCTGCTGTAACCCTTCAAAAGAGTCTTTGATTTCCTATCTCCCCCCCCCCCCCAATTTCCTGAGATGACCTTGCATTCAGCACCAGTGTCCAAATGTTCTTGTTTATTTAAAGATTTTCAGTCCAGTTATTCTTTTCACTTTTTTGTGACCGTGATGTTTGTCTAATATTCAGTTTTTCTGATTTCAACTGTTCCAGTGAAGAAATCTTCCTGCTCTGTCTTTTGATGTCCTTTTATTTGCACAGCAGATATTCATGGCCTTTGTCTATGTCTGATCTGTTTCTCTCAGCAACTTTGCCCGCACTTGGTCTTCCCTAATACCACAAACACTCCTGTCTGATTAACGAGTCATGCAACTCACTGAATTCATGGTCTTTTGCCTTCTTCAGGTCTGTGGTGTACGCATCAGTGCTTTCAACAGGCCCGACAAAAGCAGAGGGCTCCTCGAACATCACTGCTAACCAGTCTCTCAGTGTAAACTATGGACTAAGGACGACTCAGTGGTACACTTTATTTTGTTTGGTTGACATGCTTGATTGTTACCTACGGCTGCCTCTTTGATACATAACATAGGTGACCTCCCCAAACAATTTCTTTTTTTCCTTGCATATATAAGAATAAGAATAGCTTGACATTGCAGAATAACCTAAACAAGTCTAAGCTGCAGTAAATGACCGGAACCTTAAATTCAGTCAGCAGATGGACAGGAGCTTGAACCGTGTCCTCTGAATGTGTGTGTGAATATTGTAAATGTGTACTGTATGTGTGTTCCAGATTCAGTCCTTGTATCTTGCTGCTGTTTTCACTTGTCTTCCTGACCTTGTGAAGAATGCCTCTCTCGGATGTGTCTCAGGTAAGTCTGATTGTTTTGCAGTACCAGTTTCTGCAGGTGGACCAGATTCACTGACCTGCGGCTCGACACAGGAATCTGCAACAACATTGGGTGATGCTGATGGAATCTCTGTCATCCTGAGGAGGTGTGTTCTGTTTCTCCTATAGGTTCTTCCATCATGTCTCACGTCCTAGTGTTGCTGGTACATCAACACTGTAAAAACTGTCAACAATGTAAAGCTCATTCTTGCATTTTTGGCTTTTGTGTTCACAGGTGAGTGTTAGCTTTCCCGACAGTGACATGCAGTGGCTAGAATATGTGAGTGGTTTTCAAGCTGAATTCTGGAGTTTTGTTTCAAATCTGAGTGACTTGTAGACATTTCCTGAGATGACCTTGCATTCAGCACCAGTGTCCAACTTGAAAACAATGTTCTTGTTTTATTTTGATTTTCAGTTCTGTGTTATTTTCACTTTTGTTGTGACTGTCAATGTTTTTCTGATGTATTGAGTTTTTTCCAATTTCAACTGTTCCAGTGAAGAAACTTTCCTGCTGTGTCTTTTGTTCAACTGCATGATTTATTGTTTCCTCATTCTGCTTTGATTGTTTTGTTTTACACATTTTTGGTAAAGTGATTTTCTGTTGCAGGATTTACACACTTGGCCAAAGGCAGGACATTGTTTCTGTTTCTGTTTCTGTTCATAACCACATCTGGAGCAGCTTGCTTCTGCTGCTTGTTCATTTTTAGCTAGTTTGGATTTGCTCTTGTGTTCAAACCCAACTGTTTGTTTTGTTTCTGTTGTTCTGTTTTGTATTTCATTGAGCACTTTTTTCACGTCACTTGATGTCCCTTCATTTGCACAGCAGATATTCATGGCCTTTGTCTATGTCTGATCGGTTTCTCTCAGCAACCTTGCCCACAATAAATTGTTTTGCTGCTTTGTTGTGCTTCAGCTGTGTTACAATGCTGTTCAAATTCATATATAAACCTAAACCTTTTCTTCATAATTTTTCTTTATCTATTTATTTTCCTCACTGAATTGTAACATGTTGTAGACCTTCACTGCATCTTCCCCAGCGATGTGCAGAAAGGTGGCGCATTGTACTTTTTCAGATTCCTCAACAATCCCACTCTGTAAGAAACCGGTAAAACTTTTGCACCCACAGTCTCCAATTTTTTTACAAGATTGCCGTGCAAGCACAGTGCTGAAGGTGGCTGCAGCTGTGCCACTTGCTTGTGTTCTGCTTGAACCGTGTTGGGCTGCTGTGTCCTACTTGCGTTTTACATGAAAATGATGCTGCTGTGTTCTGTATAATTTGTTTTGCTGCTTTGTTGTGCTTGAGCGGTGTTACAGTGCTGTTCATATTCATACATAAACCTAAACCTTTTCTTCATTATTTTTATTGCTTCCTTCATTTCTTCTTTTCCCCATGTGCTGAGCTGCCCTCTGCTGTCTGTTGGTTTGAGTGCATTTGTGTTTAGATGCTCTTTCCTACCCTGTCCTGCTGTAACATCTCCGTAAGAAATGTAACGTGTAACGTCTGTAAGCAACAGGTAAACCTTTTGCACCCACAGTCTCCAATTTTTTACAAGATTGCCTTGCAAGCACAGTACTAAAGGTGGCTGCAGCTGTGCCACTTGCTTGTGTTCTGCTGGGACCGTGTTGGGCTGCTGTGTCCTGCTTGTGTTCTGCATCAAAATTATTACGCTGCTGTGTCCTGCTTGAACAGTGTCACTCTTTCTGTATAATAATTTTGCTGCTGTCCTGCTTGTGTCCTGCATCAAAATTGTTACTCTGCTGTGTCCTGCTTGAACGATATTTCGCTGCTGTGCCACTTTTTTGTGTCCCGCTTGAACCGTGTTGGGCTGCTGTGTCCTGCTTGTTTTGCATGACCGTTCTGCTTGAACAGTGTCACTTAACCTTGTTCTGTATATTAATTGTGCTGCTGTGTTCTGCTTGATTGGTATTTTGCTGCTTTGTCCTGCTTTTACCATGTTGGGCTGCTGTGTCCTGCATCAAAATTGTTACTCTGCTGTCTTCTGCTTGAATGATATTTCGCTGCTGTGCCACTTGCTTGTGTTCTGCTTGAACAGTGTTGGACTGCTGTGTCCTGCTTGTGTTTTGCATAAAAATGATGCTGCGGTGTTCTGTATAAATTGTTCTGCTGCTTTGTTTTGCTTGAGCGGTGTTACAATGCTGTTCATATTCATATATAAACCTAAACCTTTTCTTCATTATTATTATTATTATTATTATTATTATTATTATTAATATTTTATTTTATTTTATTTTTTTCCTTCATTTCTTCTCTTCCCCCATGTGCTGAGCTGCCCCCTGCTGTCTGCGGATGCGAGTGCGTTTGTGTTTGGCTGCTCTTTCCTACCCTGTTCTGCTGTAACCCTTCTAAAAAGTTTTGGCTGTGATTTCTCCCCTCCTCTCCTCCTCCTAACCCTTTGTGTTTTTTCTCTTTCACATGTGTTGCGATGCCCAGTTTCAAGTGTTCCATCGGCAGACCTGGCTCTCACCACCACTCTCCTGCCTGCTGTCCGGTTCTGAGGCCTCGAATGGAGTCCACCTCACTGCATGGCTGTATTGTGACCGTGTACCTGCATGGACTTCATTTCACTCATGTTTTCATCTTTTTATGGCTTGACGGCACATTGGCACATTTCTGTGTGACCACATTTGTTGTGAAAAGCGCTGTATAAATAAATTCATTTGAATTGAATACTGTATTCTGTGTGAGTTATGCTCCTCTATGCTGGTTGAGTAGTGTTATGCTACCGTATTCTGGTTGAAAGAGTACTGGTACTGTATTCTATATCAAAATAATGATTCTAATGTCTTCTGAATGAAAGCGTTATGCTACTCTGTTGTGAATGAACAGTTTCAGGCTACTGTGTTCTGTAAGACATTGTTACGCTACTCTATTCTGGTAGAACAGTGTTCTGTTACTGTGGTCTGTAGGAAAGTTCTGCTACTTTTCATACAGAATTCAGTAGCATAGCTCTGAATACGGGATACAACAGTGTTGCGCTTCACATTCAACACAGAGCTTGTAGCGCCCCCTATGGATTCTATAAGAGGATTAGTATAGCCCATTTTTCAGATAACATGATTAACCTCCCTGAAATGTAATCCTAAAAATACTGTAAATATCAGAAAGCAAACATTTCATACCCCACTGTATCTAGCTTAAAGTACCTGAAACAGAATTTCACACAGTTGAAAAGACCTAAAATAAAATGTACATTTTCCCACATCCTGTAGTTTAAAGTACCTGACCGAGAACGCCAAAAGTTTCACCCCACACAGGAGAAATGACCTGAAATGAAATGCTGAATTCTCCACTTCATACATCTGATAGAACTTGACAAATGCTTCACTCCATAGTTAAGAGCTTGAACTTCAGAGAAACACAGCTAATCAGAACAAAGCTCATTTACATATATCTTAAAGGCACTGTAATAAACAAAAACAGCCAGTTTTAATTGTAAGGGATAAAATGTGATTTTTGGTTCACAGAACTCCACAAACACTAAGTAGGACTGAAGAGAAAAGAGGAAAAATGGAGTTTATGGTCCTTTAACATAATATTTGGACATTTAGGCCCAGCCCTAGGTCTGTCTTAATCTTCACACATCACTGCTATTACATTATCAAAAAAGAGTTCAGTGGAGTCTCATCAAGTTCATGCACAGAGTGGATTCTGCCTAGTGAATGACCTGCAGAAAGCTGGGACCAAGGCTACCGTCAGTAACACACTACGCCGCCAGGGACTCAGATCTTGCAGTGCCAGACGTGTTCCCCTGCTTAAGCCAGTACATATCAGGGTGCGTCTGAAGTTTGCTAGAGAGCATTTGGATGTTCCGGAAGAGTATTGGCAGAATGTCTTATGGTCAGATGAAACCAAAGTAGAACTGTTTGGTACAAACACAACTCGTTGTGTTTGGAGGAGAGCGAATGCTGAGTTGCATTCAAAAAACACCATACCAACTGTGAAGCATGGGGGTGGCAACATCATGCTTTGGGGCTGTTTCTCTGCAAAGGGACTAGAACGACTGGTCCGTGTACATGAAAGAATGAATGGGGCCATGTATTGTGAGATTTTGAGTGCAAACCTCCTTCCATCAGCAAGGGCATTGAAGACGAAACGTGGCTGGGTCTTTCAGCATGACAATGATTCCAAGCACACTGCCAGGGCAACAAAGAAGTGGCTTTGTAAGAAGCATTTCAAGGTCCTGGAGTGGCCTAGCCAGTCTCCAGATCTCAACCTAGAAAACCTTTGGAGGGAGTTGAAAGCCTGTGTTGCCCGCTGACAGCCCCAAAACATCACTGCTCTAGAGGAGATCTGCATGGAGGAATGGGCCCAAATACCAGCTACAGTGTGTGCAAACCTTGTGAAGACTTACAGGAAACGTTTGACCTCAAAGACCTTGTCATTGCCAACAAAGGATAAATAACAAAGTATTCAGATGAACTTTTGTTATTGACCAAATACTTATTTTCCACCATTATTTGCAAATAAATTCTTTAAAAATCAGTGGTCATCATTGGTGACTGACTAAATCCTTTTTTTTCCCCCACTGTATGTATGTATGTATGTACGTGTGTTTTCAGTATATGTTCACTGTCCAAAGAATGCAATTAATTGATTTAGCACTTGGAGCAAGAACTGACTTTCTGCTTTATTACATTTTCACCCAGTGTAAAGACTCATGAAGCTGTATAAACACTAGAACTGACCCAAATGGAGATACACTTTTTTGGACAGCAATAACATAAGCTTGTGTGTGTGTGTGTGTGTGTGTGTCAGTCATCTTATACAACAATTACCTGTCTCCCACTTCTGATTTCACAATTGCCTCAGACTCTGAACTACATTGGTGTATTCACTGTGAAGAGAGTAAACCATGTCCTTATGTCAGACGTCTTGGGCTCTAGCAGTACTCTGTTGCATAGAAAGCAAAGAGCATTACAACATAAACTACATCAATAATAAGAGGAAATGATCTGTGGTGTAGTATTGCTGAAATAATAATGCATTCTTCTTGGTTGAAGGGTTTTGCAGCGCGTTTGTGAGCTTGCGCTTGTTTAGTGAATCTGCGGCGCGTTTGTTAAATGCAGAGCCATGTTGTCGTTTTGATGAAGGGCTTTCTGCTTCTGCTGCGCGTTTGTGAATCTGCAGCGCGGTGGGTCTTCTCGTCCACCGTACTTTATATTAGGGCTGGACAGAACGAGGCTTTTTAACCCAGTTGAAGACAAAGTGGTTGGAGGCTCGACAGCTATACTGCACCTGCTGTTCTAATAAAACACTACACCTCCATCGCCTGATTCTGATTTTTCCCTCCAAATAAAAGTCAGCTTGTAAAATCCTAAAGTCCAGCAGAAAGAATTCACTATGGAAAATGATTCTAGCAGCATGATGAGGAAAACGTCAGGTTAAACTGGTTAGAGAGGCTTTTTACTATCAGCCTTAGTGTTTTCTTTGTTCAGTTCCTGAAACTAAAATGTAATGAATATCCCTGATAAATTACTTATCTACACCAAAACCACTTAAATATCATGGATTCACATATTTTAAAAACGATTTCTTGTGAAGTTGTTTAATCAGGATAGCAGTAATTCCCTAAGATATCTATAAAGCAATGTTATTTATAGTGTAGTTCAGTGGTAATGTGCATGTGTCAGAGCTTGGTGAAGCGCAGGCTTTGAGACTACTGCCATACATACAGCAATATGGGAAATAAGACAATCCATAACATTAGAATTACAGAGAATTACAGAAGAGACAGTTCACAGTTTGGGTTTTCACTGATTATTGTGTTCATATATACAGGAGAGGAGAGCAGGGCACACTCACACACAGTTTGATATTTTGGATCATTTAATTCAGGAAAGTATTTCAGAAATATGAATAATATTGTTAACATAAACAACCTGCACAAATAAACAAGTTAACAATTCAGCTCAAAGCACTGATTATTAAATCACAGTACTGCTTATAAAATCAAATGGGTCAAAGGAAGAGCTTGTTTGAGACATAATGAGATAAAACAGTAAATAGTCACAGAGAAAAGAACAGTTCATATAAGATGTTGTGTAAAAAAGGACTAATGAGGTTCTTTAGGTGTTAAGTTCATACTGAGGTGGCTTTACAGGGCTTCTCTGTTCTGTAGTCAGTGTTTCTATAGTTTCTCACTTCAGAAATGGGACAGGTTGTGTGAACATGGCTCTTCTGCAGAGCATACTGTGGATTATTCTAGTTACAATATTCAAAAAGAAGTGTATGCTTTACAGTGTGCTTTGCAGAAGCGCCGTGTTCACTCACCTTTTTTAATACTACTGTGAGGGACGATGTACCTAAATGTTTCACTCACCTGTACACCTGTGTAATGTGACGTGATAATAAAAGTGATTTGATTTTTTTTTTGGTGGCTCAATGGGTTGTTAGAAGAGATGTCCACAAGGGGGTGCTATGGTGCCATTATTCCTGGTAACTCTGCTGGTGACAGAGTGCTAAGAAGGCTGAGAGAAACTATAGAGAAAGTCTACCAGCTGTATTTCTATTCTTTACAGACCTCTTTCTTTTGGGTTGGTACTAAGTACACCGCACACACCTACATGTGAAATCTTAAAAGACATGATGTTCTAAAAAATGTTTTATTCATTTATTTATGATATTAATTAACAACTAAAATTAGCATACACATTTTAGACTGCATGCTTTATGAATCGTCTGCTAAGAAATAGAGAGCCTGTTGCAGAGGTGGGTGGTCACTAGTTACCTTTACACATGATAAAAGGAGAATGAGAAAGGGAGTCTAGTTTTCCTTTCAGTTTAGTCATGAACTCCATTTTTGAGTGTAATGTTGTCATGTTATGTTGGTGAGCATCTGCATGGCTCTGTGATGGATCACATGTCTAATTTGAGAGCTTTTTTAGATCAAAAATATAAGTAAACGAAATCAACCATAACAGACACTGATTGTATCTAAAGTTCCAGTGCAGCTCTATAAGTTATTCAGTATTGAAGTATTTTATTTTAATTCACTAATTTTCTACATCTGTCACACTGCCAATAAAACGTGAAGCTCTGAAGCAGCCGCACAGTGACCCAAGGTCGCCGGGATAGAGGGATTTTAGTCCCCTGAGCACTGGCTTAAGGAGCAGTTGAACTGTGTTCTCTTGAGTAATGGAGCTCCATCCAGTACCTTGGGCTGAGTTGGAGTGCATAGACTAATCATCCAGCATCAGTGCATCAGGAATTGACACGTGAACCAGACCTCACAACCGTGACTTTTCCTGTGCCTGTGTCCACAGAAGGAGATTTCACTGGGCATCCGTTTGAAATACAGGTGCAGAACAAGTGCTTAAACAATGATGCACCACTGATAGCTAGAACTGCGGCTGTCTCTCCAGATCTGCTGAACGATATTAGGGTACAGAATGACTTCCCCGCCCCTCCTCAGACAACCAATGGACTCTTGCACACTCATGCCCTGGGGATTCAGCAATGTATGTAGTGGGTATATATTAATGGGTGCATGTCAGAGTTCAGCCAGTTCAGAGTGTGAGGGGGAGAAGAGTGTTTGTCAGTCTGGCTGTCCTGGACTTCACACTCCTGTAGCGTCGGCCCGATGGTAGGAGCATGAAGAGGCTGTGTTGAGGGTGTGTACTGTCCCTGATAATGCTGTGGGCCCTGCTGATGACCCTGGTCCTGTAGTTGTCCTGCTTTACTGTGATTGTAGTGTACTGTAAATGTAGTGTTTCTGTACTGTAAAACAGTATGTTTATGACAACTGTACTGTAAGTATAGTGTGTATATAGTATACTGTACTGTAAAATGTGTGTAATATAAATTAGTGCATTAAAATACAATAATCTGTTGTGAATTACTTTTCTGTAAATTATATATATAATTTACAGATTATATACATATATATATATATATCTGTAGTTATTATAATTTAGTGTACTGATTATATTTAAGTGTACAATAAATGTAGTGTACTGTATATTTATTACAATTAACTGCTAGATTCATTAAATTCATTACATTCATCAAATTCATTAAATGAATCCAGTTTTATGTACAACAGGATGAACTTACAGTGGAGGAAATAAGTATTTAATCCCCCATTGAATTTAAAAATTTGTACTCTAACAAATTAATTTAAACATTAAAATTAAATGATTTTTATGGTGGCTTTATTTTAACAGTGAGAGATGGAATATCAAAAAGACAATCTAGAAAATGAATTAATATTTAAATAAAAAATAATTTGCATTTCATTGAGGGAACTAAGAATTTGATCCCCTAAAAACCATGATTAATGTTGGCTCCCACAGACCACTGACACATCCTACTCTCAGTGAAGTCGTTACCTGCATGAGAGACGCCTGTCCCAAATTGTCACCTGTGTAAAAGGCCACCTGCCAAGACACTCAGTGACACTCCAACATCTCCACCATGGGCAAGACTAAAGAGCTGTCTAAAGATGTCAGGGACAAAATTGTTTAGCTACACAAGGCTGGAATGGGCTACAAAGCCATAAGTAAGAAGCTGGAAGAGAAGGTGACAACTGTTGGTGCAATTATTCGGAAGTGGAAGAAGTACAACATTACTGTCAATCGACCTAGGCCTGGAGCACCATGCAAGATATCACCTCGTGGAGTCTCACTGATCATGAGAAAGGTTACAAATCAGCCAAGAATTACATGGGAGGAGCTGGTTAATGATCTTAAGGCAGCTGGGACCACAGTCTCAAAAAACTATTGGTAATACACTGAGACGTAATGGTTTAAAATCCTGCAGTGCACACAAGGTTCCTCTGCTCAAGAAGACTCACGTCCAGGCTCTTTTGAGCAAGCCAGTGGCAACAGTGGCAAGGAAAAACTCCTCTGGTCGACACCAGATAGCATGCATGCAGGTAAAGAGTCACAAGAAATCCTTCTAAAGCATTTTGTAAACAAAATGTACATGATGGCAGCATAACTGTTCACAGAGAATACAGTAGCAGAACTATTAAAGAACACAGTTGCATGACAGTTTTCATACAGAATACAGTTGCATCAATTTTACCTTTAGAAGTCAACAGGGTCACATTTTTCATACAGAATACAGTAGCATATAATCACTCAAGGAGCATGAATCTAAATACAGAATACAACAGTGCTGCTCTTCATATTCAACATAGAGCTTTAAGCTTCCTCTATTAATTCATTTTCCATACATCATTCATCCACCTTCAGGCTGCAGTAGTTTAGCCCCACTAAGACAATAATGCTTAAGTTGCATTTCAGAAAAATGCAGCCAATCAGAAGAAAGCTCATTTACATAACGGCACAGTAATAGAAACAGCTTGTTATTATTTTAATGGACTAAGGGCAGGTTTTGGTACATAAAGCTCCATAAAACAATGTAAGTAAGACTGAAGAGAAAAGGTAAAATAAAATGTAGACTTGGAGAGTAAGGGTAATACTAGAACTCTACAAAGCCATGGATGTTGTTGCTCACTGTTCAAAAGGCAGCATCACTGTTATTTTATCAGTGACAAACACCTCGACCATGTGGTAGCTCAGACAGAGCAGAGGCAGGTAGTAAAGACCTGGTGTTCGGTCAGAGCAACATGACAGCACAGTAAGACCTTCAGCTCCACCAGATGGACGTTACAACAGTCTACTTGCATGCTCTGATTGATTGTGAGATGTATATGGAGCAATCAGAGGGATTTGAAGGAAAGTCAAATACAGCTGTGAACTGAATAAGTCACTGTATGCTCTTAAACTGTCTGGATTATCAGGATGAAAATGGCTTTCCACAGAAACCAGCAGACCATTGTTTCTACGACAAACACACTGAAAGTCTGAGGTTGAGGTAAAAAAAAGATGCCAACAGCATTCAAGATGAAGGATCTAGGAAAACTGAACCATTTTCTAGGTACTGATTTCAATCAAAGTCAAGGCGCAGTAAATAGGAGTCATAAGAAGTACACATCAAAAGTACCTGAACAATTTGGTAGGTCAGACTGTAACCAAGGTCCAACCACAAATCCCAATCACAAAGCAGCATGTAGCTTGTTTGTTGTGATGAGGCGCACAAGACCTGACCAAAGTTGGAGCAGTTAAATAGTCGCAGTACTTGTCTGAGCCAAATGCACTGGACACTGGACTGCAGTAGAGCATGTAATTAGGTACTTAAAGGGTACAACTGATCATGAACCGTTACAAAAAGAGTGGAGAGAAACTGAAACTTGAGGTAAACTTGAACTAAACATTGCCTCTTACTTCCTGCTCTGTCTACACATGAAGCAGAACATATGGCACACATATGGAAGACATTTTTGGGGCATCTGCGGCTGCTAGGACTAAATGACACAATATTAAACTCCTCACACGAGTGAACAGGATAAAGACAGTGATGAAAATGAAGATGCATATGCTGACGTTTGGAAGCTTGTTTCTGGATGTTTCTAGAGGAATGCTAAGGGTTCCAGACAAGTAATGGGAGTGGATTACATTATTACTACCAATGTCAGCAGGAATAACAGTTTATGACTGCTGGTAAGTTTGGTAACAGTGCTGAAAGGGAATCTAGGGTGTTTGATGTTATTGCATGTTATTGCAAACAACATTTCTTTGATTCTGATTGGAGCAACACTGTCAAGACTATACCAGAGCACAGCCTGCAGATCATCTGTTATATGCTCTGCATCTGCAGGGTGAGATGGTTCAATCTGCAAGGTTATTAATGAAAACACTAGCTGTTGAGGTTGTTATGGTACATTTGCTAATAAAGGGGGTGGCAGGTGGAGATCATGTTTGAAGTAGTTCTAAAACAGGATTAGGTGTTGGTTGGAGATGGAGTCAGGTGGAGAAATACAGAGTTCTCTTAATACCCAGGGGCAAAATTTAACGTAATGTTAAGGGGGTCCTGAATCAATGTCTGATCAGTAGAAAGAGCTGCTTCTGATAAAAACCACAGCAAATTCACCAAGGCCATAGACTGTGATAAGCAGGAAATTGTGCTGCTTTTTGGAAGCCAGAGACTAGCCTGCCACTTTAAGACTAAGCACCCCAAAAGACGGTTAACAGATCTCCTTCTCTACTACGAGTCCCGTCTCCCTAACCAACATCACTAACAGGATTGGCTTTGTTGTTTCTAGCCAACGTGGGAGAAGCTGTGTTTGTGAAATGCACCAAAGCTCGGTCAACTAGATGTTCAGGTAGGTCGAGTGAGAGACATCGTTCAACAGTTACGTGCACAAAAATTTCACCTTGTACTGATTCAGTAATACAGTGCAGTTTATTACAAATGAGGAATGATTCCATAGTCCATCATACGGACCTGGTGCCTACCCTGGGTGTGTGTGACAGTTAGCCTAGTTTGGTGATCTATTAAAAGATTAGGAGCTACTTTACATCAAGTCAATGAGTAGAATCAACAGTAATGGTAATACTCACACTCTACAAAGCCAGGACTGATTTTGCTCACTGTTCATAAAGCAACATCACCGTGTTACAACCCGACTGAGTGGCAGCTCAAACAGAGGAGAGGTAGGCAGAAACGACTTGGTGTTAGGTTGGAGAAACACGATCAAGGTTAGAATGGAGCACAGTCTGCAGATTATCTGTTAGATGATCAAGATCTTTAGGGTGCACTTCTGCCTCTGCACTTTACTGACCACATCAAAATACAGCTGAGTGGAATTGGAGAACCCTCAGACTCGCCTTAGCTGACTGTGTCAGATTTTGAAGACCAGACACTGACCAACTACTGACTACTGTTATAGGGTCTGTAATGGACCACAGAGCAAAAGACAACCATGTTTACTATTTGTGTCTGACACAGATGGAATTTGGCCTCCTCCTTTAACCCATCCATGCAGTGAACACACACAGTGACAGTGCCTGGAGTGGTGGGCAGCCATTGCTGTGGTGCACGGGGAGCAAAGAGGGTGAAGGGCCTTGCTTATGGGCCAAACAGTGGCAGCTTGCCGAGCCAGGTATTGAACCCTTGACCCGGTCATCAATAGCTCGGTGCTCCAACTGCTGAGTCACCACTTCCCCTAAAAGGTGTCTTTTGGCAGTGGCAGTCCAAACCCACACTACCAAAGAGACTCCAGACAACCCAGCCCCTTAGACCACTCAGCCACACTAACAAAATCCCAGCTTTGCGTTGAAGCTATGAAAGAGGAGAGGACTTCTCTCTGGCTGGAGTGAATGCGTGAGTGAACACACATGGGTGTACGATTTAAAACAGTGTAGATGGGTCTGAAATGTACAAAGGGTTACAGTCAAGTAATGACCTTGAGCTCCACCAGGGCATGAAAAAACAAAAAAACTAAATGGTAATAAATTGAACCTAAACTCTGCATACAAGGGAAATCTGCTCAGACTAGAAACACTGTAAAAAACACAAGACCATGTCTGTTCTACGTGTGTTACAGAACACCAAACCCATACTGACCAGGCAATGTCAGATGATGATGAATATGATGATGATGATGATTTCCATGAGGAGAGGTGTGTACCCCCCTGCCGACAGCTAACCGTGTTAATCAGACTCAGGTTCAAGAAAGACAGACATGGTACACGCTATGCAAAGAGAAAGCACCTCAGGATTTAACTGACTACGTGTCAGATATTGAAGACCAGACACTGACCAATCAGTGCAGACAAAAAGGGGAAGAATTCTCTTTATTGTATTAAAAGCTGGGATTGTAACTACTTCAGGTGTGTTACTCAGCGCTCAGCATATCTTAATTTCAGTGATATCTTAGTACTTTAAAGCCACAATCTTGTTGTTTTAATTGTAGAGTCCCCCTGTCCTGCACGTTTTATTGCAGGGGTGTTCAGTCTTATCTGCAAAGTGCCGTGTAGCTGCAGCTTCTCCATCCTAAACAAGCTGCAGGACACCTGATTCCACTTGTTTAATCAATTAGTGAGTCTTCAAACAACTGATTACATGTGCTTCTGCTTGGCTGGTATGAAAAGCTGTAACCATACTGGCCCTTTGTGAGTAAGATTGAACACCCACACCACTGAGGGAGGGTTTGTAACTCATGATCAATAAGATAAAGGCATGTGTTTGAAAAGCTTCTCAATGTAGGAATGCAGATATGGGATCAGAGTCCTCTGTTATTTACAAAGACAAGAACTGCTCCTAAATTAGTGCATTACCTAGCAGCTGATTGTCTGCTTATATAAAGAGGCTTTTAACTCTTTCAAATAATCTTATTGTCTTAGTTTCTGCTGTTCCCACATTTACCACACCTTTATGTTAAAAAAGTGACAAATTCCAGCAGATTTTAAAAGTACTGAGAAAAGAAGTTATTCAGTGAATCAAGACGTGTGTCCACTATTCTTAAAAGGTCATGTATAGACCTTGATGGTCAGGCAGGGTTTTAAACTGCTTTAAGAGAAAATGCAGGAGCAGTGCTTGAGCAGTTCTCTACCAGCTACATGATCTATATAGAAACAGAACTCCAGCAGAATCCACTCTGTGCATGAACCTGATGAGACTCCACTGAACTCTGCGTGCAAGGCACCTTTTACCACCCTGTATCCTGTCATTAATTTAAATGCATTTTTTAATAATGCAATAGCATTAAACATTTTTGATAATGTAATAGCAGTGATGTGTGAAGATTAAGACACACCTAGGGCTGGGCCTAAATGTCCAAATATTATATTAAAGGACCATAAACTCCATTTTTCCTCTTTTCTCTTCAATCCTACTTAGTGTTTGTGGAGTTGTGTGAACAAAAAATCACGCTTCATCCCTTATAATTAAAACTGGCTGTTTTTTATTTGAGGTCTTTTCAACTGTGTGAAATTCTGTTTCAGGTACTATAAGCTAGATACAGTGGGGTATGAAATGTTTGATTTCTGATATTAACAATATTTGTAGGATTACATTTCAGGGAGGTGAATCATGTTATCTGAAAAATGGGCTACGCTAATCCCCTTATAGAATCCATAGGGGGCTCTACATGCTCTGTGTTGAATGTGAAGCGCAATGCTGTTGTATCCCGTATTCAGAGCTATGCTACTGAATTCTGTATAAGAAGTAGCAGAACTTTCCTACAGACCACAGTAACAGAACCCTGTTCTACCAGAATAGAGTAGCGTAACGATGTCTTACAGAACACAGTAGCCTGAAACTGTTCATTCACAACAGAGTAGCATAACGCTTTCATTCAGAAGATATTAGAATCATTATTTTGATCAGAATACGGTAGCATAACACTACACAACCAGCATAGAGGAGCATAACTCACACAGAACACAGTATTCAGTTCAAATGAATTTTATTTATACAGCACTTTCACAACAAATGTGGTCACACAGCAGCTTTACAGAGATCCGGGTCCAAGCCTCTTCTGAGCAAGCCAGTGGCAACAGTGGCAAGGAAAAACTCTCTCAGATCGAGAGTAAGAAACCTTGAGAGGAACCAAGACTCAAAAAGGGAACCCATCCTCCTCTGGTGGACACCGCATAGCACAATGAAAAGCAGAACAGGAATAAAACATGGAATTAAGGGAATCTGGCCAACGTGCCATCAAGCCATAAAAAGATGAAAACATGAGTGAAATGAAGTCCATGCAGGTACACGGTCACAAGCACAGCCATGCCGTGAGGTGAGGATGACTCAATTCGAGGCCCCAAAACCAGACAGCGGTCAGGAGGGTGGTGGAGAGAGCGAGGTCTGCCGATGGAACAGTTGAAACTGGGCATCTCAACATATGTGAAAAAGAGAGAAAACACAAAGGGTTAGGAGGAAGGGGGCAAAAACTTTTTAGAAGGGTTACAGCAGGACAGGGTAGGAAAGAGCAGCCAAACACAAATACACTCGCACCAGCAGACAGCAGGGGGCAGCTCAGCACATGGGGGAAGAGAGAAGAAATGAAGGAAAAAATAATAATAATGAAGAAAAGGTTTAGGTTTATATATGAATATGAACAGTATTGTAACACCACTCAAGCACAACAAAGCAGCAAAACAATTTATACAGAACACAGCAGTGTAACCATTCTCATGTAGAACACAAGCAGGACACAGCAGCCCAACACGGTTCAAGCAGACCACAAGCAAGTGGCACAGCTGCAGCCACCTTTAGCACTGTGCTTGCAAGGCAATCTTGTAAAAAATTGGAGACTGTGGGTGCAAATGTTTGACCGGTTTCTTACAGAGAGTGGGATTGTTGAGGAGAACAATGCGCCACCTTTCCGCACGTCGCTGGGGAAGATGCAGTGAAGGTCTACAACATGTTACAATTCAGTGAGTGAAGAAACTGAAACAAGAAATGTGCTGAAAAACAAGTTCAGGGATTCCTGAGATTCAAGAAAGAACCTACCCGATGTTCACCATTTGTTCTTCATGAGAGCTCAGTATCCAGTTGAAAGCACTGAGGTGTACGGGAGGAATTCGGGGACCAGAAACTGCAGATTTCAGCAAAGTACTCACATACTCTGGACACCACATGTCACCACTGGGAAAGCTACCACTCACCTGTGAACACAAAAGCCAAAAATGCTAAACTGAATTTCACATATTGTTGATTGTGATGTACCAGCAATACTAGGACGTGAGACATGGGAGATGTTACAGCAGGACAGGGTAGGAAAGAGCAGCCAAACACAAATGCACTCGTACCAGCAGACAGCAGGGGGCAACTCAGCACATGGGGAAAAGAAGAAATGAAGGAAAAAATAAAAATAATGAAGAAAAGGTTTAGGTTTATGTATGAATATGAACAGCACTGTAACACCGCTCAAGCACAACAAAGCAGCAAAACTAATTATACAGAACACAGCATCATCATTTTCATGCAAAACAAGCAGGACACAGCAGCCCAACATGGTTCAAGCAGGACACAGCATTGAATTTCACATTGTTGTCAGTGATGTATAAGAAATGTACAAGAAAGACGTGAGACATGTAAGACGTTAGGTGTGGTTTAAAGATGGAAGAACCTATAGGAGAAACAGAAAACACCTTCTCAGGACGACTGAAAGAGTTCCCATCAGCATCACTCAATGTTGTTGCAGATTGCTGTGTCGAGCCGCAGGTCAGTGAATCCGGTCCACCTGCAGAAACTGGTACTGCAAAACAATCAGACTTACCTGAGTCACATCCGAGAGAGGCATACAGAGAGGCTTCTTCCACAGACCTGAAAAAGGCAAAAGATCATGAATTCAGTGAGTTGCATGACTCGTTAATCAGAGACAGAGACAGGACTGTTTGTGGTATTAGGGAAGACCTATTGTGGGCAAGGTTGCTGCTTTTGCACTGACTGCATTTTAAACTGAAGGTCACACTGATGGTCAATAAGAGGAAATATCTCACATACTTTAAAAATGAATCTTAGTCTAGATACAGGAGAGGAAACCTCGGTCTCCTGGTTTAAAGACTGTATGTTGAGGAGTTTAGTCAGTTGTGGATAAATGCTGCGTCAGCATGTTCAGAAACTTCAAACAGCATGTTAGCGTGTGGGTTGTTGTGAAAAAGGCTTCTTGGATCTCAGGCTCTGATCGCTGTGGCCTCCCAGGGATCAAACTCCCCCTCTCTCAATGACAGGAGCAGCGATTAGACGGTGTTGTGTTGCTGCATATTTTCTAACTGAACTGACGATTAGAATCAGTGTAGGTACCGAACCCAAGCGCAGATTTTACCTTTGAATGTTTTCTATTCTAAAATGATGAAACCTCCTGGGGTGGTGAAGCTGATCAACAACACATTAATTTCTTATAAATGTCAGTAGGGGGATTTCTCTGAAGACTGTTCTCTGATGAAGGCTGGTAGCTGGATTGGTTCTTGAGAGGACCTGATGCTCCCTGGAACTGAAGTTCAAAATGAAAAGCTGTGTATTAGACATCTCTCCTGTTGTGAAAGACATTTGTGTCACGTTTGAAGACATGAACCTTCTTAGGGCCTTTATTTCATCACCTCTTAAACTCCCAGACTTTCTAAGGATTATTATTCTGCAATGACATGGAATACAGCACACACTGGTCAAATCCTTCTAAAGTTAGAGGAGTGAGGAATGAGTTCCTGTTGAGTTTCAGAGGTTAAAAAGGTTCATGGTGTTCACCACAGTTTAAACACACACTGAAAGTTACCTGGAATCGTGCTGGACATCTTCTCTAACTGGCTACAAGAGGTATAGTCTTCCTTTTCTTCAGGATCTGCTTGAGAGACAACATGACAGATTATCTAGAACATGTCAAGTGATTTGGATAACATCAAATACCTCAGAGTTTGATGCTAGTTAATAATAATAATAATCTGAAGAGGAGTTGAAGCCTCGGTCTCCTGGTTTCCTGCATCACTGAGGGAGCAAAGGTTCTAGCTCAACCACGATCCACAGAGCAGGACTTTCCTATCAGAATTGGACCCAGCCAGTAGGCCAACACTTAGAGCCATGCTTGAGGGCTACAAGGGGTGTACCCTTGTCGACTTCGTCAGGATCTGTTGGAGGGACACAACAAGAACACATATATATACACACACACACACACACACACACACACACACATTTATGGTATTTAGCTGACTCTCTTATCCAAAACGACTTACGTCTCCCACATGATGTGGCAGCTCAGTGGCAGGTAGTGGTGTTATTCGTTGCGCCACACCAACCGTTATTGGTTGGTGCCCACACCAATATATATTTATGTACTCATCACACAACTAACAAACCTTAATCTTGGGGAACTTTAGCCTCCTGGTTCTTTGCTTCATGGTGGACTGTGTGAGAACAGCTTCTGCCTCCACCACTGCACAAAGAGGAAGACTGAGACTCTTTCTCTGTGGACTGGAGCGGGATGACGTCTAGATCAGAATAAGCTCTGCTGTTTCCCTCAAACTGATTGACGTCCACCACAAAAAAAAACTGCCTATAACTCTGGAGAGGAGACAGAACAGAGGTGGAACACAAGTCATCTTTGATTATTTACTTCTTGTCACTGTTGGTGTCACTGTGCATTGTTCAGTTATTCAGCGTACTTTGCACAAGGAGAGGCTGTCTGTCCAAATATATGTACTATGGGAGAGTAATGCAGAAGAAGCCTTTTCTGCTCACAAGCCACAAACAGAGTCGCTTGAGGTATGCTAAAGCACATTTAAACAAGCCAGCTTCACTTTGGAATAAGGTGCTGTGGAACTAAAATGGAGGTATTTGGACATAACAAGGGGCGGTGTGCATGGTGGAAAAAGAACACAGCATTCCAAGACAAACACTTGCTACCCACAGTAAAAGTTGGTGGCGGTTCCATCATGCTGTGGGGCTGTGTGGCCAGTGCAGATACTGGGAATCTTGTTAAAGTTGTTGGTCGCATGGATTCCAGTCAATTGACAATTGATGCAGCATTCAACTTTAAGATTAAGGATGTATTCGCTAAACTATGCCCAGATTTTAAAGTTCAGTCTCACGTGATCGATCTTTTCTTAAATATCCAGTGGTTGTTGTCCTCAGCTGATTCAGCTGATGGAATGAAGATTCTTGACGTGCCGTCCAGGTACTGCTTCTAGGAATGTTCATCTTTCTGGCTTCTGGTCCAGGAAAAGTTCCCAGGAAATGTTCGCTTTACCCTCGTTCAGGTCGTGACCACCCGTTCCACCCGTGATTTTAAGAAAGTAGCTGTGTGGGAACGCTGATCAGACGTCCAGCTAAAATTCGAAAAGGTTTCTAATGTGATTAGAGTTAGGCCCATCAAGAGCTGGCTGTCCTTTGTTAGGACAATGGTAGAGGACCTCCTTGGTTCCTTTGTTTATCCCTGTTGGGTGTTTGTTTACCTGGCTGGGGAAACAGGTTGGTTCTTTGTTGGGACAGTCTTTTTAATCACCTATGTAGCCACACCCATTTCCTCCTCTGGTGCTGTCACCTACTGGTGAGCAAGGGTACCTTTTTTTTGGGAGAGATAAAGTTCATGGCAGGTCAAGCAAGTCCTTCCAACATCTGGGCAGCTTTATGCAAACATTTGGGTCGTTCTGGCTGACTAACCAAACTTACAATGCATAATAATGTTGGTCATGTTAAAGCTTTGAATTATATGATTGCATCATAAAAAAATACATAAATAAATAAAAAACACCAAATATGATTTAATATTGTGGAAATGATTAGATAGATGGCTTTTGATGGAAAGGAGGAAGTATCATCATTAAGCCTAATAGAGAGGAAAGTTAGTGAAGGTGTTAGCTTTGTTGACTGGGATGGATACCTGATGCGTCAGGGTAATTAATAACCATGTTGTCTATATAACATGTGGACCCCTTGTGCTGTCCTGGGAATCAGGTTGTTTCCTGATCAATGGCTTGTGACTTTGTTGACAGTCTGTTTTAGACTGTATGTATTACATGTTGCAGGAGGTTAATTAAGAGTTAAGCTGACATTAGGTTGACTAATGCCTTATAGGAAGATATCCCATGATCTTAGTTTTAGACTTTGCTTAGGTCAAGTAATTCCACATTTTTGATTTAGTAATTAATTGTCAGGCAGCGTTTCGGTTATTCACACCAAGACTAGTCTTGCGATGGACTAGTGAGGATAAATGTTTCAGGATCCTAAAGCCAAGCATAGACTTGAGCTTAGTGATTTGAACACGTGTCTGCATAAGTAAGTATGTTTATGTAATTATGTTTCAAGAAAAGATAAATAAATATATTGCTGCATTGGTCACCCGTACTCGCTAGGTTTGTACAATGGTGGTAGCAGATATGCTGTCCAATAATCTATGTACATATGCTGTATGCACTTAAAAGAGTTTGATATGGAAAGGGTAAGCAGAAAATAGTAGCTATGCTGGACACTGCTGGAAGCCTAGTTACCAAAATACTGTGCAGTAAGCTACCAACACCCTGTCACTGCTGTGCTAGTCTATACCCTTTAGTACTAGTGTGTAGTATGCAATTGGGATGCAGCCTAAATCCCCTATCAGATGTTGGAGTGTTTAGTGCGCCCTTCTTTACCTCTGTTTGAGCCATGGAAGCTCAGGTACCAGCACTAATGCATGGCCTTAATAGCTGATATGACCAAATACGATCAAATAAATAGATATATATGTATATGTGCTTTTACTGTGCGTTTACCTCAGTCTGGACACTTTTCTGTCAGAACTATTTGCTGAGTACTCGAACCGTTTCGCCTCAGCCAGCTCTCGACTGGCTGATGAAATCCTGAAACCCTGCTCATTGGTCCCACAGGACTGATTGACAGGTGTTTAAACCAATAAGATTACGGAAACAATTTGTGTGAACCAATACAGAAAATAAGAGAGTTAAGCTGTAATTGAAAATACTTATTTAATAACGTGTTAATACAGTAATAAGAACTATATTTATAAACAGTAAATACTAGGGATACATATATAATAAAAATACAGAAATAATAAATAATTTTACTGGACACTCATCAGTCCTTCTGGGGTGTCGGACAGGCTGTAAGTGTGTGTGATTAATTTGGTGATTGATATGATGATTGATCAGTGCTTGATCAGTGTGTTTTGGTTTGGTATCTTAGCTTTTAGCAATTATTTAGTCAATCGCCATCTCCCTGCTCTCTTTCTACGGGCAGAAATTTTGTCCAATGGCTGCATGGAGCTGCAGGATCACAGCTGGCCATAAATGAATGAATGAATGAATGAAGGCCCCAAACCTGACAAAATTAAAGTGGATGAAGCTGGAATCTAGGTGATCAAAACTGAGGCAGAAATGAGCTGTATAGCTGTAGGTCTTCTTAGCGTGTTCTTCTGTGGTGTTTGTGGCCGGTGGACCTCAGAGCAGTACTGATCAAATTTTATGGCTGGCCATGAATGAATGAATGAATGAATGAATGAGTGAATGAATGAATGAGTGAATGAATGAATGAATGAATGAATGAGTGAATGAATGAATGAGTGAATGAATGAATGAATGAATGAAGGCCCCAAACCTGAAAAAATGCTTAGAGAAAAAAACAAATTTAAATCCTTAGTGATTTCCTGAGTGTCCCCTTGTCAGATCTACGATCTTGAGATGAGAAGTTGTGATTCAGGAGGCGTTTGAACCGTGTTTCTGCGCTGTATTATTGCAAAGATATTAATAGAAACGCGGAGACAACATCGTAAAAAAGCACTAATTAGCATTAAACAGTAGCATTTATGAGATTCCGAAAAAAGGACCTGTCCCAGCAAAGGGGGGCATCCGGTCACCCTGTCTGATCACTCCCAAAGGAGCTGGTTCAGTTGTTTGAGGTGTCGAATTACTGGACAACAGTGAGGGTTCCGCCATTCCTTGTTTACCCTGGTTACCATGGTTACACCTTGGCCAGAGGTTTAGTACAGCTCCCTGCAGAAGTCAATGGCAGTGGCCAAGTGGCCAGTCAGAGGGCACGGTTTTAAAAAATGTCAGTCGATGATGTCATAATGGCCTCTTTGACATCCCTGTGACATCACGGCCCCACAGAGCAGTATAAATAGACCCTGCAGAGCTCACCTTCCTCACTCTGAGCCTTTCACTCACGCAGTGCAAAGGAGCAGTCAGTGGCATTACCAGTTCTCACCTGAACCAAGACCGAAACCGGGGAGATGGAGCAGTGGAAGGCTGAGCGGGAGTCCCTGCTGTTTCAGCTCAAGGAGGCCCAAGAGAGCATTGAGAAGGAGAAGGCAGCCAGGCTGAGGGAGCGGAAAGCCAACACAAGGAGGCACAACCGCTGGATAAAAAGGGTCAACACAACAAGGGACCAGGACATTGAAAAGGAGACGTACGAGCTACGTGCCAAAGTTCAGGACCTGGAGGAGGCCAAGCAGGAGGTAAAGGACTCGCTGGACTTCCAGTCGGAAATCCTACGACAGGTCAGCGAGGAGCTGGCAGACAACAAAACCAGGCTCAGCAGGTGCAGGGTGCTGGCAGAGCAGCTGTACGCCCAAAACATGGAGCTGCATGCATCTAACTGGTACAAGAACCAGAAGATGAAGATGAAGGGAAAGACAGAAGGAACAGAAAGAGACAGAGTGACGATGAAGATGAAGGGAAAGACAGAAGGCAACAGAAAGAGACAGAGTGACGATGAAGATGAAGGGAAAGACAGAAGGCATCAGAAAGAGACAGAGTGACGATGAAGATGAAGGGAAAGACAGAAGGCATCAGAAAGAGACAGAGTGACGATGAAGATGAAGGGAAAGACAGAAGGCAACAGAAAGAGACAGAGTGACGATGAAGATGAAGGGAAAGACAGAAGGCATCAGAAAGAGACAGAGTGACGATGAAGATGAAGGGAAAGACAGAAGGCATCAGAAAGAGACAGAGTGACGATGAAGATGAAGGGAAAGACAGAAGGCATCAGAACGAGACAGAGTGACAATGAAGATGAAGGGAAAGACAGAAGGCAACAGAAAGAGACAGAGTGACGATGAAGATGAAGGGAAAGACAAGGCATCAGAAAGAGACAGAGTGACAATGAAGATGAAGGGAAAGACAAGGCATCAGAAAGAGACAGAGTGACGATGAAGATGAAGGGAAAGACAGAAGCAACAGAAAGAGACAGAGTGACGATGAAGATGAAGGGAAAGTCAGAAGGCAACAGAAAGAGAAAGAGTGACGCTGAAGATGAAAGGAAAGACAAGGCATCAGAAAGAGACAGAGTGACGCTGAAGATGAAGGGAAAGACAGAAGGCAACAGAAAGAGACAGAGTGACGATGAAGATGAAGAGAAAGACAGAAGGCAACAGAAAGAGACAGAGTGACGATGAAGATGAAGAGAAAGACAGAAGGCAACAGAAAGAGACAGAGTGACGATGAAGATGAAGGGAAAGTCAGAAGGCAACAGAAAGAGACAGAGTGACGATGAAGATGAGGGGAAAGTCAGAAGGCAACAGAAAGAGAAAGAGTGACGATGAAGATGAAAGGAAAGACAAGGCATCAGAAAGAGACAGAGTGACGATGAAGATGAAGGGAAAGACAGAAGGTAACAGAAAGAGACAGAGTGACGATGACGATGAAGGGAATGAAAGAGACAGAAGAAGGGTAGAGAAAGAAAGTGTGGGGGAAATGGGGACGTTAATCACAATGACATCATAAAATGGGCTGGATACCCAGCCTAAGAATTCTCAAATAATTAAACAAATCAGTCCCATTAATAAATGAAATGGGCCTCATTAATGAAATCGGCCTCATTAATAAATGAAATTTGGCCTCATAAATAAATTAAATGGGCCTTAAAAATTAAATTGACCTCGTTATTAAATGAAATCGGCCTCATAAATGAAATCGCTCTCATAAATAAATGAAATCGGTTTTATTAATAAATGAAATCGGTCTCATTAATAAATGAAATCGGTCTCATTATTAAATGAAATTGGCCTCATAAATGAAATCAGCCTCATTAATAAATGAAATCGCTGTCATATGTTCAAATCATTAATATCTCAAACGCTAATTTCTAACTAGAGAAAGCTATATCAATGATTTGAGTTCTGAAGGTTTAATTAATAATAGTATTACAATAACAGCCAGTATCAAATGATATCAAGACAAACAAACTGGAATAAATAAATGAAGCAGTTATTAACACAAACTACTCTAAACACAATAACACCCTCAGTCAGTATTAGTGATGCACGATGATATATCTGCGGCCGATATATTATTCACCGATATATCGATTTTTTCTTTTTAGGTTCGCTAACTGAGGTGGCGGCTGCTCGTCCAGCTCAAGCGCCTCACCTCGGCACGCCAGCTCTTGCTGCAAACGGGGAGAACACGGCGACAAGCGCGGCGTGACTCCACCCACTACGCGCGGCAAGGGAGCGGAACTCCAGCGCATAGTGGGCTACCGACCTGTCACCCTGCTCCAGCCACAGCAGCAGGTCGTCCGGCGTGAGCCCCCCTCGGGGACGCTGAAACACTGTCTTAAAGTGCTTCACGTACTCCGAGAAGGGCTTCACGCTCAGCTCCTCCCAGGTGGCGCTGGCCCAATCCAGAGCTTCTCCAGCGAGATGGGATACGAAGAAGGCGACCTTCGCCTGGTCATTGCTGGTTCCCTGACAACTTAAATAAGCTCCGGATCACCAGAATATGTATCCGGAATGTCCATCGGACTAGGGATGTGGCGGGGAGTTATGTTGCTGTAAAAAACATAACAACAAACATGCAAATGAAAGAAAACAGCACAATAACAATAGAAACACAACTGTAACAAATGTAAGTGGCAGGCAATTCCCACCAGTGCTCTTACACCAGAGACACTCACCATATAATCAACAACCAAATAATGGAATAGATTTGGATTATTCAGGAAACAAAAAAGCATCTGTTAATAACTAAATATTTGAAGTAGTATTGTGTGCTATTTCCAAGTCATGGACCAAAACTACATTGTGATTGCAGACTTTAAAATAAAGCAACAGCCCTGTAACCCTGCTAAATATGTGTGGCATAACAGTTAATAAAATCAGTAAAAATGTAGGGGCAAAATAATGATGATCAAATCAGAGGTAGTGAAAAATATTATTGATTATGGTGGCGGATACTGATCCAAAAATAACCTGCACACTGTTAAAAGAATAAGTTCCTCAAGGATCTTTTGGAGGTTCTTTAATTTGAAATTGTGGAGGAACCTCTTAAGGTGCTTTAAGGAACCTTCTAAAAAAGAAACTGGATTCAACTTTTACAAAGACAGGGAGAAGACTTGCAGAGATGGATCTAAGCAAGATTTATTGAAACACAACAGGAATACAAAACAAGGTGCAGAGAAAACAAGGTGCAGCAACCTAAGGGATAAAACTGAAACTCAAACAGAAAGTGACAAACCAAACGGTGAAAACAACAAACCTGGGACTGGGAGGAGCAGGGAGTGACAGGGGATTGAGCCGTGATCTACCGAAATAAGAACATGGGAAGGGGTTAATGAAAACCGCAAGTCTAGCTTGGGATACAGGGGAATACTAGGGGAACCTAAACTGCAGGCCTAGCTTGGGAAACAACAGGGAGAACTCAACAGAGTACTAAAGCAATACCATACCATTTTACCAAAAATGTGTAAAACAAAAACCCCAGAATTCAGCTTACAAACCGCTCACATATTCTAGCTACTGCATGTCACCGTTGGGAAAGCTAACGCTCACCTGTGAACACAAAAGCCAAAAATGTAAGATTGAATTTCACATTGTTAAAAGTGATGTACCAGCAATACTAGAACATGAGACATGATGGAAGAATCTATAGGAGAAACAGAAAACACCTCCTCAGGACGACTGAAAAACAGTTCCCATCAGCATCACCCAATGTTGTTGCAGATCCCTGTGTCGAGCTGCAGGTCAGTGAATCTGGTCCACCTGCAGAAACTGGTACTGCAAAACAATCTGACTTACCTGAGACACATCCGAGAGAGGCATTCTTCACAAGGTCAGGAAGACAAGTGAAAACACCAGCAAGATACAAGGACTGAATCTGGAACACACATACAGTACACATTTACAATATTCACACACACATTCAGAGAACACGGTTCAAGCTCCTGTCCATCTGCTGACTGAATTTAAAGTTACTGTCATTTACTGCATCCTAGATTTGTTTAGGTTATTCTGCAATGTCAAGCTATTCTCATAAATATGGTGTCAAATGTACAGTTCATGTAGTTCAGTTCAGAGACCTCATCTCATTTCCCTTGAGTTTTAAAGCATTATGGTCCGACAGTGTTTGTATGAACGGTGTTGAGAGTCCTGCACAGCCCAAATCCTCCTCATTTATAGTTCTATTCATATTAAGAAAGAGAACAAAAATAGATCAATTCAAGTGTGGGGATTTCACATGTTCTGTAGCTAAGAGGCAGCCCTAGCTAAGAATCACGCAGCTCCCCCAAAAGTACTAAAGTGTGAGTGTAGCACAGAGTCGTCCTTCCTCCATACTTTACACTGAGGAGCTGAAGCGGTTAGCAGAGGGGAAAACGGCCGTGGTGGTCGAGGAGCTCCTCGGCTTTTCCGGGGTCACGCAGACGCCGCCAGTCCCTCTCCGGTGCGGGAGTGGAGACGACGACTCTCGGTGTCCGTCGCGCCGGTAGTGCTGGAGCTCAGACGCCGCGTTGGAGGAGTCACGGGTCAAGCTGGACGACTTCCTTGCAGAGCGGCTGGAAAGCTGGTTTCTCCGCGGCCGCCATGTTTCTCGAGGCTAAAGAGAAAAACGCAAAGGCCGGTTAGTGAGACAGAGGACTGTACAGTAACACGTAAATACAGAACATGTGTGAATCTGCTTCACTTTCATGATCAAATTATTGACATTCCTCAGCATTCAAGGTTTTTTACTGGAGACAATGTGAAATGACCTGAATAAAAACATTTTACAGCTCTATTTCTGTGTTCAACAGATGTACAGTCTACATGCACATTCAACAGTGCTGTTTCTCCCTTAATCTAATAGTGTCAAACATGCTGTTTTAAATAGGAACAGAACAAAGCAATTACACACTCAGATCACAGACATTTCATTAAAAGAAGAAACACAGGCCGACATCACTGGATGCTCCTCTGGGGTCAGTTTGGACAAAGCTTATGAACACAAGTGAATCAGGCAGTGGTGGTGTAGTATTGTATTTGTACAACAGGTGGCGCAGTAGAGCTGTGAAGCTGAGCAGCATCCAATCACTTTTCCCTCATTTCTGCATGAAAGGGTTGATTGATTACAGACTCATTTTTGGGATAAAGGATCTGCCCTGTTTTTAGACTTTTATAAAGCCTCAGTTCAGCAGAGCTTTATTTTATTAAGTAATTATTAGATATTTTCTTTATATTATCTGACAGTAACACAATAAATGTCCAAATGTTGGTGGACACTATTTTTTAATCAATGCATTCAGCAATCAGTTGCACCCATTGCTGACACTGTCCCTGTAATGCAGTATTGCCAATAGAATAGGACTCTCTGGAACAGATAAACATCAACCTATTGGCTCCATGCCTAATGCCAATCGTGGGCTAGAGGGGTATAAAGCCCCCCAGCATTGAGCTGAGGAGAGGTAGAACTGTGTTCTCTGGAATGATGGTGCTCATGATGTCCTTTACTTCTAGGGTGAGCTGGGGAAACTTTTAGCTTTGAGTTGGAGATGACGTTGGGTGATCATCCAATATTCTGACCTCACCAATGCTCTTCTTGCTAAATGCATTTCTCACAGCAATGCTCCAAAATCTAGCAGAAAGTCTTTCATGGTAGTAGAAACAGTTACTCCAACAAAAGCAGGCTAAACTCCTTTTTAATACTCTTGATTTCAAAAGAAACAACAAATAAGCAGGTGTCCAAATACTTTTGTCATATAGTGTATTTCTTAGAAATGTTGAATTCTTTTGTTGAAGAGACTCTGGTCAGTTCTGAGAGCAGCAGGTCTAAACTTAAACCTGGACTAAATAAAGAGAGGAGTTTTAGATTTTACTTTGAGTAGAAACAAATAAACATCCAGAAGACATCAGTAATGCAGAACAGCTCTTCATTCAGGCTCTTTTCCTGAACATGATATTAATAATATAAACTTTACAGCTGTTTGGAAAAGATGAAGCATTAAGGAGGAGTCTAAAGTAAGTGTAGAAATGAAGACGCTGCTCAGCACTGATGTGTGTATTAATGATAAACTGATTAGTCGTGTGCTTCTCTGTGGACGAGTTGTGATGAAAAGGAGGATCTCAGCCCGTTCTCTTCCTACAATGGAAAACACACACACAGACACACACATACACTTCATACACTTCCATCACCAAATATGAGGGTTTATTTAGAGTGTATTCTACACACTGCACACTAACACGTTTCTATAAAACAACAATGGGGCAGAAATGAAAATACTGCAGCACTGATATTAAAAAGTACCACAAGTGTTTGAGCAGCATGAGTGTAGAGCTTTTGCACTGACTGCATTTTAAACTGAAGGTCACACTGATGGTCAATAAGAGGAAATATCTCACATACTTTTAAAATGAATCTTAGTCTAGATACAGGAGAGGAAACCTCGGTCTCCTGGTTTAAAAACTGTATGTTGAGGAGTTTAGTCAGTTGTGGATAAATGCTGCGTCAGCATGTTCAGAAACTTCAAACAGCAGGTTAGCGTGTGGGTTGTTGTGAAAAAGGTTTCTTCTTTTTTCGTCAGGATCTGCTTGAGAGACAACATGACAGATTATCTAGAACATGTCAAGTGATTTGGATAACATCAAATACCTCAGAGTTTAATAGTAGTTAATAATAATAATAAATTGAAGGGGAGTTGAAGCCTCTGTCTCCTGGTTTCCTGCATCACTGTGGGAGCAAAGGTTCCAGCTCAACCATGACTCACGAAGCAGGACTTTCCTATCAGAATTAAACCCAGCCAGTAGGTCAAGACTTAGAGCCATGCTTGAGGGCTACAAGGGGTTTATTCATTTATTCACTCACCACTCAACTCACATACCTTAATCTTGGGAACTTTAGCCTCCTGGTTCTTTGCTTCATGGTGGACTGTGTGAGAACAGCTTCTGCCTCCACCACTGGACCACAGAGCACAACCTCACAAGCCTGCTGGGAACACGAAGAAGCAGAATGATGAGCATCCTGCTGGGAAAAAGTTCAAATTCAGTAGGCATAGCTCCATTCAACCTCACAAGTTAGTCAGAAATTTCATTTTTCTAATGACAAATGACAGGTATTGGGTCCTATGCACAAAAACACAAGCACACATTTCACAACACCTAAACACAATAAATGCATGTAGTCTAATGCAAAACTACTGACAAGGTCTTCCAGCTGTAATAAGTGGGCTTTTGTCAAACTGGTGGTTCTCGTGGTGTGCAAACTGACTGACCTCTTTATCTGTTCTTTGCTTCAAAGTCTGGTACATTTTAAAAAAGCTCAAGCAGGTTAATCACATGGACATGTCTGACTTTGTCGGTGTCTCCCTGAAAGATAACACCTTCATTCTGTAGTTCTGTAGTTAATGGCTGAGGCGAGGTCAGGTCCATCACCAACTGTGCTTAAAAGTTCTGCATCTGTGTCTACTCCACATTTTCACAATATCCATAGTCTGTAGACTCTACTAGACGCTACTAGGATTCCAGGTTATGTCTGGAAAATCTAGATTACTACTGGCTCTGGTTTTCACAGTTACAGCCTCATTAACTTCATTTAGCATATGGGCTGTCAGTTCAGTCGCTAAAGCGTTCACTTCAGCCATTCAGCTTCTCCACCCTGGTCCTGGAGGCACCCACCGTACATTTGAACATTAAATTAAAGTGAGGTTGCAATAATACTTACTAATTTAATGTTTCTACTGTTTAAGCTCTGCCAGTGTGTTGTGCCACAGCAAATCCTGTCCCAAGTCCCGTGAGCTTCTGAACCTAATATTTCCATATATTATTATATCATTAACTACAGTTAATTCAGAGTCTCTGCAAATACATTTCAGGATCTAATAAAACCCACAAATTCATTTTACCTTGTGTTGCCAAAGTATGAGCAGGACTAGCAGATTCAGCCCCTGCCTCCCAATATCTAGACAAGCAGCAGCTTCTGGAGCTGTTTAATTCTGCTACTTAGAAGGAGGACTACTTTCAGACACTGGAAAGAAATCAGTACTTTTTCATTACGCTTCAGAGCTAAAATGTGACCCTGGAAGTTTTCAATTCTCACTTAAATAAGAACTAATGAAATATGGGAGGTAAAGTTGAGTTAAACAGAGCTAATGCAGCTCAGCATCAGCTATTAACTCTAACTAATATTCCTACTGGAGGAAACAACAAGACCAGCTAAAACAGCTAACGGCAGAAAGCCTGTGTTGTCGGATGAAACAGTATAGAAAAGTTAGTCCGTTTTTATCAGGAGCTTTTCCAACAACGTGGAAAATAAGAGCCTCTTTTAGAAAGGTTAGAGCTCCCGAAGTTTCTAAGTTAACGCCGAACATCAGCAGCGCTAGCAAGTTAGCTCCTCCAGTCGTACAGCTGAAGTACAAACACACACGAAAGCAGAAAACCAAGCTTTCAAACATTCACTGTACGTTTATGGTCACATATAAGGTAAAAGATCAGCTTAAAAGCAGCTAGTTCACATGAACTCACCTGGCTCTATCGGGAACGTCTGTCCTGGGAGCCTCCTTGAAGTAGACTGACAGACTGGAAGGGGCGATACCGGTGACTGCGCCTCGTCCCAACACAACTGGACTACAGCTTCATTTGGGCAAAGCTGGAGCGACGATGAGGATTGCAGATGGAAAATCTTCCATAAACTCCAAACTGCTGAAGCTCCTCATTTAGATAAGGCTTTAAACACTGTACACTCATATGCAATTGTACACACACTGTTTAATCAGCAGATTTGATTCATTTAGAAAGTCCAGAATATGCTGCCATAGTATTTCTATGTTGTTTATTTGATGAACAATCCACATTTAGTACATCATACATATTTATAGTACTAAACTGTAAATCATACAGATTTAAACATTTTATTATATTTTTATTTTATTAAATAGGTTCATTCTCAGCGTCTTTAAAGCTTGCAGATGAAAACACTGAGAGACAGAAAGTGTAAACTTCAGGACTGGAAATCAGGATGTAATTTAATTTATTAAAAAATAAATGAAGTGAAATGAAAACTTTAACACTGTAGAAGAAATCTGTCTCTACTGGACAGACACGTCACTTCCGGCTGACAGGTCCAGCGCTGCTCTCCTGCTGCTTGTTTCTCCCAGTCATATCTTTGTATCAGGGATGAGCAGAACGAGGCTTTTTAACCAGTTGAAGCAGAAGTGGTTCATTTGAAGCTCTACTGCGCCACCTGTTGTACAAATACAATACTACACCACCACTGCCTGATTCACTTGTGTTCATAAGCTTTGTCCAAACTGCTCCATACAGCGATGTCGGACTGCGTTTCTTCCTTTAACTGAATGAATTTCATCTGAGTGTGTAATTCCTTTACTCTCCTCCTAAACAAAACAGCATGTTTGACACTATTAGATTAAGGAGAAACAGCACTGTTGAATGTGCATGTAGACTGTACATCTGTTGAACACAGAAATAGAGCTGTAAAATGTTTTTATTCAGGTCATTTCACATCGTCTCCAGTAAAAAACCTTGAATGCTGAGGAATGTCAATAATTTGATGATGAAAGTGAAGCAGATTCACACATGTTCTGTATTTCCGTTTTATTTAAGTACATATTTCAGATGATATGCAGCTCGTCTACAGCGGGACCGGAAACTCACGCGCATTGACCCGCGATTGCGTTCCAGTGACGTAACGAAGCTTCGTTTCCGGCGATCACGTGATCGTAGGTATTTGGAGGAGACTCTGAGCTGCTGTTTCGATGCGGCCCTGCTTTCAAAGCTCGAGCCGTGATTCCACACAGAGCTTCGACCGGCCATCCTGCTTTATAGTCCGTAATGTGAGCTTTGTCTTCTTCCTCTTAGGCAGTTGTTGTAGTGCTTGTGCTGTCTGTGTTACTGTACAGTCCTCTGTCTCACTAACCGGCCTTTGCGTTTTTCTCTGTAGCCTCGAGAAACATGGCGACCGCGGAGAAACCAGCTTTCCAGCCGCTCTGCAAGGAAGTCGTCCAGCTTGACCCGTGACTCCTCCAACGCGGCGTCTGAGCTCCAGCACTACCGGCGCGACGGACACCGAGAGTCGTCGTCTCCACTCCCGCACCGGAGAGGGACTGGCGGCGTCTGCGTGACCCCGGAAAAGCCGAGGAGCTCCTCGACCACCACGGCCGTTTTTCCCTCTGCTAACCGCTTCAGCTCCTCAGTGTAAAGTATGGAGGAAGGACGACTCTGTGCTACACTCACACTTTAGTACTTTTGGGGGAGCTGCGTGATTCTTAGCTAGGGCTGCCTCTTAGCTACAGAACATGTGAAATCCCCACACTTGAACTGATCTATTTTTGTTCTCTTTCTTAATATGAATAGAACTATAAATGAGGAGGATTTGGGCTGTGCAGGACTCTCAACACCGTTCATACAAACACTGTCGGACCATAATGCTTTAAAACTCAAGGGAAATGAGATGAGGTCTCTGAACTGAACTACATGAACTGTACATTTGACACCATATTTATGAGAATAGCTTGACGTTGCAGAATAAACTAAACAAATCTAAGCTGCAGTAAATGACAGTAACTTTAAATTCAGTCAGCAGATGGACAGGAGCTTGAACCGTGTCCTCTGAATGTGTGTGTGAATATTGTAAATGTGTACTGTATGTGTGTTCCAGATTCAGTCCTTGTATCTTGCTGGTGTTTTCACTTGTCTTCCTGTTTCAGTCGGCCTGAGGAGGTGTTTTCTGTTTCAGTGCTTTCAGCTGGATCCTGAGCTCTCGTGAAGAACAAATGGTGAACATCGGGTAGGTTCTTTCTTGACTCTCAGTAATCCCTGAACTTTTTTCAGCACATTTCTTGTTTCAGTTTCTTTCTCTCTAAACTGTATCATGTTGTAGACCTTCACTGCATCTTCCCCAGCGACGTGCGGAAAGGTGGCGCATTGTACTTTTTCAGACTCCTCAACAATCCCACACTCTGTAAGAAACAGGTAAAACTTTTGCACCCACAATCTCCAATTTTCGACGAGATGTGCTAAAGGTGGCTGCAGCTGTGCCACTTGCTTGTGTTCTGCTTGGACTGTTTTGGGCTGCTGTGTCCTTTTTAATTAGGCTGCTGTGTCCTGCTTGTGTTTTGCATTTAAATTGTTACGCTGCAGTGTCCTGCTTGAATCATGTTGGGCTGCAGTGTCCTGCTTAAACGATCTTTCACTGCAGTGTCCTGCTTTAACCATGTTACACTGCTGTGTTCTGTTTAATTATGCTGCTATTTCCTGCTTGAACAGTGTCACTTAACCTTGTTCTGTATAATAATTTTGCTGCTTTGTTCTGCTTGAACAGTGTTGGGCTGCTGTGTCTTGCTTGTGTTTTGCATATAAATGGTTACACTGCTGTTTTATATAAATTGTTTTGTTGTGCTTGAGTGGTGTTACAGTGCTGTTCATATTCCTACATAAACCTAAACCTTTTCTTCATTATTTTTGTTTCCTTCATTTCTTCTTTCCCCCATGTGCTGAGCTGCCCCCTGCTGTCTGCTGGTGCGAGTGCATTTGTGTTTGGCTGCTCTTTCCTAACCTGTCCTGCTGTAACCCTTCTAAAAAGTGTTATCCCCCCCGCCCAAATTTCCTAAGATGACTTTGCATTCAGCACCAGTGTCCAACCTGAAAACAATGTTCTTGTTTATTTCAAAATTTTCAGTCCAGTTATTCTATTCACTTTTGTTGTGACAGTGTTGGTTTGTCTAATATTCTGTTTTTTTTTCTGATTTCAACTGTTCCAATGAAGAAATCTTCCTGCTCTGCCTTCTTGTTCAACTGCATGATTTATTGTTTTCTCATTCTGCTCTGATTGTTTTGTTTTACAAATTTTTGGTAAAGTGATTTTCTGTTGCAGGATTTACACACTTGGCCAAAGGCAGGACATTGTTTCTGTTTATGTTCATAACCACATCTGGAGCAGCTTGCTTCTGTTGCTTGTACATTTTTAGCTAGTTTGGATTTGCTCTTGTGTTCAAACCCAACTGTTTGTTTTGTTTCTGTTGTTCTGTTTTGTATTTCATTGAGCACTTTTTCACTTCACTTGATGTCCCTTCATTTGCACAGCAGATATTCATGGCCTTTGTCTATGTCTGATCTGTTTCTCTCAGCAACCTTGCCCACAATAGGTCTTAACTAATACCACAAACGCTCCTGTCTCTGATTAACAAGTCATGCAACTCACTGAATTAATGGTCTTTTGCCTTTTTCAGGTCTGTGGAAAAAGCCTCTCTGTATGCTTTTCTCGGATGTGACTCAGCTAAGTCAGATTGTTTTGCAATACCTGCTTCTACAGGTGGACCAGATTCAGTGGCCTGCCGCTCAAAACAGCAATAGGCAACAACGTTGTGTGATGGTGATGGACAGGAGCTTGAACCGTGTCGTCTGAATGTGTGTGTGAACATTGTAAATGTGTACTGTGTGTGTGTTCCAGATTCAGTCCTTGTATCTTGCTGGTGTTTTCTTGTCTTCCTGACCTTGTGAAGAATGCCTCTCTCGGATGTGTCTCAGGTAAGTCTGATTGTTTTGCAGTACCAGTTTCTGCAGGTGGACCAGATTCACTGACCTGCAGCTCGACACCGGAATCTGCAACAACATTGGGTGATTCTGATGGGAACTGTTTCAGTCGTCCTGAGGAGGTGTTTTCTGTTTCTCCTATAGGTTCTTCCATCATGTCTCATGTTCTAGTATTGCTGGTACATCACTGTCAACAATGTGAATTTCAATCTTGCGTTTTTGATTTGAGTTTTGTTTCAAATCTGATTTGTAGATCTGTGCTGTGATGACATTGTCCTCAAGTTGGGCACTGGTGCTGAATGCAAAGTTCTTGTTTTATTTTCAGTCCAGTTATTCTATTCCCTTTTGTTGTGACAGTGTTGATGTTTGTCTAATATTCTGATTTCAACTGTTCCATTGAAGAAATCTTCCTGCTCTGTTCAACTGCATGATTTTTTTTTTTTTTTTTTTTCCTCATTCTGCTCTGATTGTTTTGTTGGACACATTATTGATAAAGTGATTTTTGCTGTTACAGGATTTGCACACTTGTCCATAAGCAGGACATTGTTTCTGTTTATGTTCACAACCACATCTGGAGAAGGACAGGAACTTGAACTGTGTTCTGTGAATGTGTGTTCTGTTTTCTGTTTCTTCTGTAGGTTCTTCCATCTGGCGTCTGGACTGTGAAGAATCGTGGCTGATCATGATAGCAGGTTGCCCTCTCTGAATTCTCACCTTGTTCCACATGTATATGCTTGGTGGGCTCTTTGTCTGTCTGTCATAATAGCTGTTCTACTTGAGTTGTCTTCTCTGCAGCTTGTCTTAAATCTGTATTTTGCTTTTCTGCTTTGAATGTTCAATATGTTTGGATTTTTCTCATTGGGCCATCCTTCCATGATCCTTGTGTATAGTAGCTGCATCTCTGGATCAGTTGCTGTTGCCTTTCGGAATGTAATTTAGCCACTGGCTTTCCCTCCTGCAGAACTGCTGCTCCGAAACCTTCTGAGCTCGAATCTACAAATGGTGTACCAGGCATTTATTTATTTATTTATTTATTTTAATTTTTTTTACATCATAGAGCTTTAGTGTGGGAGCATTTATTAGCAGAGACTTCAGATTGTTATAGCTTTGTGTTTGACTTTCTCCCCAGTGCCACGGAGTGTCATGCTCGAGCAGTTTTCTGAGAGGTGCGCTGACTTCAGACAGGTTGGGAATAAATTTGGAAAGATACTGAATCATGCCCATTAATCTCATGAGTGCCTGCTGGTTTTCTGGTGTAGGCATGTGTGTTACAGCTCTCACTTTATCTCGATCCAGATTGAGACCTTCTGCAGAGAGCATATGGCCATGTACTGGATTTGTGGTGATCTGATCTTGCACTTGTTTTTGTTGAGTTTCAGGTTCCACTGACTTTCCCTTTTCAGCGCTTGGACGAGTCTGCCGTCATGTTTGACCGTTTCACCCCAGACTAAGATATCGTTCGTAACGTTATGTGGGAGTATGTGAGTACTTTGCTGAATTCTGCAGTTTCTGTTCCCCAAATTCCTCCTGTACACTTTCAGCTGGACCCTGAGCTCTTGTGAAGAACAAATGGCGAATATCGGGTAGGTTCTTTCTTGACTCTCAGTAATCCTTGAACTTGTTTTTCAGCACATTCCTTGTTTGTTTCTTCCTCTCTGATTTGTAACATGTTGTAGACCTTCACTGAATCTTCCCCAGTGACGTGCGGAAAGCTGGCGCATTGTACTCCTCAACAATCCCACTCAGGTCAAACAGGTCAAACTTTTGCACCTAAAAATCCAATTTTTGATTGCCTTGCAAGCACAGTGCTGAAGGTGGCTGCAGCTGTGCCACTTGCTTGTGTTCTGCTTGGACCGTCTTGGGCTGCTGTGTCCTGCTTGTGTTCTGCATCAAAATTGTTACGCTGCTGTGTTCTGCTTGAACAGTGTCACTCTTTCTGTATAATAATTTCGCTGCTGTCCTGCTTGTGTTTTTCATCAACATTATGCTGCTGTGTCCTGCTTGAACGATATTTCGCTACTGTGTTCTGCTTGGACCGTCTTGGGCTGCTGTGTCCTGCTTGTGTTCTGCATCAAAATTGTTACGCTGCTGTGTTCTGCTTGAACGATATTTCGCTACTGTGTTCTGCTTGAACCATGTTGGGCTGCTGTGTCCTGCCTGAACTGTGTTGGGCTGCTGTGTCCTGCTTGTGTTTTGTCTAAAAATTGTTTTTGCTGCTGTGTTCTGCCTGAACGATATTTCACTGCTGTGCCACTTTTTTGTCCTGCTTGATTGGTATTTCGCTGCTTTGTCCTGCTTTTACCATGTTGGGCTGCTGTGTCCTGCATCAAAATTGTTACGCTGCTGTTTTCTGCTTGAACGATATTTCTCTGCTGTGCCACTTGCTTGTGTTCTGCTTGAATGGTGTTTGGCTGCTGTGTCCTGCTTGTTTTGCATGACCGTTCTGCTTGAACAGTGTCACTTAACCTTGTTCTGTATATTAATTGTGCTGCTGTGTTCTGCTTGATTGGTATTTCGCTGCTTTGTCCTGCTTTTACCATGTTGGGCTGCTGTGTCCTGCATCAAAATTGTTACTCTGTCTTCTGCTTGAATGATATTTCGCTGCTGTGCCACTTGCTTGTGTTCTGCTTGAACAGTGTTAGGCTGCTGTGTCCTGCTTGTGTTTTGCATAAAAATGATGCTGCTGTGTTCTGTATAAATTGTTTTGCTGCTTTGTTGTGCTTGAGCAGTGTTACAATGCTGTTCATATTCATATATAAACCTAAACCTTTTCTTCATTATTATTATTATTATTATTATTATTATTAATATTTTATTTTATTTTTTTCCTTCATTTCTTCTCTTCCCCCATGTGCTGAGCTGCCCCCTGCTGTCTGCGGATGCGAGTGCGTTTGTGTTTGGCTGCTCTTTCCTACCCTGTTCTGCTGTAACCCTTCTAAAAAGTTTTTGCTGTGATTTCTCCCCTCCTCTCCTCCTCCTAACCCTTTGTGTTTTTTCTCTTTCACATGTGTTGCGATGCCCAGTTTCAAGTGTTCCATCGGCAGACCTGGCTCTCACCACCACTCTCCTGCCTGCTGTCCGGTTCTGAGGCCTCGAATGGAGTCCACCTCACTGCTTGGACTTCATTTCACTCATGTTTTCATCTTTTTATGGCTTGATGGCACATTGGCACATTTCGTGTGACCACATTTGTTGTGAAAGCGCTGTATAAATAAATTCATTTGAATTGAATACTGTATTCTGTGTGAGTTATGCTCCTCTATGCTGGTTGTGTAGTGTTATGCTACCGTATTCTGGTTGAAAGAGTACTGGTACTGTATTCTATATCAAAATAATGATTCTAATGTCTTCTGAATGAAAGCGTTCTGCTACTCTGTTGTGAATGAACAGTTTCAGGCTACTGTGTTCTGTAAGACATCGTTACGCTACTCTATTCTGGTAGAACAGGGTTCTGTTACTGTGGTCTGTAGGAAAGTTCTGCTACTTCTCATACAGAATTCAGTAGCATAGCTCTGAATACGGGATACAACAGTGTTGCGCTTCACATTCAACACAGAGCTTGTAGCGCCCCCTATGGATTCTATAAGAGGATTAGTATAGCCCATTTTTCAGATAACATGATTCAGCTCCCTGAAATGTAATCCTAAAAATACTGTAAATATCAGAAAGCAAACATTTCATACCCCACTGTATCTAGCTTAAAGTACCTGAAACAGAATTTCACACAGTTGAAAAGACCTCAAATAAAATGTTCATTTTCCCACATCCTGTAGTTTAAGTACCTGACCGAGAACGCCAAAAGTTTCACCCCACACAGGAGAAATGACCTGAAATGAAATGCTAAATTCTTCACTTCATACATCTGATAGAACTTGACAAATGCTTCACTCCATAGTTAAGAGCTTGAACTTCAGAGAAACACAGCTAATCAGAACAAAGCTCATTTACATATATCTTAAAGGCACTGTAATAAACAAAAACAGCCAGTTTTAATTGTAAGGGATAAAGCGAGATTTTTGGTTCACAGAACTCCACAAACACTAAGTAGGACTGAAGAGAAAAGAGGAAAAATGGAGTTTATGGTCCTTTAACATAATATTTGGAGATTTAGGCCCAGCCCTAGGTGTGTCTTAATCTTCACACATCACTGCTATTACATTATCAAAAATGTTTAATGCTATTGCATTATTAAAAAATACATTTAAAATAATGACAGGATACAGGGTGGTAAAAGGTGCCTTGCACGCAGAGTTCAGTGGCGTCTCATCAAGTTCATGCACAGAGTGGATTCTGCCTAGTGAATGACCTGCAGAAAGCTGGGACCAAGGCTACCGTCAGTAACACACTACGCCGCCAGGGACTCAGATCTTGCAGTGCCAGACGTGTTCCCCTGCTTAAGCCAGTACATATCCGGGCGTGTCTGAAGTTTGCTAGAGAGCATTTGGATGTTCGGGAAGAGTATTGGGAGAATGTCTTATTGTCAGATGAAACCAAAGTAGAACTGTTTGGTACAAACACAACTCGTTGTGTTTGGAGGAGAGCGAATGCTGAGTTGCATCCAAAAAACACCATACCAACTGTGAAGCATGGGGGTGGCAACATCATGCTTTGGGGCTGTTTCTCTGCAAAGGGACTAGGACGACTGGTCCGTGTGTATGAAAGAGTGAATGGGGCCATGTATTGTGAGATTTTATTTGCAAACCTCCTTCCATCAGCAAGGGCATTGAAGATGAAACGTGGCTGGGTCTTTCACCATGACAATGATCCCAAGCACACTGCCATGCCAACAAAGAAGTGGCTTTGTAAGAAGCATTTCAAGGTCCTGGAGTGGCCTAGCCAGTCTCCAGATCTCAACCTAGAAAACCTTTGGAGGGAGTTGAAAGCCCGTGTTGCCCGCTGACAGCCCCAAAACATCACTGCTCTAGAGGAGATCTGCATGGAGGAATGGGCCCAAATACCAGCTACAGTGTGTGCAAACCTGGTGAAGACTTACAGGAAACGTTTGACCTCAAAGACCTTGTCATTGCCAACAAAGGATAAATAACAAAGTATTCAGATGAACTTTTGTTATTGACCAAATACTTATTTTCCACCATTATTTGCAAATAAATTCTTTAAAAATCAGTGGTCATCATTGGTGACTGACTAAATCCTTTTTTTTCCCCCACTGTATGTATGTATGTATGTACGTGTGTTTTCAGTATATGTTCACTGTCCAAAGAATGCAATTAATTGATTTAGCACTTGGAGCAAGAACTGACTTTCTGCTTTATTACATTTTCACCCAGTGTAAAGACTCATGAAGCTGTATAAACACTAGAACTGACCCAAATGGAGATACACTTTTTTGGACAGCAATAACATAAGCTTGTGTGTGTATGTGTGTGTGTCAGTCATCTTATACAACAATTACCTGTCTCCCACTTCTGATTTCACAATTGCCTCAGCCTCTGAACTACATTGGTGTATTCACTGTGAAGAGAGTGAACAATGTCCTTATGTCAGACATCTTGGGCTCTAGCAGTACTCTGTTGCATAGAAAGCAAAGAGCATTACAACATAAACTACATCAATAATAAAGAGGAAATGATCTGTGGTGTAGTATTGCTGAAATAATAATGCATTCTTCTTGGTTGAAGGGTTTTGCAGCGTGTTTGTGAGCTTGCGCTTGTTTAGTGAATCTGCGGCGCGTTTGTTAAATGTAGAGCCATGTTGCCGTTTTGATGAAGGGCTTTCTGCTTCTGCTGCGCGTTTGTGAATCTGCAGCGCGGTGGGTCTTCTTGCCCACCGTACTTTATATTAGGGCTGAACAGAATGAGGCTTTTTAACCCAGCTGAAGACAAAGTGGTTGGGGGCTCGACAGCTCTACTGCACCTGCTGTTCTAATAAAACACTACACCTCCATCGCCTGATTCTGATTTTTCCCTCCAAATAAAAGTCAGCTTGTAAAATCCTAAAGTCCAGCAGAAATAATTCACTATGGAAAATGATTCTAGCAGCATGATGAGTAAAACGTCAGGTTGAAGTTGTTTAATCAGGATAGCAGTAATTCCCTAAGATATCTATAAAGCAATGTTATTTATAGTGTAGTTCAGTGGTAATGTGCATGTGTCAGAGGTTGGTGAAGCGCAGGCTTTGAGACTACTGCCATACATACAGCAATATGGGAAATAAGACAATCCATAACATGAGAATTACAGAGAATTACAGAAGAGACAGTTCACAGTTTGGGTTTTCACTGATTATTGTGTTCATATATACAGGAGAGGAGAGCAGGGCACACTCACACACAGTTTGATATTTTGGATCATTTAATTCAGGAAAGTATTTCAGAAATATGAATAATATTGTTTACATAAACAACCTGCACAAATAAACAAGTTAACAATTCAGCTCAAAGCACTGCTTATTAAATCACAGTACTGCTTATAAAATCAAATGGGTCAAAGGAAGGGCTTGTTTGAGACATAATGAGATAAAACAGTAAATAGTCACAGAGAAAAGAACAGTTCATATAAGATGTTGTGTAAAAAATGACTAATGAGGTTATTTAGGTGTTAAGTTCATACTGATGTGGCTTTACAGGGCTTCTCTGTTCTGTATTCAGTGTTTCTATAGTTTCTCACTTCAGAAATGGGACAGGTTGTGTGAACACGGCTCTTCTGCAAAGCATACTGTGAATTATTCTAGTTACAATATTCAAAAAGAAGTGTATGCTTTACAGTGTGCTTTGCAGAAGCGCAGTGTTCACTCACCTTTTTTAATACTACTGTGAGGGACGATGTACCTAAATGTTTCACTCACCTGTACACCTGTGTAATGTGACGTGATAATAAAAGTGATTAGATTTTTTTTTTTTTGGTGGCTCAAGGGGTTGTTAGAAGAGATGTCCACAAGGGGGTGCTATGGTGCCATTATTCCTGGTAACTCTGCTGGTGACAGAGTGCTAAGAAGGCTGAGAGAAACTATAGAGAAAGTCTACCAGCTGTATTTCTATTCTTTACAGACCTCTTTCTTTTGGGTTGGTAATAAGTACACCGCACACACCTACATGTGAAATCTTAAAAGACATGATGTTCTAAAAAATGTTTTATTCATTTATTTATGATATTAATTAACAACTAAAATTAGCATACACATTTTAGACTGCATGCTTTATGAATCGTCTGCTAAGAATTAGAGAGCCTGTTGCAGAGGTGGGTGGTCACTAGTTACCTTTACACATGATAATAGGAGAATGAGGATGAGAGTGTAGTTTTCCTTTCCTAGTCATGAACTCCATTTTTGAGTGTAATGTTGTCATGTTATGTTGGTGAGCATCTGCATGGCTCTGTGATGGATCACGTGTCTAATTTAAGAGCTTTTTTAGACCAAAAATATAAGTAAACGAAATCAACCGTAACAGACACTGATTGTATCTAAAGTTCCAGTGCAGCTCTATAAGTTATTCAGTATTGAAGTATTTTATTTTAATTCACTAATTTTCTACATCTGTCACACTGCCAATAAAACGTGAAGCTCTGGAGCAGCCGCACAGTGACCTAAGGTCGCCGGGATAGAGGGATTTTAGTCCCCGAGCACTGGCTTAAGGAGCAGTTGAACGGTGTTCTCTGGAGTGATGGAGCTCCATCCAGTACCTTGGGCTGAATTGGAGTGCATAGACTAATCATCCAGCATGAGTGCATCAGGAATTGCTACGTAAACCAGACCTCACAACCGCGACTTTTCCTGTGCCTTTGTCCACAGAAGGAGATTTCACTGGTCATCAGTTTGAAATACAGGTGCAGAACAAGTGTTTAAACAATGATGCACCACTGATAGCTAGAACTGCAGCTGTCTCTCCAGATCTGCTGAACGATATTAGGGTACAGAATGACTTCCCCGCCCCTCCTCAGACAACCAATGGGCCTCTTGCACACTCATGCCCTGGGGATTCAGCAATGTATGTAGTGGGTATATATTAATGGGTGCATGTCACAGTTCAGCCAGTTCAGAGTGTGAGGGGGAGAAGAGTGTTTGTCTGTCTGGCTGTCCTGGACTTCACACTCCTGTAGCGTCGGCCCGATGGTAGGAGCGTGAAGAGGCTGTGTTGAGGGTGTGTACTGTCCCTGATTATGCTGTGGGCCCTGCTGATGACCCTGGTCCTGTAGTTGTCCTGCTTTACTGTGATTGTAGTGTACTGTAAATGTAGTGTTTCTGTACTGTAAAACAGTATGTTTATGACAATTAACTGTACTGTAAGTATAGTGTATATAGATGACTGTACTGTAAAATGTGTGTACTACAAATTAGTACATTAAATAACAATAATCTATTGTGAATTATTGTTCTGTAAAGTTACCATATGTTTATTGTAATTAAGTGTACTGATTATATTTTAGTGTACAATAAATGTAGTGTACTGTAGTTTTACTGTAATGTAGTGTACTGTATATTTATTACAATTAACTGCTGAATTCATTCAATTCATAAATTCATTAAATGAATCCAGTTTTACGTACAACAGAATGAACTTACAGTGGAGGAAATAAGTATTTAATCCCCCACTGATTTTGAAAGTTTGGACTCTAACAAATAATTAAACAGTCTATGCTAGCTTTATTTTAACAGTGAGAGAAAAAAAAATAGAAAATGAATTAATATTTAAATAAAAAATAATTTGCATTTCATTGAGGGAACTAAGAATTTGATCCCCTAAAAACCATGACTAATATTGGCTCCCACAGACCACTGACACATCCTACTCTCAGTGAAGTCGTTACCTGCATGAGAGACACCTGTCCCAAATTGTCACCTGTGTAAAAGGCCATCTGCCAAGAGACTCAGTGACACTCCAACATCTCCACCATGGGCAAGACTAAAGAGCTGTCTAAAGATGGCAGGGACAAAATTGTTGAGCTACACAGGGCTGGAATGGGCTACAAAGCCATAAGTAAGAAGCTGCAAGAGAAGGTGACTACTGTTGGTGCAATTATTCGGAAGTGGAAGAAGTACAACATTACTGTCAATCGACCTAGGCCTGGGGCTCCATGCAAGATATCACCTTGTGGAGACTCACTGATCATGAGAAAGGTTACAAATCAGCCAAGAACTACATGGGAGGAGCTGGTTAATGATCTTAAGGCAGCTGGGACCACAGTCTCCAAAAAAAAAAAAACATTGATAATACACTGAGACGTAATGGCTTAAAATCCTGCAGTGCACACAAGGTTCCTCTGCTCAAGAAGACTCATGTCCAGGCTCTTTTCAGCAAGCCAGTGGCAACAGTGGCAAGGAAAAACTCAAAAGGGGAACCCGTCTTCCTCTGGTCGACACCAGATAGCATGCATGCAGGTAAAGAGTCACAAGCAATCCTTCTAAAGCATTTTGTAAACAAAATGTACATGAAGGCAGCATAACTCTGTTCACAGAGAATACAGTAGCAGAACTATTAAAGAACAAAGTTGCGTGACAGTTTTCATACAGAATACAATAGCATCAATTTTACCTTTAGAAGTCAACAGGGTCACATTTTTCATACAGAATACAGTAGCATATAATCACTCAAACAGCAGATAGGAGCATGAATCTAAATACAGAATACAACAGTGCTGCTCTTCATATTCAACATAGAGCTTTAAGCTCCCTCTATTAATTCATTTTCCATACATCATTCATCCACCTTCAGGCTGCAGTAGTTTAGCCCCACTAAGACAATAATGCTTAAATTGCATTTCAGAAAAATGCAGCCAATCAGAAGAAAGCTCATTTACATAACGACACAGTTATAGAAACAGCTTGTTATTATTTTAATGGACTAAGGGCAGGTTTGGGTACATAAAGCTCCATAAAACAATGTAAGTAAGACTGAAGAGAAAAGGTCAAATAAAATGTAGACTTGGAGAGTAAGGGTAATACTAGAACTCTACAAAGCCATGGATGTTGTTGCTCACTGTTCAAAAGGCAGCATCACTGTTATTTTATCAGTGACAAACACCTCGACCATGTGGTAGCTCAGACAGAGCAGAGGCAGGTAGTAAAGACCTGGTGTTCGGTCAGAGCAACATGACAGCACAGTAAGACCTTCAGCTCCGCCAGATGGACGTTACAACAGTCTACTTGCACGCTCTGATTGATTGTGAGATGTATATGGAGCAATCAGAGGGATTTGAAGGAAAGTCAAATACAGCTGTGAACTGAATAAGTCACTGTATGCTCTTAAACTGTCTGGAAGAACCTGGAACAACATGTTGCCTGTTTATCGAGATGAAAATGGCTTTCCACAGAACTTTTGTCTACGACAAACACACTGAAATCAGGAGGATGATACTGATAATGTGGGTTGAGGGTCTGAGGTTGAGGTAAAAAAGATGCCAACAGAATTCAAGATGAAGGATCTAGGAAAACTGAACCATTTTCTAGGTACTGATTTAAATCAAAGTCAAGGCGCAGTAAATAGGAGTCAAAAGAAGTACACATCAAAAGTTCCTGAACAATTTGGTAGGTCAGACTGTAACCAAGGTCCAACCACAAATCCCAATCACAAAGCAGCATGTAGCTTGTTTGTTGTGATGAGGGGCACAAGACCTGATCAAAGTTGGAGCAGTTAAATAGTCGCAGTACTTGTCTGAGCCAAATGAACAACAGTGGACTGCAGTCGAGCATGTAATTAGGTACTTAAAGGATACAACTGATCATGAACCGTTACAAAAAGAGTGGAGAGAAACTGAAACTTGAGGTAAACTTGAACTAAACACGGCCTCTTACTTCCTGCTCTGTCTACACATGAAGCAGAACATATGGCACTGGCTGCAACCACTCAGGAAAGCTTGTACCTGGCACAGCTACTAAATGCCATGGACAGTGATCACCACTATGCACCTGTGAAAATATCTGAAGACAACCAAGAAGCAATTGATCTTTGGACAACATTTTTGGGGCATCTGCGGCTGCTAGGACTAAAGGACACAATATTAAACTCCTCACACGAGTGAACAGGATAAAGACAGTGATGAAAATGAAGACGCATATGCGGACGTTTGAAAGCTTGTTTCTGGATGTTTCTGGAGGAATGCTAAGGATTACAGACAAGTAATGGGAGTGGATTACATTATTACTACAAATGTCAGCAGCAATAACATTTTATGACTGCTGGTGAGTTTGGTAAAAGTGCTGAAAGAGAATCTAGGGTGTTTGATGTTATTGCATTTAACAACATTTCTTTGATTCTGATTGGAGCAACACTGTCAAGACTATGCCAGAGCACAGCCTGCAGATCATCTGTTACATGCTCTGCATCTGCAGGGTGAGATGGTTCAATCTGCAAGGTTATTAATGAAAACACTAGCTGTTGAGGTTGTTATGGTACATTTGCTAATAAAGGGGGTGGCAGGTGGAGATCATGTTTGAAGTAGTTCTAAAACAGGATTAGGTGTTGGTTGGAGATGAAGTCAGGTGGAGAAATACAGAGTTCTCTTAACACCCAGGGGCAAAATTTAACCTAATGTTAAGGGGGTCCTGAATCAATGTCTGATCAGTAGAAAGAGCTGCTTCTGATAAAAAACCACAGCAAATTCACCAAGGCCATAGACTGTGATAAGCAGGAAATTGTGCTGCTTTTTGGAAGCCGGAGACTAGCCTGCCACTTTAAGACTAAGCACCCCAAAAGACGGTTAACAGATCTCCTTCTCTACTACGAGTCCCGTCTCCCTAACCAACATCACTAACAGGATTGGCTTTGTTGTTTCTTGGCAACGTGGGAGAGGCTGTGTTTGTGAAAAGCACCAAAGCTCGGTCAACTAGATGTTCAGGTAGGTCGAGTGAGAGATATCGTTCAATAGTTACATACACAAAAATTTCACCTTGTACTGATTCAGTAATACAGTGCAGTTTATTACAAATAAGGAATGATTCCATAGTCCATCATACGGACCTGGTGCTAACCCTGAGTGTGTGTGACAGTTAGCCTAGTTTGGTGATCTATTAAAAGATTAGGAGCTACTTTACATCAAGTCAATGAGTAGAATCAACAGTAATGGTAATACTCACACTCTACAAAGCCAGGACTGATTTTGCTCACTGTTTATAAAGCAACATCACCGTGTTATTTGGTCAGAGACAAACAACCCGACTGAGTGGCAGCTCAAACAGAGGAGAGGTAGGCAGAAACGACTTGGTGTTAGGTTGGAGAAACACGATCAAGGTTAGAATGGAGCACAGTCTGCAGATCATCTGTTAGATGATCAAGATCTTTAGGCTGAGATGGAAGGAGATGGTTCAATCTGGAAGATTATTAATGAAAACGCTAGCTGTCGAGTCACACTACAGGATATACTAGAAGGCATGACAACAGAGAAGTACAGAGTCACACTGTAAAAGCTATTGAGCAATTCTTGGCTTATTTATCTCCATATGGAACAGAAAAATGTGTTTGTTCAGATAATGGTACAGAGTTCACAGCAAGGGATTTGCAGTCATCATTCAGTGAGAAGGGCATAAGGCACGAGACCTCTGCACTGACCACATCAAAATACAGCTGAGTGGAATTGGAGAACCCTCAGACTGACCAGTCAATGGCGGATGATTTCCATGGGGAGAGGTGTGTACCCCCATGCCAACAGCTAACCATGTTCATCAGACTCCAGAAAAGGTTCAAGAGTCTCAAACTGATGCTCAAGATGGCGCTCAAACAGAGGAAGACAGAGACACGCCTTAGCTGACTGTGTCAGATTTTGAAAACCAGACACTGACCAACTACTGACTACTGTTATAGGGTCTGTAATGGACCACAGAGCAAAAGACAACCATGTCTACCATTTGTGTCTGACACAGATGGAATTTGGCCTCCTCCTTTAACCCATCCATGCAGTGAACACACACAGTGACAGTGCCTGGAGTGGTGGGCAGCCATTGCTGTGGTGCACGGGGAGCAAAGAGGGTGAAGGGCCTTGCTTATGGGCCAAACAGTGGCAGCTAGCTGAGCCAGGTATTGAACCCCTGACCCGGTCATCAATAGCTTGGTGCTCCAACTGCTGAGTCACCACTGCCCCCAAAAGGTGTCTTTTGGCAGTGGCAGTCCAAACCCACGCTACCAAAGAGACTGGAACCTCAGTCCAGCCCCTTAGACCACTCAGCCACACTAACAAAATCCCAGCTTTGCGTTGAAGCTACGAAAGAGGAGAGGACTTCTCTCGGGCTGGAGTGAATGCGTGAGTGAACACACATGGGTCTACGATTTAAAACAGTGTAGATGGATCTAAAATGTACAAAGGGTTACAGTCAAGTAATGACCTTGAGCTCCACCAGGGCATGAAAAAACAAAAAAACTAAATGGTAATAAATTGAACCTAAACTCTGCATACAAGGGAAATCTGCTCAGAGTAGAAACACTGTAAAAAACACAAGACCATGTCTGTTCTATGTGTGTTACAGAACACCAAACCCATACTGACCAGGCAATGTCAGATGATGATGAATATGATGATGATTATGATTTCCATGAGGAGAGGTGTGTGCCCCCCTGCTGACAACTAACCGTGTTAATCAGAAGAAAGACAGACATGGTACACGCTATGCAAAGAGAAAGCACCTCAGGATTTAGCTGACTACGTGTCAGATATTGAAGACCAGACACTGACCAATCAGTGCAGACAAAAAGGGGAAGAATTCTCTTAGTACTTTAAAGCCACAATCTTGTTGTTTTAATTGTAGCGTCCCCCTGTCCTGCACGTTTTATTGCAGGGGTGTTCAGTCTTATCTGCAAAGTGCCGTGTAGCTGCAGCTTCTCCATCCTAAACAGGCTGCAGGACACCTGATTCCACTTGTTTAATCAATTAGTGAGTATTCAAACAACTGATCACATGTGCTTCTACTTGGCTGGTATGAAAAGCTGTACCCACACCGGCCCTTTGTGAGTAAGATTGAACACCCACACCACTGAGGGAGGGTTTGTAACTCATGAGCAATAAGATAAAGGCGTGTTTTTGAAAAGCTTCTCAATGTAGGAATGCAGATATGGGATCAGAGTCCTCTGTTATTTACAAAGACAAGAACTGCTCCTAAATTAGTGCATTACCTAGCAGCTGATTGTCGGCTTATATAAAGAGGCTTTTAACTCTTTCAAATAATCGTATTGTCTTAGTTTCTGCTGTTCCCACATTTACCACACCTTTATGTTAAAAAAGTGACAAATTCCAGCAGATTTTAAAAGTAATGAGAAAATAAGTTATTCAGTGAATCAAGAAGTGTGTCCACTATTCTTAAAAGCTCATGTATAGACCTTGATAGTCAGGCATAGTTTTGAACTGCTTTAAGAGAAAATGCAGGAGCAGTGCTTGAGCAGTTCTCTACCAGCTACATGATCTATATAGAAACAGAACTCCAGCAGAATCCACTCTGTGTATGAACGTGATGAGACTCCACTGAACTCTGCCTGCAAGGCACCTTTTACCACCCTGTATCCTGTCATTATTTTAAATGCATTTTTTAATAATGCAATAGCATTTAACATTTTTGATAATGTAATAGCAGTGATGTGTGAAGATTAAGACACACCTAGGGCTGGGCCTAAATGTCCAAATATTATATTAAAGGACCATAAACTCTATGGTGCTTGTGGAGTTGTGTGAACAAAAAATCACGCTTCATCCCTTATAATTAAAACTGGCTGTTTTTTATTTGAGGTCTTTTCAATTGTGTGAAATTCTGTTTCAGGTACTTTAAGCTAGATACAGTGGGGTATGAAATGTTTGATTTCTGATATTTACAGTATTTTTAGGATTACATTTCAGGGGGGTGAATCATGTTATCTGAAAAATAGGCTACGCTAACCCTCTTATAGAATCCATAGGGGGCGCTACAAGCTCTGTGTTGAATGTGAAGCGCAATGCTGTTGTATCCCGTATTCAGAGCTATGCTACTGAATTCTGTATGAGAAGTAGCAGAACTTTCCTACAGACCACAGTAACAGAACCCTGTTCTACCAGAATAGAGTAGCGTAACGATGTCTTACAGAACACAGTAGCCTAAAACTGTTTATTCACAACAGAGTATCAGAACGCTTTCATTCAGAAGACATTAGAATCATTATTTTGATATAGAATACAGTACCAGTACTCTTTCAACCAGAATACGGTAGCATAACACTACACAACCAGCATAGAGGAGAATAACTCACACAGAATACAGTATTCAGTTCAAATGAATTTTATTTATACAGCACTTTCACAACAAATGTGGTCACACAGCAGCGTTACAGAGATCCAGGTCCAAGCCTCTTCTGAGCAAGCCAGTGGCAACAGTGGCAAGGAAAAACTCCCTCAGATCGAGAGGAAGAAACCTTTAGAGTACACAAGACTCAAAAAGGGAACCCATCCTCCTCTGGTCGACACCGGATAGCACAATGAAAAGCAAAACAGCAATAAAACACGGAATTAAGGGAATCTGGCCAATGTGCCGTCAAGCCATAAAAAGATGAACACGAGTGAAATGAAGTCCATGAAGGTACACTGTCACAAGCACAGCCATGCCGTGAGGTGAGGATGACTCAATTCGAGGCCCCAAAACCAGACAGCGGTCAGGAGGGTGGTGGAGAGAGCGAGGTCTGCCGATGGAACAGTTGAAACTGGGCATCTCAACACATGGAAACAAGAGAAAAAACACAAAGGGTTAGGAGGAAGGGGGCAAAAACTTTTTAGAAGGGTTACAGCAGAACAGGGTAGGAAAGAGCAGCCAAACACAAATGCACTCGTGCCAGCAGACAGGAGGGGGCAACTCAGCACATGGGGGAAGAGAGAAGAAATAAAGGAAAAATAATAATAATGAAGAAAAGGTTTAGGTTTATATATGAATATGAACAGCACTGTAACACCGCTCAAGCACAACAAAGCAGCAAAACAATTTATACAGAACACAGCAGTGTAACCATTCTCATGTAGAACACAAGCAGGACACAGCAGCCCAACACGGTTCAAGCAGACCACAAGCAAGTGGCACAGCTGCAGCCACCTTTAGCACTGTGCTTGCAAGGCAATCTCGTTGAAAATTGGAGACTGTGGGTGCAAAAGTTTTACCGGTTTCTTACCGAAAGTGGCATTGTTGAGGAGTCTGAAAAAGTCCAATGCACCACCTTTCTGCACATCGCTGGGGAAGATGCAGTGAAGGTCTACAACATGTTACAATTCAGTGAGGAAGAAACTGAAACAAGAAATTTGCTGAAAAACAAGTTCAGGGATTACTGAGAGTCAAGAAAGAACCTACCCGATGTTCACCATTTGTTCACGAGAGCTCAGTATCCAGCTGAAAGCACTGAGGTGTACGGGAGGAATTCAGGGACCAGAAACTGCAGATTTCAGCAAAGTACTCACATACTCTGGCCACTGCATGTCACCGCTGGGAAAGCTACCACTCACCTGTGAACACAAAAGCCAAAAATGCTAAACTGAATTTCACATATTGTTGACTGTGATGTACCAGCAATACTAGAACGTGAGACATGACTGTTACAGCAGGACAGGGTAGGAAAGAGCAGCCAAACACAAATGCACTCGCACCAGCAGACAGCAGGGGGCAGCTCAGCACATGGGGAAAAGAAGAAAAGAAGGAAAAAATAAAAATAATGAAGAAAAGGTTTAGGTTTATATATGAATATGAACAGCACCGTAACACTTCTCAAGCACAACAAAGCAGCAAAACTAATTATACAGAACACAGCAGCATCATTTTCATGCAAAACAAGCAGGACAGCAGCGAAATTATTATACAGAACAAGTGACACTGTTCAAGCAGAACACAGCAGCATAACAAGTTTGAGGCAAAAACAAAAGCAGGACACAGCAGCCCAACACGGTCCAAGCAGAACACAAGCAAGTGGCACAGCTGCAGCCACCTTCAGCACTGTGCTCGCAGGGCAATCTAGTCAAAAATTGGATTTTTAGGTGCAAAAGTTTGACCGGTATCTTACAGAGTGTGGGATTGTTGAGGAGTACAATGCGCCACCTTTCCACACGTTGCTGGGGAAGATGCAGTGAAGGTCTACAACATGTTACAATTCAGACAGAAAGAAACTGAAACAAGAAATGAGCTGAAAAACAAGTTCAGGGATTACTGAGATTCAAGAAAGAACCTACCCGATGTTCACCATTTGTTCTTCACAAGAGCTCAGGATCCTGTTGAAAGCGTACAGGAGGAATTTGGGGACCAGAAACTGCAGAATTCAGCAAAGTACTCACATACTCTGGCCACCGCATGTCACCACTGGGAAAGCTACCACTCCAGTTCCAAGCTCTGCACATTGAACATACCCATTGGAAGATATACATTCCTTTGACCTTCTTTTGGGGTGTCCTCAGCTTCAGAGGTATTCCAAAGGTCAATTGCAGACTATTAAAGGCCTGGAAGATGTTGTCAACGTTACAAACAATATCTTAGTCTGGGGTGAAACGGTCAAGGAAACATGACGGCAGACTCATCCAAGTGCTGAAAAGGGAAAGACAGTGGAACCTGAAACTCAACAAAAACAAGTGCAAGATCAGATCATCACAAATCCGGTACATGGCCATATGCTCTCTCTGCAGAAGGTCTCAATCTAGATAAAGATAAAGTGAGAGCTGTAACACACATGCCTACACCAGAAAACAAGCAGGCACTCATGAGATTAATGGGCATGATTCAGTACCTTTCCAAGTTTATTCCCAGCCTGTCTGAAGTCGGCGCACCTCTCAGAAAACTGCATGACACTCTGTGACAAGTCGAGCACAAAGCTATGAAAAACTGAAATCTCTGCTGATAACTACTCCCACACTAAAGCTATATGATGTAAAATACCTGCTACACCATCTGTAGATGCGAGCTCAGAAGGCTTCGTAGCAGCAATTCTGCAGGCGAGAAAGCCAGTGGCTAAACTACATTCCGAAAGGCAACAGCAAATGATCCAGAGATGCAGCTACTACACACAAGGACCATGGAAGGATTGCCCAATGAGAAAAATCCAAACATACTGGACATTCAAAGAAGAAACGCAAAAAACAGATTCAAGAAAAGCTGCAGAGAAGACAACTCAAGCAGAACAGCTATTATGACAGACAGACAAAGAGCCCATCAAGCATATACATGTGGGACAAGGTGAGAATTCAGAGAAGGGCAACCTGCTATCATGACCAGCCACGATTCTTCACAGTCCAGACGCCAGATGGAAGAACCTATAGAAGAAACAGAAAACAGAACACACATTCATTTATAAACATTTTAGAACATTTATTCATTGGAACAGTTGAAACTGGAAAAACTCACATCAGAAAAACATTGACAGTCACAACAAAAGTGAAAATAACACAGAACTGAAAATCAAAATAAAACAAGAACATTGTCTTCAGATTGGACACTGGTGGTGAATGCAATGTCATCACAGCACAGATCTACAAATCAGATTTGAAACAAAACTCCAGAATTCAACTTAGAAACCACTCACATATTCTAGCCACTGCATGTCACCATTGGAAAAGCTAACACTCACCTGTGAGCAGAAAAGCCAAAAATGCAAGATTGAATTTCACATTGTTGTCAGTGATGTACAAGAAATGTACAAGAAAGACGTGAGACATGTGAGACGTTAGGTGTGGTTTAAAGATGGAAGAACCTATAGGAGAAACAGAAAACCTCCTCAGGACGACTGAAAGAGTTCCCATCAGCATCACCCAATGTTGTTGCAGATTCCTGTGTCGAGCTGCAGGTCAGTAAATCTGGTCCACCTGCAGAAACTGGTACTGCAAAACAATCAGACTTACCTGAGTCACATCCGAGAGAGGCATACAGAGAGGCTTCTTCCACAGACCTGAAAAAGGCAAAAGATCATGAATTCAGTGAGTTGCATGACTTGTTAATCAGAGACAGAGACAGGACTGTTTGTGGTATTAGGGATGACCTATTGTGGGCAAGGTTGCTGCTTTTGCACTGACTGCATTTTAAACTGAAGGTCACACTGATGGTCAATAAGAGGAAATATCTCGGTGACGGTGTTGTGTTGCTGCATATTTTCTAACTGAACTGACGGTTAGAATCAGTGTAGGTACCGAACCCAAGCACAGATTTTACCATTGAAGGTTTTCTATTCTAAAATGATGAAACCTCCTGGGGTGGTGAAGCTGATCAACAACACATTTAGGTCTTATAAATGTCAGTAGGGGGATTTCTCTGAAGACTGTTCTCTGATGAAGGCTGGTAGCTGGATTGGTTCTTGAGAGGACCTGATGCTCCCTGGAACTGAAGTTCAAAATGAAAAGCTGTGTATTAGACATCTCTCCTGTTGTGAAAGACATTTGTGTCATGTAGAAAACATGAACCTTCTTAGGGCCTTTATTCCATCACCTCTTAACTCCCAGACTTTCTAAGGATTATTATTCTGCAATGACATGGAATACAGCACACACTGGCCAAATCCTTCTAAAGTTAGAGGAGTGAGCAATGAGTTCCTGTGGAGTTTCAGAGGTTAAAAGGGTTCATGGTGTTCACCACAGTTTAAACAAACACTGAAAGTTACCTGGAATCGTGCTGGACATCTTCTCTAACTGGCTACAAGAGGTATAGTCTTCCTTTTCTTTAGGATCTGCTTGAGAGACAACATGACAGATTATCTAGAACATGTCAAGTGATTTGGATAACATCAAATACCTCAGAGTTTGATGCTAGTTAATAATAATAATAATCTGAAGGGGAGTTGAAGCCTCGGTCTCCTGGTTTCCTGCATCACTGTGGGAGCAAAGGTTCTAGCTCAACCACGATCCACAGAGCAGGACTTTCCTATCAGAATTGAACCCAGCCAGTAGGCCAACACTTAGAGCCATGCTTGAGGGCTACAAAGGGTGTACCCTTGTCGACTTCGTCAGGATCTGTTGGAGGGACACAACAAGAACACATATATACACACACACACACACACACACACACACACACACACATTTATGGTATTTAGCTGACTCTCTTATCCAAAACGACTTATGTCTCCCACATGATGTGGCAGCTCAGTGGCAGGTAGTGGTGTTATTCGTTGTGTCACACCAACCGTTATTGGTTGGTGCCCACACCAATATATATTTATTTACTCATCACACAATTAACATACCTTAATCTTGGGGAACTTTAGCCTCCTGGTTCTTTGCTTTATGGTGGACTGTGTGAGAACAGCTTCTGCCTCCACCACTGCACAAAGAGGAAGACTGAGGCTCTGTGGACTGGAGCGGGATGACATCAAGATCAGAATAAGCTCTGCTATTTCCCTCAAACTGATTGATGTCCACCACAAAAAAAAACTGCCTATAACTCTGGAGAGGAGACAGAACAGAGGTGGAACATAAGTCATCTTTGATTATTTACTTCTTGTCACTGTTGGTGTCACTGTGCATCGTTCAGTTATTCAGCGTACTTTGCACAAGGAGAGGCTGTCTGTCCAAATATATGTACTATGGGAGAGTAATGCAGAAGAAGCCTTTTCTGCTCACAAGCCACAAACAGAGTCGCTTGAGGTATGCTAAAGCACATTTAAACAAGCCAGCTTCACTTTGGAATAAGGTGCTGTGGAACTAAAATGGAGGTATTTGGACATAACAAGGGGCCGTGTGCATGGTGGAAAAACAACACAGCATTCCAAGACAAACACTTGCTACCCACAGTAAAAGTTGGTGGCTGTTCCATCATGCTGTGGGGCTGTGTGGCCAGTGCAGATACTGGGAATCTTGTTAAAGTTGAGGGTCGCATGGATTCCAGTCAATTGACAATTGATGCAGCATTCAACTTTAAGATTAAGGATGTATTCGCTAAACATACCCAGATTTTAAAGTTCAGTCTCACGTGATCGATCTTTTCTTAAATATCCAGTGGTTGTTGTCCTCAGCTGATTCAGCTGATGGAATGAAGATTCTTGACGTGCCGTCCAGGTACTGCTTCTAGGAATGTTCATCTTTCTGGCTTCTGGTCCAGGAAAAGTTCCCAGGAAATGTTCGCTTTACCCTCGTTCAGGTCGTGACCACCCGTTCCACCCGCGATTTCAAGAAGGTAGCTGTGTGGGAACGCTGATCAGACGTCCAGCTGAAATTCTAAAAGGTTTCTAGAAGGTGATTAGAGTTAGGCCCATCAAGAGCTGGCTGTCCTTTGTTAGGACAATAGTAGAGGACCTCCTTGGTTCCTTTGTTTATCCCTGTTGGGTGTTTGTTTACCTGGCTGGTTGGTTGGTTGGTTCTTTGTTGGGACAGTCTTTTTAATCACCTGTGTAGCCACACCCATTTTCCTCCTCTGGTGCTGTCACCTACTGGTGAGCAAGGGTACCTACGCCCCCGTTGGTCTTCAGGTTATGATTTATCGTACATTTGAAGAGCACTTATGGACGAAATGTCCACCGGGAGAGATAAAGTTCATTGCAGGTCAAGCAAGTCCTTCCAATTCTTAGCAGCTAAGTTTTCCACGAGGTGTTCCTATAAGACTGAAAACATCTGGGCAGCTTTATGCAAACATCTGGGCCGTTCTGGTTGACTAACCAAACTTACAATGCATAATAAAGTTGGTCATGTTAAAGCTTTGAATTATATGATTGCATCATAAAAAATACGTAAATAAATAAAAAACACCAAATATGATTTAATATTGTGGAAATGATTAGATAGATGGCTTTTGATGGAAAGGAGGAAGTATCATCATTAAGCCTTATAGAGAGGAAAGTTAGTGAAGGTGTTAGCTTTGTTGACTAGGATGGATACCTGATGCGTCAGGGTAATTAATAACCATGTTGTCTATATAACATGTGGACCACTTGTGCTGTCCTGGGAATCAGGATTGTTTCCTGATCAATGGCTTGTGACTTTGTTGACAGTCTGTTTTAGACTGTATGTATTACATGTTGCAGGAGGTTAATTAAGAGTTAAGCTGACATTAGGTTGACTAATGCCTTATTGGAAGATATCCCATGATCTTAGTTTTAGACTTTGCTTAGGTCAAGTAATTCCACATTTTTGATTGAGTAATTAATTGTCAGGCAGTGTTTCGGTTATTCACATCAATACTAGTCTTGCGATGGACTAGTGAGGATAAATGTTTCAGGATCCTAAAGCCAAGCATAAACTTGAGCTTAGTGATTTGAACACGTGTCTGCATAAGTAAGTATGTTTATGTAATTATGTTTCAAGAAAAGATAAATAAATATATTGCTGCATTGGTCACCCGTACTCGCTAGGTTTGTACAATGGTGGTAGCAGATATGCTGTCCAATAATCTATGTACATATGCTGTATGCATTTAAAAGAGTTTGATATGGAAAGGGTAAGCAGAAAATAGTAGCTATGCTGGACACTGCTGGAAGCCTAGTTACCAAAATACTGTGCAGTAAGCTACCAACACCCTGTCACTGCTGTGCTAGTCTATACCCTTTAGTACTAGTGTGTAGTATGCAATTGGGATGCAGCCTAAATCCCCTATCAGATGTTGGAGTGTTTAGTGCGCCCTTCTTTACCTCTGTTTGAGCCATGGAAGCTCAGGTACCAGCACTAATGCATGGCCTTAATAGCTGATAGGACCAAATACGATCAAATAAATAAATAAATAAATAAATATATATGTATATGTGCTTTTACTGTGCGTTTACCTCAGTCTGGACACTTTTCTGTCAGAATTATTTACTGAGTACTCGAACCGTTTCGCCTCAGCCAGCTCTCGACCGGCTGATGAAATTCCGAAACCCTGCTCATTGGTCCCACAGGACTGATTGACAGGAGTTTAAACCAATAAGATTACGGAAACAATTCGTGTGAACCAATACAGAAAATAAGAGAGTTAAGCTGTAATTGAAAATACTTATTTAATAACGTGTTAATACAGTAATAAGAACTATATTTATAAACAGTAAATACTAGGGATACATATATAATAAAAATACAGAAATAATAAATAATTTTACTGGACACTCATCAGTCCTTCTGGGGTGTCGGACAGGCTGTAAGTGTGTGTGATTCATTTGGTGATTGATATGATGATTGATCAGTGCTTGATCAGTGTGTTTTGGTTTGGTATCTTAGCTTTTAGCAATTATTTAGTCAATCGCCATCTCCCTGCTCTCTTTCTACGGGCAGAAATTTTGTCCAATGGCTGCATGGAGCTGCAGGATCACAGCTGGCCATGAATGAATGAATGAATGAATGAATGAATGAATGAAGGCCCCAAACCTGACAAAATTAAAGTGGATGAAGCTGGAATCTAGGTGATCAAAACTGAGGCAGAAATGAGCTGTATAGCTGTAGGTCTTCTTAGCGTGTTCTTCTGTGTTGTTTGTGGCCGGTGGACCTCAGAGCAGTACTGATCAAATTTTACGGCTGGCCATAAATGAATGAATGAATGAATGAATGAGTAAATGAATGAGTGAATGAATGAATGAATGAATGAAGGCCCCAAACCTGAAAAAATGCTTAGAAAAAAAAAAATTTAAATCCTTAGTGATTTCCTGAGTGTCCCCTGGTCAGATCTACGATCTTGAGATGAGAAGTTGTGATTCAGGAGGCGTTTGAACCGTGTTTCTGCGCTGTATTATTGCAAAGATATTAATAGAAACGCGGAGACAACATCGTAAAAAAGCACTAATTAGCATTAAACAGTAGCATTTATTAGATTCCGAAAAAAGAACCTGTCCCAGCAAAAGGGGGCATCCGGTCACCCTGTCTGATCACTCCCAAAGGAGCTGGTTCAGTTGTTTGAGGTGTCGAATTACTGGACAACAGTGAGGGTTCCGCCATTCCTTGTTTAACCTTATTACCATGGTTACACCATGGCCAGAGGTTTAGTACAGCTCCCTGCAGAAGTCAAGTGGCCAGTCAGAGGGCACGGTTTTAAAAAATGTCAGTCGAAGATGTCATAATGGCCTCTTTGACATCCCTGTGACATCACGGCCCCACAGAGCAGTATAATTAGACCCTGCAGAGCTCACCTTCCTCACTCTGAGCCTTTCACTCACGCAGTGCAAAGGAGCAGTCAGTGGCATTACCAGTTCTCACCTGAACCAAGACCGAAACCGGGGAGATGGAGCAGTGGAAGGCTGAGCGGGAGTCCCTGCTGTTTCAGCTCAAGGAGGCCCAAGAGAGCATTGAGAAGGAGAAGGCAGCCAGGCTGAGGGAGCGGAAAGCCAACACAAGGAGGCACAACCGCTGGATAAAAAGGGTCAACACAACAAGGGACCAGGACATTGAAAAGGAGACGTACGAGCTACGTGCCAAAATTCAGGACCTGGAGGAGGCCAAGCAGGAGGTAAAGGACTCGCTGGACTTCCAGTCGGAAATCCTACGACAGGTCAGCGAGGAGCTGGCAGACAACAAAACCAGGCTCAGCAGGTGCAGGGTGCTGGCAGAGCAGCTGTACGCCCAAAACATGGAGCTGCATGCATCTAACTGGTACAAGAACCAGGAGCTGGAGGTCCTGCGACAGGAAAGGGCTCTGACAGAGGCACTGGACAAAGAATACAACCTGGTATCGGCTCTTCCTCCATTGGCAATGCAGAAGCAGAGGGTCATGGAGGAGCTGAAGCAGAAGGCAGCTGCTGCAGAGGAGGCCGCTGCGGAGAGGGCCGCTGCAGAGAGGGCAGCTGCGGAGAAGGCAGCTGCGGAGAAGGCCGCCGCAGAGAGGGCCGCCGCGGAGAAGGCTGCCGCGGAGAGGGCCGCTGTGGAGAGGCCCGCGGCTGAGAGGGCTGCTGCTGAGAGGGCCGCTGAGGAGAAGAGCCTCAGCCTTTTTAGCCTTCTCAGCCTTCTCAGGGCGAGGCTTAAAGGCCTCTAGAGCCGACTCTCTGCTGCATGCAGAAAGAGGAAGTGAGAGAGGGAGACAGAAACCGAAACCGAAACCGAAAAAAAAAAAAAGGAAGGGAATAACAAGAAGGGAACAGAAAGAGACAGAGTGACGATGAAGATGAAGGGAAAGACAGAAGGCAACAGAAAGAAACAGAGTGACGATGAAGATGAAGGGAAAGACAGAAGGCAACAGAAAGAGACAGAGTGACGAAGATGAAGGGAAAGACAGAAGGCAACAGAAAGAGACAGAGTGACGATGAAGATGAAGGGAAAGACAGAAGGCAACAGAAAGAGACAGAGTGACGATGAAGATGAAGGGAAAGACAGAAGGCAACAGAAAGAGACAGAGTGACGATGAAGATGAAGGGAAAGACAGAAGGCAACAGAAAGAGACAGAGTGATGATGAAGATGAAGGGAAAGACAGAAGGCAACAGAAAGAGACAGAGAGCCGACTCTGATGAAGATGAAGGGAAAGACAGAAGGGATAAAACTGAAACTCAAACTGAAAGTGACAAACCAAACGGCGAAAACAACAAACCTGGGACTGGGAGGAGCAGGGAGTGACAGGGGATTGAGCCGTGATCTACCGAAATAAGAACATGGGAAGGGGTTAATGAAAACCGCAAGTCTAGCTTGGGATACAGGGGAATACTAGGGGAACCTAAACTGCAGGCCTCGCTTGGGAAACAACAGGGAGAACTCAACAGAGTACTAAAGCAATACCATACCATTTTACCAAAAATGTGTAAAACAAAAACCCAAGAATTCAGCTTACAAACCGCTCACATATTCTAGCCACTGCATGTCACCGTTGGGAAAGCTAACGCTCACCTGTGAACACAAAAGCCAAAAATGTAAGATTGAATTTCACATTGTTGACAGTGATGTACCAGCAATACTAGAACATGAGACATGATGGAAGAACCTATAGGAGAAACAGAAAACACCTCCTCAGGACGACTGAAAAACAGTTCCCATCAGAATCACCCAATGTTGTTGCAGATTGCTGTGTCGAGCTGCAGGTCAGTGAATCTGGTCCACCTGCAGAAACTGGTACTGCAAAACAATCTGACTTACCTGAGACACATCCGAGAGAGGCATTCTTCACAAGGTCAGGAAGACAAGTGAAAACACCAGCAAGATACAAGGACTGAATCTGGAACACACATACAGTACACATTTACAATATTCACACACATTCAGAGGACACGGTTCAAGCTCCTGTCCATCTGCTGACTGAATTTAAAGTTACTGTCATTTACTGCATCTTAGATTTGTTCAGGTTATTCTGCAACATCAAGCTATTCTCATAAATATGGTGTCAAATGTACAGTTCATGTAGTTCAGTTCAGAGACCTCATCTCATTTCCCTTGAGTTTTGAAGCATTATGGTCCGACAGTGTTTGTATGAACGGTGTTGAGAGTCCTGCACAGCCCAAATCCTCCTCATTTATAGTTCTATTCATATTAAGAAAGAGAACAAAAATAGATCAATTCAAGTGTGGGGATTTCACATGTTCTGTAGCTAAGAGGCAGCCCTAGCTAAGAATCACGCAGCTCCCCCAAAAGTACTAAAGTGTGAGTGTAGCACAGAGTCGTCCTTCCTCCATACACTGAGGAGCTGAAGCGTTGGAGGAGTCACGGGTCAAGCTGGACGACTTCCTTGCAGAGCGGCTGGAAAGCTGGTTTCTCCGCGGTCGCCATGTTTCTCGAGGCTAAAGAGAAAAACGCAAAGGCCGGTTAGTGAGACAGAGGACTGTACAGTAACACAGACAGCACAAGCACTACAACAACTGCCTAAGAGGAAGAAGACAAAGCTCACATTACAGACTATAAAGCAGGATGGCCGGTCGAAGCTCTGTGTGGAATCACGGCTCGAGCTTTGAAAGCAGGGCCGCATCGAAACAGCAGCTCAGAGTCTCCTCCAAATACCTACGATCACGTGATCGCCGGAAACGAAGCTTCCTTACGTCACTGGAACGCAATCGCGGTTCAATGCGCGTGAGTTTCCGGTCCCGCTGTAGACGAGCTGCATATCATCTGAAATATGTACTTAAATAAAACGGAAATACAGAACATGTGTGAATCTGCTTCACTTTCATCATCAAATTATTGACATTCCTCAGCATTCAAGGTTTTTTACTGGAGACGATGTGAAATGACCTGAAAAAAAACATTTTACAGCTCTATTTCTGTGTTCAACAGATGTACAGTCTACATGCACATTCAACAGTGCTGTTTCTCCTTAATCTAATAGTGTCAAACATGCTGTTTTAAATAGGAACAGAACAAAGGAATTACACACTCAGATCACAGACATTTCATTAAAAGAAGAAACACAGGCCGACATCACTGGATGCTCCTCTGGGGTCAGTTTGGACAAAGCTTATGAACACAAGTGAATCAGGCAGTGGTGGTGTAGTATTGTATTTGTACAACAGGTGGCGCAGTAGAGCTTCAAATGAACCACTTCTGCTTCAACTGGTTAAAAAGCCTCGTTCTGCTCATCCCTGATACAAAGATATGACTGGGAGAAACAAGCAGCAGGAGAGCAGCGCTGGACCTGTCAGCCGGAAGTGACGTGTCTGTCCAGTAGAGACAGATTTCTTCTACAGTGTTAAAGTTTTCATTTCACTTCATTTATTTTTTAATTAATTAAATTACATCCTGATTTCCAGTCCTGAAGTTTACACTTTCTGTCTCTCAGTGTTTTCATCTGCAAGCTTTAAAGACGCTGAGAATGAACCTATTTAATAAAATAAAAATATAATAAAATGTTTAAATCTGTATGATTTACAGTTTAGTACTATAAATATGTATGATGTACTAAATGTGGATTGTTCATCAAATAAACAACATAGAAATACTATGGCAGCATATTCTGGACTTTCTAAATGAATCAAATCTGCTAATTAAACAGTGTGTGTACAATTGCATATGAGTGTACAGTGTTTAAAGCCTTATCTAAATGAGGAGCTTCAGCAGTTTGGAGTTTATGGAAGATTTTCCATCTGCAATCCTCATCGTCGCTCCAGCTTTGCCCAAATGAAGCTGTAGTCCAGTTGTGTTGGGACGAGGCGCAGTCACCGGTATCGCCCCTTCCAGTCTGTCAGTCTACTTCAAGGAGGCTCCCAGGACAGACGTTCCCGATAGAGCCAGGTGAGTTCATGTGAACTAGCTGCTTTTAAGCTGATCTTTTACCTTATATGTGACCATAAACGTACAGTGAATGTTTGAAAGCTTGGTTTTCTGCTTTCGTGTGTGTTTGTACTTCAGCTGTACGACTGGAGGAGCTAACTTGCTAGCGCTGCTGATGTTCGGCGTTAACTTAGAAACTTCGGGAGCTCTAACCTTTCTAAAAGAGGCTCTTATTTTCCACGTTGTTGGAAAAGCTCCTGATCAAAACGGACTAACTTTTCTATACTGTTTCATCCGACAACACAGGCTTTCTGCCGTTAGCTGTTTTAGCTGGTCTTGTTGTTTCCTCCAGTAGGAATATTAGTTAGAGTTAATAGCTGATGCTGAGCTGCATTAGCTCTGTTTAACTCAACTTTACCTCACATATTTCATTAGTTCTTATTTAAGTGAGAATTGAAAACTTCCAGGGTCACATTTTAGCTCTGAAGCGTAATGAAAAAGTACTGATTTCTTTCCAGTGTCTGAAAGTAGTCCTCCTTCTAAGTAGCAGAATTAAACAGCTCCAGAAGCTGCTGCTTGTCTAGATATTGGGAGGCAGGGGCTGAATCTGCTAGTCCTGCTCATACTTTGGCAACACAAGGTAAAATGAATTTGTGGGTTTTATTAGATCCTGAAATGTATTTGCAGAGACACTGAATTAACTGTAGTTAATGATATAATAATATTTAGAAATATTAGTTTCAGAAGCTCACGGGACTTGGGACAGGATTTGCTGTGGCACAACACACTGGCAGAGCTTAAACAGTAGAAACATTAAATTAGTAAGTATTATTGCAACCTCACTTTAATTTAATGTTTAAATGTACGGTGGGTGCCTCCAGGACCAGGGTGGAGAAGCTGAATGGCTGAAGTGAACGCTTTAGCAACTGAACTGACAGCCCATATGCTAAATGAAGTTAATGAGGCTGTAACTGTGAAAACGAGAACCAGTAGTAATCTAGATTTTCCAGACATAACCTGGAATTCTAGTAGCGTCTAGTAGAGTCTACAGACTATGGATATTGTGAAAATGTGGAGTAGACACAGATGCAGAACTTTTAAGCACAGTTGGTGATGGACCTGACCTCGCCTCAGCCATTAACTACAGAACTACAGAATGAAGGTGTTATCTTTCAGGGAGACACCGACAAAGTCAGACATGTCCATGTGATTAACCTGCTTGAGCTTTTTTAAAATGTACCAGACTAAACAGATAAAGAGGTCAGTCAGTTTGCACACCACGAGAACCACCAGTTTGACAAAAGCCCACTTATTACAGCTGGAAGACCTTGTCAGTAGTTTTGCATTAGACTACATGCATTTATTGTGTTTAGGTGTTGTGAAATGTGTGCTTGTGTTTTTGTGCATAGGACCCAATACCTGTCATTTGTCATTAGAAAAATGAAATTTCTGACTAACTTGTGAGGTTGAATGGAGCTATGCCTACTGAATTTGAACTTTTTCCCAGCAGGATGCTCATCATTCTGCTTCCTCTGCAGAAGTTTCTGCTTCTTCATGTTCCCAGCAGGCTTGTGAGGTTGTGCTCTGTGGTCCAGTGGTGGAGGCAGAAGCTGTTCTTACACAGTCCACCATGAAGCAAAGAACCAGGAGGCTAAAGTTCCCAAGATTAAGGTATGTGAGTTGAGTGGTGAGTGAATAAATGAATAAAGAAGTCGACAAGGGTAAACCCCTTTTAGCCCTCAAGCATGGCTCTAAGTCTTGACCTACTGGCTGGGTTTAATTCTGATAGGAAAGTCCTGCTCTGTGGATCGTGGTTGAGCTGGAACCTTTGCTCCCACAGTGATGCAGGAAACCAGGAGACCGAGGCTTCAACTCCCCTTCAATTTATTATTATTATTAACTACTATTAAACTCTGAGGTATTTGATGTTATCCACATCACTTGACATGTTCTAGATAATCTGTCATGTTGTCTCTCAAGCAGATCCTGAAGAAAAGGAAGACTATACCTCTTGTAGCCAGTTAGAGAAGATGTCCAGCACGATTCCAGGTAACTTTCAGTGTTTGTTTAAACTGTGGTGAACATCATGAACCCTTTTAACCTCTGAAACTCCACAGGAACTCATTCCTCACTCCTCTAACTTTAGAAAGATTTGGGCAGTGTGTGCTGTATTCCATGTCCTTGTTGAATAATGTCAAAGTCTGGGAGTTTAAGAGGTGAAAGGCCCTAAGGAGATTCATGTCTTCTACGTGACACAAATGTCTTTATAAGAAATAAGTGTGTTGTTGATCAGCTTCACCATCCCAGGAGGTTTCATCATTTTAGAATAGAAAATCTTCAATGGTAAAATCTGTGCTTGGGTTCGGTACCTACACTGATTCTAACCGTCAGTTTAATTAGAAAATACACAGCAACACAACACCGTCTAATCGCTGCTCCTGTCATTGAGAGAGAGGGAGTTTGATCCCTGGGAGGCCACAGCGATCAGAGTCTAAGATCCAAGGAACCTTTTTCACAACAACCCTCACGCTAACCTGCTGTTTGAAGTTTCTGAACATGCTGACGCAGCATTTATCCACAACTGACTAAACTCCTCAACATACAGTCTTTAAACCAGGAGGCCGAGGTTTCCTCTCCTGTATCTAGACTAAGATTCATTTTTAAAGTATGTGAGATATTTCCTCTTATTGACCATCAGTGTGACCTTCAGTTTAAAATGCAGTCAGTGCAAAAGCTCTATACTCATGCTGCTCAAACACTTGTGGTACTTTTTAATATCAGTGCTGCAATATTTTCATTTCTGCCCCATTGTTGTTTTATAGAAGTGTGTTAGTGAGCAGTGTAGAATACACCCTAAATAAACCCTTATAGTTGGAGATGGAAGTGTATGAAGTGTTTAATGTGTGTGTGTGTGTGTGTGTGTGTGTGTGTGTGTGTGTGTGTGTGTTTTCCATTGTAGGAAGAGAATGGGCTGAGATCCTCTTTTTCATCACAACTCGTCCACAGAGAAGCACACGACTCAGTTTATCATTAATACACACATCAGTGCTGAGCAGCGTCTTCATTTCTACACTTACTTTAGACTCCTCCTTAATGCTTCATCTTTTCCAAACAGCTGTAAAGTTTATATTATTAATATCATGTTCAGAAAAAGAGCCTGAATGAAGAGCTGTTCTGCATTACTGATGTGTTCTGGATGTTTATTTGTTTCTACTCAAAGTAAAATCTAAAACTTCTCTCTTTATTTAGTCCAGGTTTAAGTTTAGACCTGCTGCTCTCAGAACTGACCAGAGTCTCTTCAACAAAAGAATTCAGCATTTCTAAGAAATACACTATATGACAAAAGTATTTGGACACCTGCTTATTTGTTGTTTCTTTTGATATCAAGAGTATTAAAAGGGAGTTTAGCCTGCTTTTGTTGGATTAACTGTTTCTACTACCATGGAAGACTTTCTGCTAGATTTTGGAGCATTGCTGTGAGGAATGCATTTAGCAAGAAGAGCATTGGTGAGGTCAGAATATTGGATGATCACCCAACCTCATCTCCAACTCAAAGTAAAAAGTTTCCCCAGCTCACCCTAGAAGTAAAGGACATCATGAGCACCATCATTCCAGAGAACACAGTTCCACCTCTCCTCAGCTCAATGCTGGAGGCTTTATACCCCTCTAGCCCACGATTGGCATTAGGCATGGAGCCAATAGGTTCATGTTTATCTGTTCCAGAGAGTCCTATTCTATTGGCAATACTGCATTACAGGGACAGTGTCAGCAATGGGTGCAACTGATTGCTGAATGCATTGATTAAAAAATAGTGTCCACCAACATTTGGACAATTAGTGTGTTACTGTCAGATAATATAAAGAAAATATATAATAATTACTTAATAAAATAAAGCTCTGCTGAACTGAGGCTTTATAAAAGTCTAAAAACAGGGCAGATCCTTTATCACAAAAATGAGTCTGTAATCAATCAACCCTTTCATGCAGAAATGAGGGAAAAGTGGTTGGATGCTGCTCAGCTTCACAGCTCTACTGCGCCACCTGTTGTACAAATCCAATACTACACCACCACTGCCTGATTCACTTGTGTTCATAAGCTTTGTCCAAACTGCTCCATACAGCGATGTCGGACTGCGTTTCTTCCTTTAACTGAATGAATTTCATCTGAGTGTGTAATTCCTTTACTCTCCTCCTAAACAAAACAGCATGTTTGACACTATTAGATTAAGGAGAAACAGCACTGTTGAATGTGCATGTAGACTGTACATCTGTTGAACACAGAAATAGAGCTGTAAAATGTTTTTATTCAGGTCATTTCACATCGTCTCCAGTAAAAAACCTTGAATGCTGAGGAATGTCAATAATTTGATGATGAAAGTGAAGCAGATTCACACATGTTCTGTATTTCCGTTTTATTTAAGTACATATTTCAGATGATATGCAGCTCGTCTACAGCGGGACCGGAAACTCACGCGCATTGAACCGCGATTGCGTTCCAGTGACGTAAGGAAGCTTCGTTTCCGGCGATCACGTGATCGTAGGTATTTGGAGGAGACTCTGAGCTGCTGTTTCGATGCGGCCCTGCTTTCAAAGCTCGAGCCGTGATTCCACACAGAGCTTCGACCGGCCATCCTGCTCTATAGTCCGTAATGTGAGCTTTGTCTTCTTCCTCTTAGGCAGTTGTTGTAGTGCTTGTGCTGTCTGTGTTACTGTACAGTCCTCTGTCTCACTAACCGGCCTTTGCGTTTTTCTCTGTAGCCTCGAGAAACATGGCGACCGCGGAGAAACCAGCTTTCCAGCCGCTCTGCAAGGAAGTCGTCCAGCTTGACCCGTGACTCCTCCAACGCGGCGTCTGAGCTCCAGCACTACCGGCGCGACGGACACCGAGAGTCGTCGTCTCCACTCCCGCACCGGAGAGGGACTGGCGGCGTCTGCGTGACCCCGGAAAAGCCGAGGAGCTCCTCGACCACCACGGCCGTTTTTCCCTCTGCTAACCGCTTCAGCTCCTCAGTGTAAAGTATGGAGGAAGGACGACTCTGTGCTACACTCACACTTTAGTACTTTTGGGGGAGCTGCGTGATTCTTAGCTAGGGCTGCCTCTTAGCTACAGAACATGTGAAATCCCCACACTTGAATTGATCTATTTTTGTTCTCTTTCTTAATATGAATACAACTATAAATGAGGAGGATTTGGGCTGTGCAGGACTCTCAACACCGTTCATACAAACTCTGTCGGACCATAATGCTTTAAAACTCAAGGGAAATGAGATGAGGTCTCTGAACTGAACTACATGAACTGTACATTTGACACCATATTTATGAGAATAGCTTGACATTGCAGAATAACCTAAACAAATCTAAGCTGCAGTAAATGACAGTAACTTTAAATTCAGTCAGCAGATGGACAGGAGCTTGAACCGTGTCCTCTGAATGTGTGTGTGAATATTGTAAATGTGTACTGTATGTGTGTTCCAGATTCAGTCCTTGTATCTTGCTGGTGTTTTCACTTGTCTTCCTGACCTTGTGAAGAATGTCTCTCTCGGATGTGTCTCAGGTAAGTCAGATTGTTTTGCAGTACCAGTTTCTGCAGGTTGACCAGATTCACTGACCTGCGGCTCGACACAGGAATCTGCAACAACATTGGGTGATGCTGATGGGAACTGTTTCAGTCGTCCTGAGGAGGTGTTTTCTGTTTCTCCTATAGGTTCTTCCATCATGTCTCACGTTCTAGTATTGCTGGTACATCACTGTCAACAATGTGAAATTCAATCTTGCATTTTTTATTTGAGTTTTGTTTGAAATCTGATTTGTAGATCTGTGCTGTGATGACATTGTCTTCAAGTTGGGCACTGGTGCTGAATGCAAAGTTCTTGATGTTTTATTTTCAGTCCAGTTATTCTTTTCACTTTTGTTGTGACAGTGTTGATGTTTGTCTAATATTCTGTTTGTTTTTTTCTGATTTCAACTGTTCCAGTGAAGAAATCTTCCTGCTCTGCCTTTTTGTTCAACTGCATGATTTTTTTTTCCTCATTCTGCTCTGATTGTTTGGTTTTACACATTTCTGATAAAGTGATTTTGCTGTTACAGGATTTGCACACTTGTCCATAAGCAGGACATTGTTTCTGTTCATACCCACACCTGGAGAAGGACAGAAACTTGAACTGTGTTCTGTGAATGTGTGTTCTGTTTTCTGTTTCTTCTGTAGGTTCTTTCATCTGGCGTCTGGACTGTGAAGAATCGTGGCTGATCATGATAGCAGGTTGCCCTCTCTGAATTCTCACCTTGTCCCACATGTATATGCTTGGTGGGCTCTTTGTCTGTCTCATAATAGCTGTTCTGCTTGAGTTGTCTTCTCTGCAGCTTGTCCTAAATCTGCATTTTGCTTTTCTTCTTTGAATGTCCAGTATGTTCGGATTTTTCTCATTGGGCCATCCTTCCATGGTCCTTGTCCTTGTGTGATCTTTGCTGTTTCCTTTCAGAATGTAATTTAGCCACTGGCTTTCCCTCCTGCAGAACTGCTGCTCCGAAGCTTTCTGAGCTTTAGTGTGGGAGCATTTATCAGCAGAGATTTCAGGGGTTTTTTTTTTTATAGCTTTGTGCTCGACTTGCCACGGAGTGTCATGCTCGAGCAGTTTTCTGAGAGGTACCTCTGAAGCTGAGGACGCCCCAAAAGAAGGTCAAAGGAATCTGTATCTTTCAGTGGGTATGTTCAATGTGCAGAGCTTGGAACTTTCATCATGATGGTTGATCTGCCAAAATCCTCACCACTTTGACCATGCTGCTTACCCAGTCGTTGGGTTCATGCTGTTTGGTGATTTACACCCCTTCATTTTGTGTAGCTCATCAATGATTGTTGTCTTTCAGGGCAATCTGGACTTTTCTTGGTGGTTGAATCACTGGTGAGACCATGGGATCTACTTGAATGTGGTGATGCCCTGGTAGGAATCCAAGAACAGATCAATGTCTTTCAGAATGTCATTTTACTTTGTGATTCCATGCACTCTTTTAACCACACCTAACATCTCCCATGTCTCACGTCCTAGTATTGCTGGTACATCACCGTCAACAATGTGAAATTAAATTTAACATTTTTGGCTTTTCTGTTCACAGGTAAGTGGTAGCTTTCCCAACGGTGACATGCAGTGGCCAGAATGTGTGAGTACTCTGCTGAATTCTGTAGTTTCTGGTCCCTGAATTCCTCCCATACACTTTCAACTGGATCCTGAGCTCTCGTGAACAAATGGTGAACATCGGGTAGGTTCTTTCTTGACTCTCAGTAGTCCCTGTGCCTATTTTTCAGCACATTTCTTGTTTTTCTTTCTCTCTGAATTGTAACATGTTGTAGACCTTCACTGCATCTTCCCCAGCGACGTGCGGAAAGGTGGCGCATTGTACACCTCAACAATCCCACTCTCTGTTAGAAACAGGTAAAACGTTTGCACCTAAAAATCCAGTTTTTGACTAGATTGCCTTGCAAGCACAGTGCTGAAGGTGGCTGCAGCTGTGCCACTTGCTTGTGTTCTGCTTGAACTGTGTTGGGCTGCTGTGTCCTGCTTGTTTTGCATGAAAATGATGCTGCTGTGTTCTGTATAATTAGTTTTGCTGCTTTGTTGTGCTTGAGCGGTGTTACAGTGCTGTTCATATTCATACCTAAACCTTTTCCTCATTATTTTTATTTTTTCCTTCATTTCTTCTTTCCCCCATGTGCTGAGCTGCCCCCTGCTGGTGCAGGTGCATTTGTGTTTGGCTGCTCTTTTCTACCCTGTCCTGCTGTAACATCTCCCATGTCTCACGTCCTAGTATTGCTGGTACATCACCATCAACAATATGTGAAATTCAATTTAGCACTTTTGGCTTTTGTGTTCACAGGTGAGTGGGAGCTTTCCCAGCGGTGACATGCAGTGGCCAGAATATGTGAGTACTTTGCTGAAACCTGCAGTTTCTGGTCCCCGAATTCCTCCCATACGCCTCAGTGCTTTCAGCTGGACCCTGAGCTCTCATGAAGAACAAATGGTGAATATCGGGTAGGTTCTTTCTTCACTCTCAGTAATTTTCAGCACATTTCTTGTTTCTTTCTCTCTGAATTGTAACATGTTGTAAACCTTCACTGCATCTTCCCCAGCGACGTGCGGAATGGTGGCGCATTGGACTTTTTCAGACTCCTCAACAATCCCACTCTCTGTAAGAAACAGGTAATACTTTTGCACCCACGGTCTCCAGTTTTTTTTACAAGCTTGCCTTGCAAGCACAGTGCTAAAGGTGGCTGCAGCTGTGCCACTTGCTTGTGTTCTGCTTGAACCGTGTTGGGCTGCTGTGTCCAGCTTGTGTTTTGTCTATAAATTGTTATGCTGCTGTGTTCTGCTTGAATCATGTTGGGCTGCTTGTGTCCTGCTTCAAAATGGTTACACTGCTGTGTTCTATATAAATTGTTTTGCTGCTTTGTTGTGCTTGAGCGGTGTTACAGTGCTGTTCATATTCATACATGAACCTAAACCTTTTCTTCATAGTTTTTTATTTATTTATTTATTTTCCTCACTGAATTGTAACGTGTTGTAGAGCTTCACTGCATCTTCCCCAGCGATGTGTAGAAAGGTGGCGCATTGTACTCCTCAACAATCCCACTCTCTGTAAGAAACAGGTAAAACATTTGCACCCAAAGTCTCCAATTTTCGACGAGATTGCCTTGCCAACACTGTGCTAAAGGTGGCTGCAGCTGTGCCTGAGCTGTGTTCTGCATCAAACTTGTTACGCTGCTGTGTTCTGCTTGAACAGTGTCACTTAACCTTGTTCTATATAATAATTTCGCTGCTGTCCTGCTTGTGTTTTTCATCAACATTATGCTGCTGTGTTGTGCTTAAACAACATTTCGCTAATGTGTCTTGCTTGAACCATGTTGGGCTGCTGTGTCTTGCTTGAACGGTGCTGGGCTGCTGTGTCCTGCTTGTGTTTTGCATGAAAATGGTTAGGCTTCTGTGTTCTGCTTGAACAATATTTCGCTGAGTTCTGTTTAATTACGCTGCTGAGTCCTGCTTGAACCGTGTTGGGCTGCCGTGTCCTGCTTGTTTTACATGAAACTTATGCTGCTGTGTTCTGTATAAATTGTTTTGCTGCTTTGTTTTGCTTGAGCGGTGTTACAATGCTGTTCATATTCATACATAAACCTAAACCTTTTCTTCATTATTTCTTCTTTTCTCCATGTGCTGAGCTGCCCCCTGCTGTCTGCTGGTGCGAGTGCATTTGTGTTTGGCTGCTCTTTCTTACCCTGTCCTGCTGTAACCCTTCAAAAAAGTCTGTTCATTTTTAGCTAGTTTGGATTTGCTCTTGTGTTCAAACCCAACTCTTTGTTTTGTTTCTGTCGTTCTGTTTTGTATTTCATTGAGCACTTTTTTTCACTTTGCTTGATGTCCCTGCGTTTGCACAGCAGATATTCATGGCCTTTGTCTATGTCTGATCTGTTTCTCTCAGCAACCTTGCCCACAATAGGTCTTCCCTAATACCACAAACACTCCTGTCTCTGATTAACAAGTCATGCAACTCACTGAATTCATGGTCTTTTGCCTTCTTCAGGTCTGTGGAAGAAGCCTCTCTGTATGGTTCTCTCGGATGTGCCTCAAGTAAGTCAGATTGTTTTGCAATACCGGCTTCTACAGGTGGACCAGATTCACTGACCTGCAGCTCGAAACAGGAATAGGCAACAACATTGGGTGATGCTGATGGACAGGAGCTTGAACCGTGTCCTCTGAATGTGTGTGTGAATATTGTAAATGTGTACTGTATGTGTGTTCCAGATTCAGTCCTTGTATCTTGCTGCTGTTTTAACTTGTCTTCATGACCTTGTGAAGAATGCCTCTCTCTGATGTGTCTCAGGTAAGTCTGATTGTTTTGCAGTACCAGTTTCTGCAGGAGGACCGGATTCACTGACCTGCAGCTCGACACAGGAATCTGCAACAACATTGGGTGATGCTGATGGGAACTGTTTCAGTCGTCCTGAGGAGGTGTTTTCTGTTTCTCCTATAGGTTCTTCCATGTCTCACGTCCTGGTATTGCTGGTACATCACTGTCAACAATGTGAAATTCAATCTTGCATTTTTGGCTTTTGTGTTCACAGGTGAGCGTTAGCTTTCCCAACAGTGACCTGCAGTGGCTAGAATATGTGAGCGGTTTTTAAGCTGAATTCTGGGGTTTTGTTTCAAATCTGAATTGTAGATCTGTGCTGTAATGACATTGTCTTCAGATTGGACACTGGTACTGAATGCAAAGTTCTTGTTTTATTTTGGTTTTCTGTCCTGTGTTATTTTCACTTTTGTTGTGACTGTCAATGTTTTTTTTGATGTATTGAGTTTTTCCAATTTCAACTTTTCCAATGAAGAAATCTTCCTGCTCTGTCTTTTGTTCAACTGCATGATTTTTTTTTTATTTTTTTCCTCATTCTGCTCTGATTGTTTTGTTTTACACATTTTTGGTAAAGTGATTTTTCTGTTGCAGGATTTACACACTTGGCCAAAGGCAGGACCGTGTTTCTGTTTCTGTTCATAACCACATCTGGAGCAGCTTGCTTCTGTTGCTTGTTCATTTTTAGCTAGTTTGGATTTGCTCTTGTGTTCAAACCCAACTGTTTGTTTTGTTTCTGTCGTTCTGTTTTGTATTTCATTGAGCACTTTTTTTTTTTCACTTCACTTGATGTCCCTTCATTTGCACAGCAGATATTCATGGCCTTTGTCTATGTCTGATCTGTTTCTCTCAGCAACCTTGCCCACAATAGGTCTTCCCTAATACCACAAACACTCCTGTCTCTGATTTAACAAGTCATGCAACTCACTGAATTCATGGTCTTTTGCCTTTTTCAGGTCTGTGGTGTACGCATCAGTGCTTTCAACAGGCCAGAGAAAAGCTGAGGGCTCCTTGAATGTCACTGCTAACCAGTCCCTCAGTGTAAAGTATGGACTAATGTGAAATTCAATCTTGCATTTTTGACTTGAGTTTTGTTTCAAATCTGATTTGTAGATCTGTGCTGTGATATTGTCTTCAAGTTGGGCACTGGTGCTGAATGCAAAGTTCTTGTTTTATTTTCAGTCCAGTTTTTCTATTCACTTTTTTTTGTGACAGTATTGATGTTTGTCTAATATTCTGTTTTTCTGATTTCAACTGTTCCAATGAAGAAATCTTCCTGCACTGAATTTTTTTTTTTTTTTTTTTTTTTTTTTTTTTTTTTTTTTTTTCCCCCCCTCATTCTACTTGGATTTCTTGTTGGACACATTATTGATAGTGATTTTTGCTGTTACAGGATTTGCACACTTGTCCATAGGCAGGACATTGTTTCTGTTTCTGCTCATAACCACATCTGGAGAAGGACAGGAACTTGAACTGTGTCCTGTGAATGTGTGTTCTGTTTTCTGTTTCTTCTATAGGTTCTTCCATCTGGCGCCTGGACTGTGAAGAATCATGGCTGATCATGATGGCAGGTTGCCCTATCTGAATTCTCACCTTGTCCCGCATGTATATGCTTGGTGGGCTCTTTGTCTGTCTGTCATAATAGCTGTTCTGCTTGAGTTGTCTTCTCTGCAGCTTGTCTTGTATCTGTATTTTGCTTTTCTTCTTTGAATGTCCAGTATGTTTGGATTTTTCTCATTGGGCCATCCTTCCATGGTTCTTGTGTGTAGAAGCTGCATCTCTGGATCATTTGCTGTTGCCTTTCAGAATGTAATTTAACCACTGGCTTTCCCTCCTGCAGAACTGCTGCTCTGAAGCCTTCTGAGCTCGCATCTACAGATGGTGTTCCAGGTATTTTCACATCATAGAGCTTTAGTGTGGAAGCATTTATCAGCAGAGATTTCAGTTTTTCATAGATTTGTGCTCGACTTGCCACGGAGTGCCACGGAGTTTCATGCTCAAGCAGTTTTCTGAGGGGTGCACCAACTTCGGACAGGTTGGGAATAAACTTGGAAAGGTACTGAATCATGCCCATTAATCTCATGAGTGCCTGCTTGTTTTCTGGTGTAGGCATGTGTGTTACGCCTCTCACGGTCTCTTGATCTGGCTTGAGACCTTCGGTAGAGAGCATATGGTCATGTACTGGATTTGTGATGATCTTATCTTGCACTTGTTTTTGTTGAGTTTCCACTGTCTTTCCCTTTTCAGCACTTGGATGAGTCTGCCTCATGTTTCCTTGACCGTTTCACCCCAGACTGAGAGATCGTTCGTAACATTGACAACACCTTTCAGGCCTTTAATAGTCTGCAGTTGACCTTTGGAATACCTCTGAAGCTGAGGACACCCCAAAAGAAGGTCAAAGGAATCTGTATCTTTCAGTGGGTATGTTCAATGTGCAGAGCTTGGAACTTTCATCATGACGTTTGATGTGCCAAAATCCTCACCACTGTGACCATGCTGCTTACCCAGTCATTGGGTTCATGCTGTTTGGTGATTTACACCCTTTCATTTTGTGTAGCTCATCAATGATTGTTGTCTTTCAGGGTTGTCAGGACTTTTCTTGGTGGATGAATCACTGGTGAGACCATGGGATCTGCTTAAATGTGGTGATGTCCTGGTAGGAATCCAAGAACAGTGAACAGATCAATATCTTTCAGAATGTCATTTTACTTTGTGATTCCATGCACTCTTTTAACCACACCTAACATCTCCCATGTCTCACGTCCTAGTATTGCTGGTACATCACCGTCAACAATGTGAAATTCAATTTAGCATTTTTGGCTTTTGTGTTCACAGGTGAGTGGAAGCTTTTCCAACGGTGACATGCAATGGCCAGAATATGTGAGTACTCTGCTGAATTCTGCAAATTCTGTTTCTGGTCCCCAAATTCCTCCCGTACGCCTCAGTGCTTTCAGCTGGATCCTGAGCTCTCGTGAAGAACAAATGGTGAACATCGGGTAGGTTCTTTCTTGACTCTCTGTAATCTCTGAACTTGTTTTTCAGCACATTGCTTGTTTCAGTTTCTTTCTCTCTGAATTGTAACATGTTGTAGACCTTCACTGCATCTTTCCCTGTGACGTGCGGAAAGGTGGCGCATTGTACTTTTTCAGACTCCTCAACAATCCCACTTTCTGTAAGAAACCGGTAAAACTTTTGCACCCACGGTCTCCAGTTTTCAACGAGATTGCCTTGCAAGCACAGTCCTAAAGGTGGCTGCAGCTGTGCAACTTGCTTGTGTTCTGTTTGAACCGTGTTGGGCTGCTGTGTCCTGCTTGTTCTGCATCATAGTTGTTAAGCTGCTGTGTCCTGCTTGTGTTTTACCTAAAAATTGTTACGCTGCTGTGTCCTGCTTGATTAGTATTTCACTGCTGTGTTCTGCTTTTACCATGTGGGGCTGCTGTGTCCTGCATCAAAATTGTTACGCTGCTGTCTTCTGCTTGAAAGATATTTCCCTGGTGTGCCATTTGCTTGTGTTCTGCTTCAATGGTGTTTGGCTGCTCTGTCCTGCTTGTGTTCTGCATGAGAATGGTTACACTGCTGTGTCCTGCTTGTGTTTTACCTAAAAATTGTTACGCTGCTGTGTCCTGCTTGAATGATATGAGTGGTTGGTGTGGCGCAACAGATAACACCACTACCTGCCACTGAGCTACTGCACCATGTTGGAGACTGGGGTTCGATTCCCAGCCTGGGTGACTAGGTGCTAGCGGTACACCAATAAGAGTCTTTGGGCAAGACTCCTAACACCATTGCCCCTCCTCTGTAATACAAGTAACCTTGTAAGTCGCTCTGAATAAGAGCGTCAGCTAAATGCCATAAATGTAAAAAATATTTTGCTGCTGTGCCACTTGCTTGTATTCTGCTTGATTGGTATTTCACTGCTGTGTTCTGCTTGAACAACCTTTCGCTACTGTGTTCTGCTTTTACCATGTGGGGCTGCTGTGTCCTGCATCAAAGTTGTTTTGCTGCTGTCTTGTGCTTGAACAATATTTCGCTGCTGTGCCACTTGCTTGTGTTCTGCTTCAATGGTGTTTGGCTGCTCTGTCCTGCTTGTGTTCTGCATGAGAATGGTTACACTGCTGTGTTTTGTATAAATTGTTTGACTGCTTTGTTGTGCTTGAGCGGTGTAACGATGCTGTTCATATTCATATATACACCTAAACCTTTTCTTCATTATTATTATTATTATTTTATTTATTTCTTTCTTTTTTCTTAATTTCTTCTCTCTTCCCTGTGTGCTGAGCTGCCCCCTGCTGTCTGCGGGTGCGAGTGCGTTTGGCTGCTCTTGCCTGCCCTGTCCTGCTGTAACCCTTCTAAAAAGTTTTTGCTGAGATTTCCCCCCCTCCTAACCCTTTGTGTTTTCTCTCTCTTTCCCATGTGTTGAGATGCCCAGTTTCAACTGTTCCGTCGGCAGACCTGGCTCTCTCCACCACCCTCCTGCCTGCTGTCTGGTTCTGGGGCCTCGAATGGAGTCATCCTCCCCTCACTGCATGGCTGTGCAGTATGGAGGAAGGAGGCCTCTGTGCTACACTTACACTTTATTACTTTTGGGTGACCTGCGTGATTCTTAGCTAGGGCTGCCTCTTAGCTACAGAACATGTAAAATCTCCACACTTGAATTGATGTATTTTTGTTCTCTTTCTTAATATGAATAGAACTATAAATGAGAAGGATTTGGGCTGTGCAGGACTCTCAACAACGTTCATACAAACTCTGTCGGACCATAATGCTTTAAAACTCAAGGGAAATGAGATGAAGTCTCTGAACTGAACTACATGAACTGTACATTTGACACCATATTTATGAGAATAGCTTGACATTGCAGAATAACCTAAACAAATCTAAGATGCAGTAAATGACAGTAACTTTAAATTCAGTCAGCAGATGGACAGGAGCTTGAACCGTGTCGTCTGAATGTGTGTGTGAATATTGTAAATGTGTACTGTATGTGTGTTCCAGATTCAGTCCTTGTATCTTGCTGGTGTTTTCACTTGTCTTCCTGACCTTGTGAAGAATGCCTCTCTCGGATGTGTCTCAGGTAAGTCTGATTGTTTTGCAGTACCAGTTTCTGCAGGTGGACCTGATTCACTGACCTGCAGCTCGCCACAGGAATCAGCAACAACATTGGGTGATTCTGATGGGAACTCTTTCAGTCGTCCTGAGGACGTGTTTTCTGTTTCTCCTATAGGTTCTTCCATCATGTCTCACGTCCTGGTATTGCTGGTACATCACTGTCAACAATGTGAAATTCAATCTTGCATTTTTGGCTTTTGTGTTCACAGGTGAGAGTTAGCTTTCCTAACTGTGACATGCAGTGGCTAGAATATGTGAGCGGTTTTCAAGCTGAATTTTGGGGTTTTGTTTCAAATCTGAGTGACTTGTAGACATTTCCTGAGATGACCTTGCATTCAGCACCAGTGTCCAACTTGAAAACAATGTTCTTGTTTGTTTCAAGATTTTCAGTCCAGTTATTCGTTTCACTTTTGTTGTGACAGTGTTGATGTTTGTCTAATATTCTGTTTTTCTGATTTCAACTGTTCCAGTAAAGAAATCTTCCTGCTCTGTCTTTTGTTCAACTGCATGGTTTATTGTTTCTTCATTCTGCTCTGATTGTTTTGTTTTACACATTTTTGGTAAAGTGATTTTGCTGTTGCAGGATTTACACACTTGGCCATAAGCAGGACATTGTTTCTGTTTCTGTTCATAACCACGTCTGGAGCAGCTTGCTTCTGTTGCTTGTTCATTTTTAGTTGTTTGGATTTGCTCTTCTGTTCAAACCTGTTTGTTTTGTTTCTGTCGTTCTGTTTTGTATTTCATTGAGCACTTTTTTTTTTCACTTCACTTGATGTCCCTTCGTTTGCACAGCAGATATTCATGGCCTTTGTCTATGTCTGATCTGTTTCTCTCAGCAACCTTGCCCACAATAGGTCTTCACCAATACCACAAACACTCCTGTCTCTGATTAACGAGTCATGCAACTCACTGAATTCATGGTCTTTCACCTTTTTCAGGTCTGTGGAAGAAGCCTCTCCGTATGCTTCTCATGCATGTGCCTTAGGTAAGTCTGATTGTTTTGCAGTACCAGTTTCTGTAGGTGGACCAAATTCACTGACCTGCGGCTCGACACAGGAATCTGCAACAACATTGGGTGATGCAGATGGACAGGAGCTTGAACCGTGTCCTCTGAATGTGTGTGAATATTCTGATTGTGTTCTGTATGTGTGTTCTGACTGAAAATAAAACAAGAACTTTGCATTCAGCACCAGTGCCCAACTTGAAGACACTTTTGTTGACAGTGTTGATGTTTGTGTAATATTCTGTTTCTGATTTCAACTGTTAAGGAAATCTTCCTGCTCTGTCTCTTGTTCAACTGCATGATTTTTTTCCTCATTCTGCTCTGATTGTTTTGTTAGACACTTTTTTGGTAAAGTTATTTTGATGTTACAGGATTTGAACACTTGTCCATAAGCAGGACATTGTTTCTGTTTCTGTTTATAATCACATCTGGAGAAGGACAGGAACTTGAACTGTGTTCTGTAAATGTGTGTTCTGTTTTCTGTTTCTTCTATAGGTTCTTCCATCTGGCGTCTGGATTGTGAATTTCAGTTTTTCATAGCTTTGTGCTTGACTTGCCACGGAGTGTCCTGCTCAAGCAGTTTTCTGAGAGGTGCGCCGACTTCAGACAGGTTGTGAATAAACTTGGAAAGGTACTGAATCATGCCCGTTAATCTCATGAGTGCCTGCTTGTTTTCTGGTGTAGGTATGTGTGTTACAGCTCTCACTTTATCTCTATCTAGATTAAGACCTTCTGTAGAGAGCATATGGCCATGTACTTGATTTGTGGTGATCTAATCTTGCACTTGTTTTTGTTGAGTTTCAGGTTCCACTGTCTTTCCCTTTTCAGCACTTGGACGAGTCTGCCGCCATGTTTCCTTGACCGTTTCACCCCAGACTAAGATATCCTTCGTAATGTTGACGACACCTTCCAGGCCTTTAATAGTCTGCAATTGACCTTTGGAGTACCTCTGAAGCTGAGGATGCCCCAAAAGAAGGTCAAAGGAATCTGTATCTTTCAGTGGGTATGTTCAATGTGCAGAGCTTGGAACTTTCATCATGACGTTTGATGTGCCAAAATCCTCACCACTGTGACCATGCTGCTTACCCAGTCGTTGGGTTCGTGCTGTTTGGTGATTTACACCCCTTCATTTTGTGTAGCTCATCAATGATTGTTGTCTTTCAGGGCAATCTGGACTTTTCTTGGTGGTTGAATCACTGGTGAGACCATGGGATCTACTTGAATGTGGTGATGTCCTGGTAGGAATCCAAGAACAGTGAACAGATCAATATCTTTCAGAATGTCATTTTACATTGTGATTCCATGCACTCTTTTAACCACACCTAACATCTCCCATGTCTCACGTCCTAGTATTGCTGGTACATCACCGTCAACAATATGTGAAATTCAATTTAACATTTTTGGCTTTTGTGTTCACAGGTGAGTGGTAGCTTTCCCAACGGTGACATGCAATGGCCAGAATGTGTGAGTACTTTGCTGAATTCTGCAGTTTCTGGTCCCTGAATTCCTCCCATACGCTTTCAACTGGATCCTGAGCTCTCGTGAACAAATGGTGAACATCGGGTAGGTTCTTTCTTGACTCTCAGTAGTCCCTGTGCCTATTTTTCAGCACATGTCTTGTTTGTTTCTTTCTCTCTGAATTGTAACATGTTGTAGACTTTCACTGCATCTTCCCCAGCGACGTGCGGAAAGGTGGCGCATTGTACACCTCAACAATCCCCCTTTCGGAAAGAAACAGGTAAAACTTTTGCACCTAAAAATCCAGTTTTTGACTAGATTGCCTTGGCTGCAGCTGGTAAAACTGCTCTGTAAGAAACAGGTAAAACTTTTGCACCCACAGTCTCCAATTTTTTACAAGATTGTCTTACAAGCACAGTGCTGAAGGTGGCTGCAGCTGTGCCACTTGCTTGTGTTCTGCTTGAATTGTGTTGGGCTGCTGTGTCCTGCTTGTTTTGTATGAAAATGATGATGCTGTGTTCTGTATAATTTGTTTTGCTGCTTTGTTGTGCTTGGACGGTGTTACAATACTGTTCATATTCATGCATAAACCTAAACCTTTTCTTCATTATTTTTATTTTTTCCTTCATTTCTTCTTTCCCCCGTGTGCTGAGCTGCCCCCTGCTGTCTGCTGGTGCAGGTGCATTTGTGTTTGGCTGCTCTTTCCTACCCTGTCCTGCTGTAACATCTCCCATGTCTCACGTCCTAGTATTGCTGGTACATCACCATCAACAATATGTGAAATTCAGTTTAGCATTTTTGGCTTTTGTGTTCACAGGTGAGTGGGAGCTTTCCCAGCGGTGACATGCGGTGGCCAGAATATGTGAGTACTTTGCTGAAACCTGCAGTTTCTGGTCCCCGAATTCCTCCCATACGCCTCAGTGCTTTCAGCTGGACCCTGAGCTCTCATGAAGAACAAATGGTGAATATCGGGTAGGTTCTTTCTTCACTCTCAGTAATTTTCAGCACATTTCTTGTTTCTTTCTCTCTGAATTGTAACATGTTGTAAACCTTCACTGCATCTTCCCCAGCGACGTGCGGAAAGGTGGCGCATTGGACTTTCAGACTCCTCAACAATCCCACTCTCGGCTGTGCCACTTGCTTGTGTTCTGCTTAAACCGTGTTGGGCTGCTGTGTCCAGCTTGTGTTTTGTCTATAAATTGTCATGCTGCTGTGTCCTGCTTGAATCATGTTGGGCTGCTGTTCTACTTGAACGATATTTCATTGCTGTGCCGCTTTTTTGTCCTGCTTGATTGGTATTTCGCTGCTTTGTCTTGCTTGTGTTTTTCATCAGAATTGTTACTCTGCTGTTTTCTATATAAATTGTTTTGCTGCTTTGTTGTGCTTGAGCGGTGTTACAATGCTGTTCATATTCATACATAAACCTAAACCTTTTCTTCATAGTTTTTTTTTATTTATTTATTTATTTATTTATTTTCCTCACTGAATTGTAACGTGTTGTAGAGCTTCACTGCATCTTCCCCAGCGATGTGCAGAAAGGTGGCGCATTGTACTCAACAATCCCACTGACGAGATTGCCTTGCAAGCACAGTGATAAAGGTGGCTGCAGCTGTTCCACTTGCTTGTGTTCTGCCTAAAAATTGTTACGCTGCTGTGTCCTGTTTAATTATGCTGCTATTTCTTGCTTGAACAGTGTCACTTAACCTTGTTCTGTATAATAATTTTGCTGCTGTGTTCTGCTTGAACGATGTTGGGCTGCCGTGTCTTGCTTGTGTTTTGCATATAAATAGTTACACTGCTGTGTTCTGTATAAATTGTTTTGCTGCTTTGTTGTGCTTGAGCGGTGTAACAGTGCTGTTCATATTATATAAACCTAAACCTTTTCTTCATAATTTTTATTTATTTATTTTCCTGACTGAATTGTAACATGTTGTAGACCTTCACTGCATCTTCCCCAGCGATGTGCAGAAAGGTGGCGCATTGTACTCCTCAACAATCCCACTCTCGGTAAGAAACAGGTCAAACTTTTGCACCCACAGTCTCCAATTTTCGACGAGATTGCCTTGCCAACACTGCTAAAGGTGGCTGCAGCTGTGCCACTTGCTTGTGTTCTGCTTGAACCGTGTTGGACTGCTGTGTCCTGCTTGTGTTTTGCATCAAACTTGTTATGCTGCTGTGTTCTGCTTGAACAGTGTCACTTAACCTTGTTCTATATAATAATTTCGCTGCTGTCCTGCTTGTTTTTCATCAACATTATGCTGCTGTGTTCTGCTTGAACGGTGCTGGGCTGCTGTGTCCTGCTTGTGTTTTGCATGAAAATGGTTACGCTTCTGTGTTCTGCTCTAACAATATTTTGCTGAGTTCTGTTTAATTACGCTGCTGAGTCCTGCTTGAACCGTGTTGGACTGCTGTGTCCTGCTTGTTTTGCATGAAAATGATGCTGCTGTGTTCTGTATAGATTGTTTTTCTCCTTTGTTGTGCTTGAGCGGTGTTACGGTGCTGTTCATATTCATATATAAACCTAAACCTTTTCTTCATTATTTCTTCTTTTCCCCATGTGCTGAGCTGCCTCCTGCTGGTGCGAGTGCATTTGTGTTTGTCTGCTCTTTCCTACCCTGTCCTGCTGTAACCCCCCACACACACAATTTCCTGAGATGACCTTGCATTCAGCACCAGTGTCCAACTTGAAAACAATGTTGGTTTTTTTTGTTTGTTTGTTTTTTTTTCCCAAGATTCAGTCCAGTTATTCGTTTCACTTTTGGTGTGATGTTTGTCTAATATTCTGTTTTTCTGATTTCAACTGTTCCAGTGAAGAAATCTTCTTGCTCTGTCTTTTTATTTGCACAGCAGATATTCATGGTCTTTGTCTATGTCTGATCTGTTTCTCTCAGCAACCTTGCCCACAATAGGTCTTCCCCAATACCACAAACAGTCCTGTCTCTGATTAACGAGTCATGCAACTCACTGAATTCGTGGTCTTTTGCCTTCTTCAGGTCTGTGGTGTACGCATCAGTGCTTTCAACAGGCCCGAGAAAAGCAGAGGGCTCCTCGAACATCACTGTCGGTTTTTCCCTCTGCTAACTAGTCCCTCAGTGTAAAGTATGGACTAAGGACGACTCAATGGTACACTTTATTGTGTTTGGTTGACATGATTGTTACTTACGGATGCCTCTTTGGTACGTAACATGGTTGACGTCCCCACACAATTATTTTTTTTCTTAATTTTTTTCTTTCATATATAAGAATGAGAATAGCTTGATGTTGCAGAATAACCTAAACAAATCTAAGATGCAGTAAATGACAGTAACTTTAAATTCAGTCAGCAGATGGACAGGAGCTTGAACCGTGTTCTCTGAATGTGTGTGTGAATATTGTAAATGTGTACTGTATGTGTGTTCCAGATTCAGTCCTTGTATCTTGCTGGTGTTTTCACTTGTCTTCCTGACCTTGTGAAGAATGTCTCTCTCTGATGTGTCTCAGGTAAGTCTGATTGTTTTGCAGTACCAGTTTCTGCAGGTGGACCAGATTCACTGACCTGCAGCTCGACACAGGAATCAGCAACAACATTGGGTGATGCTGATGGGAACTCTTTCAGTCATACTGAGGAGGTGTTTTCTGTTTCTCATATAGGTTCTTCCATCATGTCTCACGTTCTAGTATTGCTGGTACATCACTGTCAACAATGTGAAATTCAATCTTGCATTTGTGGCTTTTGTGTTCACAGGTGAGAGTTAGCTTTTCCAACTGTGACATGCAGTGGCTAGAATATGTGAGTGGTTTTCAAGCTGAGTTCTGGAGTTTTGTTTTAAATCTGAGTGACTTGTAGACATTTCCTGAGATGACCTTGCGTTCAGCACCAGTGTCCAACTTGAAAACAATGTTCTTGTTTATTTCAAGATTTTCAGTCCAGTTATTCTTTTCACTTTTGTTGTGACAGTGTTGATGTTTGTCTAATATTCTGTTTTTCTGATTTCAACTGTTCCAATGAAGAAATCTTCCTGCTCTGTCTTTTTTTTTTTTTCAACTGCATGATTTTGTTTTTCCTCATTCTGCTTTGATTTGTTTTGTTTTACACATTTTTGGTAAAGTGATTTTTTTCTGTTGCAGGATTTACACACTTGGCCAAAGGCAGGACATTGTTTCTGTTTCTGTTCATAACCACATCTGGAGCAGCTTGCTTCTGTTGCTTGTTCATTTTTAGCTAGTTTGGATTTGCTCTTGTGTTCAAACCCAACTGTTTTTGTTTCTATCGTTCTGTTTTGTATTTCATTGAGCACTTTTTTTTTTCACTTCACTTGATGTCCCTTCATTTGCACAGCAGATATTCATGGCCTTTGTGGTATTAGGGAAGACCAGAGAAAAGCTGAGGGCTCCTCGAACATCACTGCTAACCGGTCCCTCAGTGTAAAGTATGGACTAAGTACGACTCAGTGGTACACTTTATTGTGTTTGGTTGACATGCTTGATCGTTACCTACGGCTGCCTCTTTGGTACACAACATAGGTGACATCCCCACACAATATATTTTTTTTTCTTGCATATATAAGAATGAGAATAGCTTGACATTGCAGAATAACCTAAACAAATCTAAGCTGCAGTAAATGACAGTAACTTTAAATTCAGTCAGCAGATGGACAGGAGCTTGAACCGTGTCCTCTGAATGTGTGTGTGAATATTGTAAATGTGTACTGTATTTGTGTTCCAGATTCAGTCCTTGTATCTTGCTCACTTGTCTTCCTGACCTTGTGAAGAATGCCTCTCTCGGATGTGTCTCAGGTAAGTCAGATTGTTTTGCAGTACCAGTTTCTGCAGGTGGACCAGATTCTCTGACCTGCAGCTCGACACAGGGATCTGCAACAACATTGGGTGATGCTGATGAACTGTTTTTCAGTCGTCCTGAGGAGGTGTTTTCTTCTATAGGTTCTTCCATCTTTAATCCACACCTAACATCTCACATGTCTCACGTCCTGGTATTGCTGGTACATCACTGTCAACAATGTGAAATTCAATCTTACATTTTTGGCTTTTGTGTTCACAGGTGAATGGTAGCTTTCCCAGCGGTGACATGCAGTGGCCAGAATATGTGAGTACTTTGCTGAACTCAGCAGTTTCTGGTCCCCAAATTCCTCCTGTACGCCTGAGCTCTCGTGAAGAACAAATGGCGAACATCGGGTAGGTTCTTTCTTGAATCTCAGTAATTCCTGAACGTTTTTCAGCACGTTTCTTGTTTCAGTTTGTTTCTCTCTGAATTGTAACATGTTGTAGACCTTCACTGCATCTTCCCCAGCGACGTGTGGAAAGGTGGCGCATTGTACTCCTCAACAATCCCACTCTCGGATTTTTAGGTGCAAAAGTTTTACCTGTTTCTTACCAATTTTTGACAAGATTGCCTTGCAAGCACAGTGCTGAAGGTGGCTGCAGCTATTCTGCTTGGACCGTGTTGGGCTGCTGTGTCCTACTTGTGTTTTGTCTAAAAAATATTTTTGCTGCTGTGTCCTGCTTGAACGATATTTCGGTGCTGTGCCACTTTTGTGTCCTGCTTGAACAGTGTTGGGCTGCTGTGTCCTGCTTGTGTTTTGCATGACCGATCTGCTTGAACAGTGTCACTTAACCTTGTTCTGTATATTAATTGTGCTGCTGTGTTCTGCTTGAACAATATTTCGCTGCTGTGTTCTGCTTGAACGGTGTTTGGCTGCTGTGTCCCGCATGAAAATTGTTATGCTGCTGTGTCCTGCTTTAACGGTGCTGGGCTGCTGTCCTGCTTGTGTTTTGCATGAAAATGGTTACGCTTCTGTGTTCTGTTTCTTGTTCTTGTTGTTTATTTCAAGATTTTCAGTCCAGTTATTCTTTTCACTTTTGGTGTGACAGTGTTGATGTTTGTCTAATATTCTGTTTTTCTGATTTTAACTGTTCTAATGAAGAAATCTCCCTGCTCTGTCTTTTGATGTCCTTTTATTTGCACAGCAGATATTCATGGCCTTTGTCAATGTCAGGATGTGTCTCGGGTAAGTCTGATTGTTTTGCAGTACCAGTTTCTGCAGGTGGACCAGATTCACTGACCTGCAGCTCTACACCGGAATCTGCAACAACATTGGGTGATGCTGATGGGAACTCTTTCAGTTGTCTTGAGGAGGTGTTTTCTGTTTCTCCTATAGGTTCTTCCATCTTTAAACCACACCTAACGTCTCACGTGTCTCACGTCCTGGTATTGCTGGTACATCACTGTCAACAATGTGAAATTCAATCTTGCATTTTTGATTTGAGTTTTGTTTCAAATCTGATTTGTAGATCTGTGCTGGGATGACATTGTCTTCAAGTTGGGCACTGGTGCTGAATGCAAAGTTCTTGATGTTTTATTTTCAGTCCAGTTATTCTTTTCACTTTTGTTGTGACAGTGTTGATGTTTGTCTAATATTCTGTTTGTTTTTTCTGATTTCAACTTTTTCAATTTAAATTTCCCCAGCGACGTGCGGAAAGGTGGCGCATTGGACTTTTTCAGACTCAACAATCCCACTCTCTGTAAGAAACAGGTAAAACATTTGCACCCACAGTCTCCAATTGCCTTGCAAGCACAGTGCTAAAGGTGGCTGCAGCTGTGCCGCTTGAATGGTGTTGGGCTGCTGTGTCCTGCTTGTGTTTTGCAGAAAAATAATCATGCTGCTGTGTCCTGTATAAATTGTTTTGCTGCTTTGTTGCGCTTGAGCGGTGTTACAATACTGTTCAAATTCATATATAAACCTAAACCTTTTCTTCATGCTTATAATTATTATTATTTTATTTTTTTCCCCTCTTCATTTCTTCTCTCTCCTCCATGTGCTGAGCTGCCCCCTGCTGTCTGCGGGTGCGAGTGCATTTGTGTTTGGCTGCCCTTTCCTACCCTGTCCTGCTGTAACCCTTCTAAAACGTTTTTGCTGTGATAGTGCCATACTCCAGCTTCACCAGTTAGGACACCAATTTTACCAGTCAAGAAACAGGCTGGAATGTGGAGGTTTGTTCAGGACCTGCAGGCAGTAAATGCTGCGGTTCAGGCTCGAGCACCTGAAGTACCAAACCCCCATACTATTTTGTCTCAAATTCCTACAGACCACACCAATTACACAGTGGTAAATTTAGCGAATGCATTCTTCAGTGTACCAATCCATCCAGATAGCAGGTTCTGGTTTCGCCTTCTCCTTTGAGGGAAACGTCTTCGCAGACCATGTGGCCAAATGCACAGCTCACGCAGCGCTTGTCGCCACCGCACAACTTCCTGTAACAGACCAAGAGAAACCCACCCTGCCAGTAATTCAATCTACTGCCACTGCAGCAAAAAAAAGCTCAGTGGACCAAATCAGGGTGTGTCAAACAAAACAATGTGTGGATACACATTACAACAAAACTTAATTGGGTTAAGTGCCTCCCCCTGGTTCTCTGGCAAAGCAGAACCAGGCCACAAAAAAGAACTGTTTGGCAGGCCTCCCCGTTCGGAATTAGGTCCACCCCCACTGGATAACCAGTTACTTGACCACTCTCTCACAATGTTTTGCGTCTTTGTACGAGGCACTTCTGTCTGTGTCTAAACAGGTGAAAGCAGTGCTGCCGCAAGCAGCTGACCAGCCCTTCCATGACCACAAGCCAGGTGATTGGGTGCTGATACGGGACCTCTGCAGACAAGGTGGAACCAGCCGAGATGGCCATCAAAGGGACACTATATATCCTAACTGCTAAACATGATTCTGATGGCTCTGATGAAATTTAATTTAGACACCCAGGGAAGAATGTCTTGTAGCAATATGTGAATTTGGAACTATGAGAATAGAGTCAAAAACGACCTCTAAGTTTCTCACTGTTGTACCAGGTATAACTAAGTGAGCATCTGTGTTTACCACAGTATTATCATCTATATTTTTATCTATATTAGGACCATGTAGAAGGACCTCTGTTTTATCAGAATTAAGTAAAAGAAAATTTAATCATCCAGTTTTTAGTTTCTTTAATACAGTCTGTTATTCGGCTGAGACACAGGTCCTCGTAAGGTTTAGCTGATATGTAAATTTGGGTATCATCAGCATAACAGTGAAAGATAATACAGTGTTTACGGATTCTTTTACACAGTGGTAGAATCTAAGTATTGAACTTATTTAAAGCTATATATTCATCAGGTTTAACCCATGTCTCCAAGAGACATAGTGCATTAAGCTGATTGTCAGTAATAATGTCATTTACAATAACTGATTTAGGTGCTAGCAATCTTATATTTAACACTTTTAATTTAATGCGGTAGTTGCTGTTGCTCTGATGGACGGACAAGTTTGTATTAATTCTAATGAGGTTGTTAAAACAGTTTTTCTGGCTTTTTGGATTCTAAGTTACACAGGTGACAGACACAGTCTCAATATTGAATTGTTTATTTAGCACTGTTATGAGGAAAAGACATGGAAATAGTACATGCTGAAATACAAGCAGAAAAATGGCAGGCTGAATTATTAAAATGGTATAGATCACTTACCTTTATCTAAGGTGAAATCATTGTTTTCTAGTTCTGGCTGTGGAAGTGGGTAGAATGCATACGAAGCAGTAAATGACTAAACAGATATTGAACGCCGGCTTGACAGTACTGTGAACTTTAAACAATGAACTTTTTAAAACTAGTAATAGTACAAAGGTCATTGTACATTCAATGTTAAAATAATGAACTCCTTGGGACATTAAAGTGTATGATGTTCCTGGGACCATATAATATACTAATAATGTGATCACACAGCTTAACTGCTAATGCTATTATTAAACACACTGTACTACTGTACTTTCTACAAAGCTCATTGTCAAATCACTTCTTCAAATAAATCATGAGTCAGAATTGGTGTATGATGTCCCTATTTTAAGACTGAATGATGTTCCTGGGACTATATAATGTGCTAATGCTGTGGTCAGTTTTTTTCGAGGGAGCGAACGTTGGCTGCAACAGGCTAGGTAGCGGTGGACACGCAGCCCTAGCCTTTAGCCTAGCATGTAGGCCGCCTCTCTTGCCCCGTTTCCGCCTTGGGCACTCTGTCCATCCGCTGTGTCGTCTTCCTGAGGCCGTTGCTGCTGTACCTTGCTGGCTGGTTTCGGCGGTGTCCTAGTGCAAAAGAAAATGGAAATCAGAAAGGCTTAAGGTAAGTTCATGATGAACTTTACCAAACTCCAGGAGCGCCTCTCAACTGTAACTAAGCGTTCCGGAGGAGAACTGTACGTGTAAAATAAATATTAGTTAAAATCAATAATAAATAGCATCAGTTGCCAGAGGAACACACAAAGACGTCTGCCATGGTGGGAATCATCTTGGAGTTGAAGATGCGGTGCTTTGTGGGAACAGTGGTTTCTATGCAGGTGCTGATGTAGCTGGTTACTCCAGAGGCATAGTCTTCTAAGTCAGCAATACAGCAGCAGTTCTGAACACATCCCAGTTTGCACTGTCAAAGTAGTCCTGAAGCACCAGGTCAGTTTCTTCATTCCACACAAGCTCACGTGATAATGATATTGGGGGAGGACAGTCCTCAGGTTGCTGTGGTTAAAACTGCCGGCGACAATGAACAGCACGTCCAGATGTGCGGTATCTTGTTTGCTGATTGCGTCATGCAGCAGCCCCAGCACCGCCGCTGAGTTCGCACGTGACTGAATGTAAACAGCCAGGATAAACACAGCGCTTCTTTGTGCCTGAATACGACCTGTTGTTTACAAAGACGCAGACGCTGCCGCCCCCTGCTTTTCCCAGGTGTTGCCATGTGGTCTCCGGGGTGGAGGGAGTGCGTTTATGCCCTCCCACAGGCCACAGATTGGAGCTAGGTGCTTGGGAATTTGATCATTATCAGATGTTTGTAAGACCTCCTGCATCCTTGATTTGCAAAACTTCATGGCTCGTGCTTCTTGGCAATGTTGAGGGTATGTTTGTTTGTGTAGGAGTGAATGTAAGTGTCAAAGAGGAACAAAGAAGAAGAGACAGAGAGATGTTTATATACACTGAGCCTTAAGCTGATATTTAGAGACATATCTGTGAAGATTTTGCCGCTGTGATTTGGCATAGCCTGATGAGTATGATCCTGCAGCGAGAAAAGAGTATATACTCTTCCATTTCTTCTCCAAAGCTGTCAGGAAAAATAAAAGGAAAAATGTCAATTTAAGCACACATTAAAAATAGAATAATCTATAAGCTGGGAAAAGACAAGAAAAAATACATTCACTGGCCTGACGGTGGCGCTGCAGCAAAGCATTAAATGTTTTTATTCAATAACGTCTGATCTGTAAGTCCTACACTCAAAATGATTTATGGCTGATTCCTTGATGCCTTCCTACTTCTGCTAATTAGTCCAAGATTTTCTTTTTACCACTCCTCACATATTTGGTATTAAAATACTTGCAATGGTCTTAATAACTAATAATTATTCAAAAAAGTAAGCCTGGAACTTTTGAACGCTTGAGCCTATTTAAACAAAATCTGTTCAGCACATGATTTTAAGGTGTCATGTCAAGTTTAGTTTCAGATCCAATACGATACATAAACTTATTAATAAATACACAACATCTGTCCAATACTATTAAATAAATAAACTGTATGCCTCAACATGTGGGAGAAATTAAAGGCATCAGCTAACCTCACTAACTTTGTCAAATAAAATATAACAAATTATCACAGATATACATTTATTGAATTGCTATTTATTTTATTACTAAAATAAGAAATGATTGTGCAGGACTTTGGCACGGAATTTGCCTTACAATGATGAAGTATTAATAGGAGACCAGATTTTGTAATTTTCAAAAGATACTAGGCTATTCTAATATGTCTTTATATGAGATATGACTATTAACTAAATGTTATGTAGTTATGTAGATATAATAGATTATATAGAACATATAAATTTGTTATTCATGTATTTAGCAGTGTTGGCTCAGGACTTTTATTCTGAAAGGTGAAGTCCAGTGAGACCAAAGGGAAGCAAGCATTGCTAATATCGGGACCAATATCCAATCCTAATATCTGATGGGTGCACTAGTCTCATCGGGCCTGTTGTGCTGGTTCTTTAGGTCTCATTGGGCCTGTTGTGCTGGTTCTTTAGGTCTCATCGGGCCTGTTGTGCTGGTTCTTTAGGTCTCATTGGGCCTGTTGTGGTTGTGGCAAATCTTACAACTTAGGCCTACTTAAAGCCATAGCTGACACCCATATGACTCCAGTGTTGAGACAAATTGCATGTTTTTTTTCATGGTAATTCCTACTCCATCCACTATGTGGCAGTATATTGGAAATAGGCCAGGTTACAAGCCAAAAGGAGAGGATCATTCAGTAGCAAAGAGGTTTAGCTGAGTCTCACTTCAGGCCTCATTGTAATGAAGACTGAATGAAGGAACTTTGGTTCAAATACTCATTGTAAGTTTGCAATCCTTTAATTCTTTATATATTCTATCAAGGTTTGTGTATGTTTAATGCATGAGGTCGGGTGCTGTTGTGCTTTTGCAGAAAGCTTCTCTTTTTTCTTGTTGTTTGTTTGTTTGTTTGTTTCTCTATTTGCACTCCTTACAACTAACTTGCTCTTCATATGGACATTGGGATTAGCCTGTTGTGCTTGTTTTTAGGGTCTCATTGGGCCTGTTTTCATGTTCCTAAGTTCTCATTTGTCATGTGCTTATGGTCTCATCGGGCCTGTTGTTCTGGTGCTTTAGTTCTCATTGGGCCTGTTGTGCTGGTTCTTTAGGTCTAATTGGGCCTGTTGTGCTGGTGCTTTAGTTCTCATCGGGCCTGTTGTGCTGGTTCTTTAGGTCTCATCGGGCCTGTTGTGGTTGTGGCATAAAACAAATCCTACAACTTAGGCCTACTTGAAGCCATAGCATAGTGTTGAGACAAATGGCATGAGTACAGGCCCAAGACTCATTGTAAGTTTGCAATCCTTTAATTCTTTATATATTCTGTCAATGTTTGTGTATGTTTAATGCATGAGGTTGGGTGCTGTTGTGCTTTTGCAGAAAGCTTCTCTTTTTTCTTGTTTGTTTGTTTGTTTGTTTGTGTTTCTCTATTTGCACTCCTTACAACTAACTTGCTCTTCATATGGACATTGGGATTAGCCTGTTGTGCTGGTGCTTTAAGGCTCATCGGGCCTGTTGTGCTGGTGCTTTAGGTCTCATTGGGCCTGTTGTGGTTGTGGCATAAAACAAATCCTACAACTTAGGCCTACTTGAAGCCATACCTGACACCCATTCCCATCTATTCTAAGGGTAGTAGTATATTTCAGCTGCGTCTCTGTACACTACAACTGACTTTGGATTTGTATGCTATCTGGATGTTTCACTGGAAGAATATTACATTACAAATTGTGAAAATCAGCATATTTTATGTATATATTAATTATTGTTATATATTGTTTTTTATTTAAAGTGCTAAAAGTGCTTGCCAAACTTGACTGAGCTATCCAAACTCAAGTGGAAATGTGCTTGTATGTACAAACGAACATTTTTTTTGGCTCATTAGTAAGACAGCCCGATTCACCTTGGTGAAGTTTATATTGCTAGCATTTTCTGAGGAGACCCTGAAAGCTGTTTATCATGAAATTCATGTGTCATACTGTCATGTGTGTCTCTTGTATGATCTTTGTTCTTTGAAATGCAGCTTCTCCTAGTCTTAGAAATATGTGGAAATAGTACCACCAGTGAAAGTGGTGAGATTTGGTATGGGGGGTGAGATTAGGCGCAGCAGTGTTAACTGAGTGTTAACTGTTTACTAGCTCTCATGTTGCTTGTTAATCATTTCTTTGTAATCTTTAATATTAGCTTTGGCTTGTTTCTTAGCCAGTGTCAATCCTTGCGCTATCTACTATGTGTGTTACTTTACATTACTTTGCTTTACTAACCTGTGTTTTTTTCTCAAGAAACATGATGGCCGTGGAGAGACACTGTTAGGAAGAAGACAGACGCCAGAATCGAGGGAGCAAGCAAGCTCCACTGCTGACTGCAGGTTTGACGTCCGGTCCTCTACCACCTAGAAAGGCTTCACCTGTGCTGCCTGGGATCTGTCTTGCTTTACGGTAACATTGAGAAGGTGCTACTCTAGGGATTATTGTCCCTACCCAGTCCCACAGGTAAGTCAGGTAAGTATTTATTTACTCTATTCAAATAACTTGTTCTGCCATTTCTCTACTTGTATTAAAGTAATATTAGTATCTCTTGCTCATATTTCAAACCCTGCAGTATCGCGATGATGTCGGTGTTTGTAATCATAGATGTCAGAAAATGAGTTAAAACAATCTGAGGAACAAAAGGAAACATATGTATCAATTCTTATGAGAACCAGTGATATTACATTTAAATTTGGGTTGTACAATCTCTGGCAACTAAAGCAGTCCTTGTCAATTGTTATTACTGATAACTTAGTTCACTATGTCTAATGAGTACGTAACCCTGAATGAATCCACTGTCCCAGGTTTTGAATGTTAGTTACCCACACAGGTCTGATTTTGGTGGTGGTGTAGATGCAATTTATGGTACATTTCTGATGAAAAGCTAGATTTTGTCTGTTCCATCTACAACACTGTTTAGCTGTCTATATGTCCCTCTTCAATTTTGTCTGTCCATGTGCAACTCTGAGGCTGGCTGGCTGTCCATCTGACTATGAAACAATTCTGGCTAGCTCTCTATCCAAGAGAAACTGAGTTGTTGTTTTTTTTGTTTGTTTGTTTGTTTGTTTTGCTTTTTTTGCATTTTTGCATATTCAGTTTCTTTATATATATATATATATATATATATTGACTTTCTTTTTTCTCATACAGGTTTTCAGGAGCCCATGATCCCATCCCTCTATGAATGTGGATTTGGCCAACAAGAGTCTAGCCATCTGCAAATGTGTGTGGTTGTCTCCATCTGGAACTGTGGCTGGCTGGATTTCTGTAAGTGTGATTCAGGTGGGTGATCATTTAGTTTCTATACATGTATTGACTGATTTTTTTTTTTTTTTTAATCATACAGTTTCCCAGGATCCCATGACTGACTCCCTCTCTGAAGGTGGAAACGACTAACAAAGGTCATTCCATCTGCATCTCCATTTTCAACTATATATAGCTAAATACAGCTATACAGTGTGTGCAGAATTATTAGACCGGTTGTATTTAAGAGGATTCTTTTGAACAACAACTATGTTCTCAATCAACCCAAAAGACTCATAAATATCAAAGCTTAATATTTTTGGAAGTTGGAGTGTTTTTTTTGTTTTTAGATTTGGGAGATCTTGGGAGGATATCTGTTTGTGCAGGTAACTATTACTGTGCAGAATTATTAGGCAACTTAATAAAAAACAAATATATACCCATCTCACTTGTTTTTAACCAGGTAAACCAATATAACAACACACAATTTAGAAATAAACATTTCTGACATTCAAAAACAAAACCAAAAACAAATCAGTGACCAATATAGCCACCTTTCTTTACAATGACACTCAAAAGTCTTCCATCTATAGATTCTGTCAGTTGCTTGATCTGTTTACGATCAACATTGCGTGCAGCAGACACCACAGCCTCCCAGACACTGTTCAGAGAGGTGTCCTGTTTTCTCTCCCTGTAGATCTCACATTTTATGAGGGACCACAGGTTCTCTATGGGGTTCAGATCAGGATGACTGAAGCCGTGGATGACTCCTGAGGTGCGTGCGCTACTGAGGACCCGCGACTCGGCCTTCAGAGTGGGTGACAAGGCGGCCCTGAGGAAAGCAAGAGCCAAATTGTCACGAGCCATCCGAGAGGCAAAGCACACACCCCCAGAGAATCCACAGCCACTTCAAGGACACGGGTGACACGTGGCGCATGTGGCAGGGCATCCAGGAAATCACAAACTACAGGACAATGCCACCGTCCTGTGACAGTGATGCCTTCCTCCCCGATGCCCTGAATGACTTTAATGCACGGTTTGAGGCACAGAACAACACGTCGGTGAGAAAGATCACGCCCAAGCCGGACGAGAAGGTGTTGTGCCTGACTGCAGTGGACGTGAGGAAAACTCTGCGCAGAGTCAACCCATGGAAAGCTGCAGGACCAGACAACATCCCCGGCAGAGTGCTGTGAGAGTGTGCAGACCAGTTGACAGATGTTCTCACGGACATCTTCAACGTGTCCTTGCGCAGCTCCACTGTCCCAACGTGCCTCAAGACCACCACCATCGTCCCCGTGCCGAAGAAGACTTTGCAACAGCTTCTTCCCCCAAGCCATCAGACTTCTCAACTCAACTCAACTTCTGAACTGATGTCTTTTCTGTTACATGCACATTCTCTCTCTCTCTCTCCCCAACCATTTACCCCAGATAAAAGGGGAAGCATTTTTGCACAAACCATTTGCACTAATAACTTACTACCTCACTGGACTCTATTTATTACACATTGCACAAATTTGCACACTACTGGCAATTATTTATTATTCTCTGTCTGCACTTGTGTTTTGTATGCACTGTCTATGTTGCACCATGGTCCTGGAGGAACGTTGTTTCGTTTCACTGTGTACTCTGTATGTAGTTGAAATGACAATAAAACCCACTTGACTTGACTTGACTTGACTTGAGGTGAACAAGGGGGCCATGTCATCATTTTTTCTTCTTTTAGACCCTTACTGGCCAGCCATGCTGTGGAGTATTTGGATGCATGTGATGGAGCCATTGTCCTGCATGAAAATCATGTTTTCCTTGAACGATACAGACTTCTTTCTGTACCACTGCTTGAAGGTGTCTTCCAGAAACTGACAGTAGGTCTGGGAGTTGAGCTTCACTCCATCCTCAACCCGAAAAGGTTCCACAAGTTCATCTTTGATGATACCAGCCCATGGTCAGATGGATCCAGCCTCGGGCCCATGCATCTGGCCCATCAAGAGTCACTCGCATTTCATCAGTCCATAAAACCTTGAAAATAAATAAATAAATAAATTTCAGTCTTTCAGCCTTCCTTACCTTGGCCATGTCCCTGAGTATCGCACATCTTGTGCTTTTTGATACTCCAGTAACATTGCAGCTCTGAAATATGGCAAAACTGGTGGCAAATGGCATCTTGGCAGCTTCACGCTTGATTTCTCAATTCATGGGCAGTTATTTTGCGCCTTTTTTTTTTTAACACATTTCTTGCGACCCTGTTGGCTATTTGCCATGAAATGCTTGATTGTTCGTTGATCACGCTTCAAATGTTTGGCAATTTCAAGACTGCTGCATCCCTCTGCAAAATTTTTGACTTTTCAGAATCTGTCAAATCTCTCTTCTGACCCATTTTGCCAAAGGAAAGGAAGTTGTCTAATAATTAAGCACACCTTATATAGGGTGTTGATGTCATTAGACCACACCCCTTCTCATTGCAGAGATGCACATCACCTGATTTACTTGATTGGTAGTTGGCTTTCAAGCCTATAGAGATTGGAGTAGGACATGTATAAAAAGGATGATGTGATCAAAATACTCATTTGCTTAATAATTCTGCACACAGTGTATTCTGTCCATCTTCAACTGTGTGAGGCTGACTGTTCGTAAACAGCTTTGATACAGGTAAGTGATCATTCAGTTTCTATACTGTATTGACTTTTTTCTCTTTTTTGTCGTACAGTTTCCCAGGATCCCATTACCGACTCCCTCACTGAAGGTGGTATAACCAAGGTCTTTACATCTGCATCTACATTTAAAACTACTGGCTGGCTGGTATTCTGTCCATCTTCAACTGTGTGAGGCTGACTGTTCGCAAACAGCTGTGATACTGGTAAGTCATCATTCAGTTTCTATACACGTATTGACTTTTTTTCTTTTTTGTCGTACAGTTTCCCAGGATCCCTTTACCGACTCATTCTCTGAAGGTGGACTATCAAGGGTCTAGGGTCTGACTGTTCGTAAACAGCTGTGATACGGGTAAGTGATCATTCAGTACATGTATTTACTTTTTTTCTCTTTTTTGTCGTACAGTTTCCCAGGATCCCGTGACCGAATCTCTCTCTGAAGGTGGAAACGACTAACAAGGATTTTTCCATCTGCATCTCCATTTACAACTGTGACTGGCTGGCTGGTATTCTGTCCATCTTCAACTGTGTGAGGCTGACGGTTCGTAAACAGCTGTGATACTGGTAAGTGATTATTCAGTTTCTATACATGTATTGACTTTTTTTCTTTTTTGTCATACACTTTCCCAGGATCCCGTGACCGACTCCCTCTCTGAAGGTGGAAACGACTAACAAGGATTTCTCCATTCTCTACTATGACTGGCTGGCTGGTATTCTGTCCGTCTTCAAATGTGTGAGGCTGACTGTTCGTAAACAGCTGTGATACAGGTAAGTGATCATTCAGTACATGTATTGACTTTTTTTTTCTTTTGTCGTACAGTTTCGCAGGATCCCATTACCGAATCCCTCTATGAAGGTGGACAATCAAGGGTCTAGGGTCTGACTGTTCGTGAACAGCTGTGATACAGGTAAGTGATCATTCAGTACATGTATTGACTTTTTTTTTTCTTTTTTTGTCGTAGATTTTCGCAGGATCCCATTACCGACTCCCTCTATGAAGGTGGACAATCAAGGGTCTAGGGTCTGACTGTTGGTAAACAGCTGTGATACTGGTAAGTGATTATTCAGTACATATACTGACTTTTTTTTCTTTTTTGTCGTACATTTTCCCAGGATTCCATTACTGACTCCCTCTCTGAAGGTGGACTATCAAGGGTCTAGGGTCTGAGTGTTCGTAAACAGCTGTGATATAGGTAAGTGATCATTCAGTACATATACTAACTTTTTTTTTTTCTTTTATCGTACAGTTTCGCAGGATCCCATTACCGACTCCCTCTATGAAGGTGGACAATCAAGGGTCTAGGGTCTGACTGTTGGTAAACAGCTGTGATACTGGTAAGTGATTATTCAGTACATATACTGACTTTATTTTCTTTTTTGTTGTACAGTTTCGCAGGATCCCATTACCGACTCCCTCTCTGAAGGTGGACTAACCAAGGTCTTTATATCTGCATCTCCATTTACAATTGTGACTGGCTGGCTGGTATTCTGTCCATCTTCAACTGTGTGAGGCTGACTGTCCGTAAAGAGCTGTTATACAGGTAATTGATCATTCAGTTTCTATACACGTATTGACTATTTTTTTTTTTTCTTTTTTGTCGTACAGTTTCCCAGGATCCTGTGAAGGTTGAAAAGACTAACAAGGATTTCTCCATCTGCATCTCCATTCTCTACTATGACTGGCTGGCAGGTATTCTGTCCATCTTGAACTGTGTGAGTCTGACTGTTCGTAATAGCTTTGATACAGGTAAGTGATCATTCAGTTTCTATACATGTATTGACTTTTTTTTTTTTTTGTGTTATACAGTTTCCCAGGATCCCGTGACCGAATCCCTCACTGAAGGTGGAAACGAATAACAAGGATTTTTCCATCTGCATCTCCATTCTCTACTATGACTGGCTGGCTGGCTGGTATTCTGTCCGTCTTGAAATGTGTGAGTTTGACTGTTCGTAATAGCTTTGATACAGGTAAGTGATCATTCAGTTTCTATACATGTATTGACTTTTTTTTCTTTTTTGTCGAACAGTTTCCTAGGATCCCGTGACCGACTCCCTCTCTGAAGGTGGAAACGACTAACAAGAGTCTATACATTTTCTTCTCACTTCACAACTCTATATAGGTAAATACAGCTATATTCTGTCCATCTTCAGCTGTGTGAGGCTGAATGTTCGTAAACAGCTGTTATACAGGTAAGTGATTGTTCAGTTTCTATACATGTATTGACTTTTTTTTCTTTTTGTCGTACAGTTTCCCAGGATTCCATTATCAACTCCCTCTATGAAGGTGGACAATCAAGGGTCTAGGGTCTGACTGTTCGTGAACAGCTGTGATACAGGTAAGTGATCATTCAGTACATGTATTGACTTTTTTTTTTTCTTTTTTTTTTGTTGTACAGTTTCGCAGGATCCTGTTACCGACTCCCTCTCTGAAGGTGGACTATCAAGGGTCTAGGGTCTGAGTGTTCGTGAACAGCTGTGATACAGGTAAGTGATCATTCAGTACATGTATTGACCTTTTTTTTTTCTTTTTTATTGTACAGTTTCGCAGGATCCCATTACCGACTCCCTCTATGAAGGTGGACAATCAAGGGTCTAGGGTCTGACTGTTGGTAAACAGCTGTGATACTGGTAAGTGATTATTCAGTACATATACTAACTTTTTTTTCTTTTTTGTTGTACAGTTTCGCAGGATCCTGTTACCGACTCCCTCTATGAAGGTGGACAATCAAGGGTCTAGGGTCTGAGTGTTCGTAAACAGCTGTGATACAGGTAAGTGATCATTCAGTACATGTATTGACTTTTTTTTTCTTTTTTGTCGTACAATTTCGCAGGATCCCATTACCGACTCCCTTTATGAAGGTGGACAATCAAGGGTCTAGGGTCTGACTGTTGGTAAACAGCTGTGATACTGGTAAGTGATTATTCAGTACATATACTGACTTTTTTTTCTTTTTTCTTGTACACTTTCGCAGGACCCTGTTACCGACTCCCTCTCTGAAGGTGCACTATCAAGGGTCTAGGGTCTGACTGTTCGTAAACAGCTTTGATACAAGTAAGTGATTATTCAGTTTCTATACACGTATTGACTTTTTTTCTTTCTTGTCATACAATTTCCCAGGATTCCATTATCAACTCCCTCTATGAAGGTGGACAATCAAGTGTCTAGGGTCTGACTGTTCGTAAACAGCTGTGATACAGGTAAGTGATCATTCAGTTTCTATACACGTACTGACTTTTTTTTCTTTTTTGTCGTACAGTTTCCCAGGATTCCATTACCGACTCCCTCCATGAAGGTGGACAATCAAGGGTCTAGGGTCTGAGTGTTCGTGAACAGCTGTGATACAGGTAAGTGATCATTCAGTACATGTATTGACCTTTTTTTTTCTTTTTTGTTGTACGGTTTCGCAGGATCCCATTACCGACTCCCTCTATGAAGGTGGACAATCAAGGGTCTAGGGTCTGACTGTTGGTAAACAGCTGTGATACTGGTAAGTGATTATTCAGTACATATACTAACTTTTTTTTCTTTTTTGTTGTACAGTTTCGCAGGATCCTGTTACCAACTCCCTCTATAAAGGTGGACAATCAAGGGTCTAGGGTCTGAGTGTTCGTAAACAGCTGTGATACAAGTAAGTGATTATTCAGTACATATACTGACTTTTTTTTCTTTTTTCTTGTACACTTTCGCAGGACCCTGTTACCGACTCCCTCTCTGAAGGTGCACTATCAAGGGTCTAGGGTCTGACTGTTCGTAAACAGCTTTGATACAAGTATGTGATTATTCAGTTTCTATAGACGTATTGACTTTTTTTCTTTCTTGTCATACAATTTCCCAGGATCCCATTTCGGACTCCCCCTCTGAAGGTGGACTATCAAGGGTCTAGGCTCTGACTGTTCGTAAACAGCTGTGATACTGGTAAGTGATCATTCAGTACATGTATTGACTTTTTTTTTTCTTTTTTGTCGTACAGTTTCCCAGGATCCCGTGACCGACTCCCTCTCTGAAGGTGGAAACGACTAACAAGGATTTTTCCATCTGCATCTCCATTCTCTCCTATGACTGACTGGCTGGTATTCTGTCCATCTTCAACTGTGTGAGGCTGACTGTTCGTAAATAGCTGTGATACTGGTAAGTGATTATTCAGTTTCTATACATGTATTGACTTTTTTTTTTCTTTTTTGTCATACAATTTCCCAGGATCCCGTGACCGACTCCCTCTCTGAAGGTGGACTATCAAGGGTCTAGGGTCTGACTGTTGGTAAATAGCTGTGATACTGGTAAGTGATTATTCAGTTTCTATACACGTATTGACTTTTTTTTTTTTTTCTTTTTTGTCGTACAGTTTCCCAGGATCCCGTGAAGGTTGAAAAGACTAACAAGGATTTTTCCATCTGCATCTCCATTCTCTACTATGACATGCTGGCATGTATTCTTTCCATCTTGAACTGTGTGAGTCTGACTGTTCGTAATAGCTTTGATACAGGTAAGTGATCATTCAGTTTCTATACATGTATTGACTTTTTTTGTCGTACAGTTTCCTAGGATCCCGTGACCGACTCCCTCTCTGAATGTGGAAACGACTAACAAGAGTCTATCCATTTTCTTCTCACTTCACAACTCTATATAGGTAAATACAGCTATATTCTGTCCATCTTCAGCTGTGTGAGGCTGAATGTTCGTAAACAGCTGTTATACAGGTAAGTGATTGTTCAGTTTCTAATACATGTATTGACTTTTTTTTCTTTTTGTCGTACAGTTTCCCAGGATTCCATTATCAACTCCCTCTATGAAGGTGGACAATCAAGGGTCTAGGGTCTGACTGTTCGTGAACAGCTGTGATACAGATAAGTGATCATTCAGTACATGTATTGACTTTTTTTTTTTTTCTTTTTTGTTGTACAGTTTCGCAGGATCCCATTACCGACTCCCTCTATGAAGGTGGACAATCAAGGGTCTAGGGTCTGACTGTTGGTAAACAGCTGTGATACCGGTAAGTGATTATTCAGTACATATACTAACTTTTTCTTCTTTTTTGTTGTACAGTTTCGCAGGAGCCTGTTACCGACTCACTCTCTGAAGGTGGAAACGACTAACAAGGATTTTTCCATCTGCATCTCCATTCTCTACTATGACTGGCTGGCTGGTATTCTGTCCATCTTCAACTGTGTAAGGCTGACTGTTCGTAAATAGCTGTGATACTGGTAAGTGATTATTCAGTTTCTATACCTGTATTGACTTTTTTTTTTTTCTTTTTTGTCATACAATTTCCCAGGATCCTGTGACCGACTCCCTCTCTGAAGGTGGACTAACCAAGGTCTTTATATCTGCATCTCCATTTACAACTGTGACTGGCTGGCTGGTATTCTGTCCATCTTCAACTATGTGAGTCTGACTGTTCGTAATAGCTTTGATACAGGTAAGTGATCATTCAGTTTCTATACATGTATTGACTCTTTTTTTCTTTTTTCTCGTACAGTTTCCTAGGATCCCGTGACCGACTCCCTCTCTGAATGTGGAAACGACTAACAAGAGTCTATCCATTTTCTTCTCACTTCACAACTCTATATAGGTAAATACAGCTATATTCTGTCCATCTTCAGCTGTGTGAGGCTGAATGTTCGTAAACAGCTGTTATACAGGTAAGTGATTGTTCAGTTTCTATACACGTTCTGACTTTTTTCTTTTTTGTCGTACAGTTTTGCAGGATCCTGTTACCGACTCCCTCTCTGAAGGTGGACAATCAAGGGTCTAGGGTCTGACTGTTGGTAAACAGCTGTGATACTGGTAAGTGATTATTCAGTACATATACTGACTTTTTTTTTCTTTTTTGTTGTACAGTTTCGCAGGATCCCGTGACCGACTCCCTCTATGAAGGTGGACAATCAAGGGTCTAGGGTCTGACTGTTGGTAAACAGCTGTGATACTGGTAAGTGATTATTCAGTACATATACTGACTTTATTTTCTATTTTGTCATACAGTTTCGCAGGATCCTGTTACCGACTCCCTCTCTGAAGGTGGACTATCAAGGGTCTAGGGTCTGACTGTTCGTAAACAGCTTTGATACAAGTAAGTGATTATTCAGTTTCTATAGACGTATTGACTTTTTTTCTTTCTTGTCATACAATTTCCCAGGATCCCATTTCGGACTCCCCCTCTGAAGGTGGACTATCAAGGGTCTAGGGTCTGACTGTTCGTAAACAGCTGTGATACTGGTAAGTGATTATTCAGTACATATACTGACTTTTTTTTCTTTTTTCTTGTACAGTTTCGCAGGATCCTGTTATCGACTCCCTCTCTGAAGGTGGACAATCAAGGGTCTAGGGTCTGACTGTTGGTAAACAGCTGTGATACTGGTAAGTGATTATTCAGTACATATACTGACTTTTTTTTCTTTTTTCTTGTACACTTTCGCAGGACCCTGTTACCGACTTCCTCTCTGAAGGTGCACTATCAAGGGTCTAGGGTCTGACTGTTCGTAAACAGCTTTGATACAAGTAAGTGATTATTCAGTTTCTATACACGTATTGACTTTTTTTCTTTCTTGTCATACAATTTCCCAGGATCCCATTTCGGACTCCCCCTCTGAAGGTGGACTATCAAGGGTCTAGGGTCTGAGTGTTCGTGAACAGCTGTGATACAGGTAAGTGATCATTCAGTACATGTATTTACTTTTTTTTTTTCTTTTTTGTCGTACAGTTTCGCAGGATCCCGTGACCGACTCCCTCTATGAAGGTGGACAATCAAGGGTCTAGGGTCTGACTGTTGGTAAACAGCTGTGATACTGGTAAGTGATTATTCAGTACATATACTGATTTTTTTTTTTCTTTTTTGTTGTACAGTTTCGCAGGATCCTGTTACCGACTCCCTCTCTGAAGGTGGACTATCAAGGGTCTAGGGTCTGAGTGTTTGTGAACAGCTGTGATACTGGTAAGTGATCATTCAGTACATGTATTGACTTTTTTTTTTCATTTTTGTCGTACAGTTTCGCAGGATCCCATTACCGACTCCCTTTATGAAGGTGGACAATCAAGGGTGTAGGGTCTAACTTTTGGTAAACAGCTGTGATACTGGTAAGTGATTATTCAGTACATATACTGACTTTTTTTTCTTTTTTCTTGTACAGTTTCGCAGGATCCTGTTACCGACTCCCTCTCTGAAGGTGGACTATCAAGGGTCTAGGGTCTGACTGTTCGTAAACAGCTTTGATACAGGTAAGTGATCATTCAGTTTCTATACACGTACTGACTTTTTTTTTCTTTTTTGTCATACAGTTTCCCAGGATTCTATTTCCGACTCCCTCTCTGAAGGTGGACTATCAAGGGTCTAGGGTCTGACTGTTCGTGAACAGCTGTGATACAGGTAAGTGATCATTCAGTTTCTATACACGTATTGACTTTTTTTTTCTTTTTTGTCGTACAGTTTCCCAGGATCCCGTGAAGGTTGAAACGACTAACAAGGATTTCTCCATCTGCATCTCCATTCTCTACTATGACTGGCTGGCAGGTATTCTGTCCATCTTGAACTGTGTGAGTCTGACTGTTCGTAATAGCTTTGATACAGGTAAGTGATCATTCAGTTTCTATACATGTATTGACTCTTTTTTCTTTTTTCTCGTACAGTTTCCTAGGATCCCGTGACCGACTCCCTCTCTGAATGTGGAAACGACTAACAAGAGTCTATCCATTTTCTTCTCACTTCACAACTCTATATAGGTAAATACAGCTATATTCTGTCCATCTTCAGCTGTGTGAGGCTGAATGTTCGTAAACAGCTGTTAAACAGGTAAGTGATTGTTCAGTTTCTATACACGTTCTGACTTTTTTCTTTTTTGTCATACAGTTTCCCAGGATTCCATTACCGACTCCCTCTCTGAAGGTGGACTATCAAGGGTCTAGGGTCTGACTGTTGGTAAAGAGCTGTGATACTGGTAAGTGATTATTCAGTATATATACTGACTTTTTTTTCTTTTTTCTTGTACAGTTTTGCAGGATCCTGTTACCGACTCCCTCTCTGAAGGTGGACAATCAAGGGTCTAGGGTCTGACTGTTGGTAAACAGCTGTGATACAGGTAAGTGATCATTCTGTACATGTATTGACTTTTTTTTTCTTTTGTCGTACAGTTTCGCAGGATCCCATTACCGACTCCCTCTATGAAGGTGGACAATCAAGGGTCTAGGGTCTGACTGTTGGTAAACAGCTGTGATACTGGTAAGTGATTATTCAGTACATATACTGACTTTATTTTCTTTTTTGTTGTACAGTTTCGCAGGATCCTGTTACTGACTCCCTCTCTGAAGGTGGACTATCTAGGGTCTGACTGTTGGTAAACAGCTGTGATACTGGTAAGTGATTATTCAGTACATATACTGACTTTATTTTCTTTTTTCTTGTACACTTTCGCAGGACCCTGTTACCGACTCCCTCTCTGAAGGTGCACTATCAAGGGTCTAGGGTCTGACTGTTCGTAAACAGCTTTGATACAAGTAAGTGATTATTCAGTTTCTATACACGTATTGACTTTTTTTCTTTTTTGTCGTACAGTTTCGCAGGATCCCGTGACCGACTCCCTCTATGAAGGTGGACAATCAAGGGTCTAGGGTCTGACTGTTGGTAAACAGCTGTGATACTGGTAAGTGATTATTCAGTACATATACTGACTTTATTTTCTTTTTTGTTGTACAGTTTCGCAGGATCCTGTTACCGACTCCCTCTCTGAAGGTGGACTATCACGGGTCTAGGGTCTGAGTGTTCGTGAACAGCTGTGATACTGGTAAGTGATCATTCAGTACATGTATTGACTTTTTTTTTTCATTTTTGTCGTACAGTTTCGCAGGATCCCATTACCGACTCCCTTTATGAAGGTGGACAATCAAGGGTGTAGGGTCTAACTTATGGTAAACAGCTGTGATACTGGTAAGTGATTATTCAGTACATATACTGACTTTCTTTTCTTTTTTCTTGTACAGTTTCGCAGGATCCTGTTACCGACTCCCTCTCTGAAGGTGGACTATCAAGGGTCTAGGGTCTGAGTGTTCGTGAACAGCTGTGATACAGGTAAGTGATCATTCAGTACATGTATTGACTTTTTTTTTTTTCTTTTTTGTCATACAGTTTCGCAGGATCCTGTTACCGACTCCCTCTATGAAGGTGGACAATCAAGGGTCTAGGGTCTGACTGTTGGTAAACAGCTGTGATACTGGTAAGTGATTATTCAGTACATATACTGACTTTTTTTTCTTTTTTCTTGTACACTTTCGCAGGACCCTGTTACCGACTCCCTCTCTGAAGGTGCACTATCAAGGGTCTAGGGTCTGACTGTTCGTAAACAGCTTTGATACAAGTAAGTGATTATTCAGTTTCTATACACGTATTGACTTTTTTTTCTTTCTTGTCATACAATTTCCCAGGATCCCATTTCGGACTCCCCCTCTGAAGGTGGACTATTAAGGGTCTAGGGTCTGAGTGTTCGTGAACAGCTGTGATACAGGTAAGTGATCATTCAGTACATGTATTGACTTTTTTTTTTTCTTTTTTGTCGTACAGTTTCGCAGGATCCCATTACCGACTCCCTCTATGAAGGTGGAAAATCAAGGGTCTAGGGTCTGACTGTTGGTAAACAGCTGTGATACTGGTAAGTGATTATTCAGTACATATACTAACTTTTTTTTTCTTTTTTGTTGTACAGTTTCGCAGGATCCCGTGACCGACTCCCTCTATGAAGGTGGACAATCAAGGGTCTAGGGTCTGACTGTTGGTAAACAGCTGTGATACTGGTAAGTGATTATTCAGTACATATCCTGACTTTATTTTCTTTTTTGTTGTACAGTTTCGCAGGATCCTGTTACCGACTCCCTCTCTGAAGGTGGACTATCAAGGGTCTAGGGTCTGAGTGTTCGTGAACAGCTGTGATACTGGTAAGTGATCATTCAGTACATGTATTGACTTTTTTTTTTCATTTTTGTCGTACAGTTTCGCAGGATCCCATTACCGACTCCCTTTATGAAGGTGGACAATCAAGGGTATAGGGTCTAACTTTTGGTAAACAGCTGTGATACTGGTAAGTGATTATTCAGTACATATACTGACTTTCTTTTCTTTTTTCTTGTACAGTTTCGCAGGATCCTGTTACCGACTCCCTCTCTGAAGGTGGACTATCAAGGGTCTAGGGTCTGAGTGTTCGTGAACAGCTGTGATACAGGTAAGTGATCATTCAGTACATGTATTGACTTTTTTTTTTCTTTTTTGTCATACAGTTTCGCAGGATCCTGTTACCGACTCCCTCTATGAAGGTGGACAATCAAGGGTCTAGGGTCTGACTGTTGGTAAACAGCTGTGATACTGGTAAGTGATTATTCAGTACATATACTGACTTTATTTTCTTTTTTGTTGTACAGTTTCGCAGGATCCTGTTACCGACTCCCTCTCTGAAGGTGGACTATCAAGGGTCTAGGGTCTGACTGTTGGTAAACAGCTGTGATACTGGTAAGTGATTATTCAGTACATATACTAACTTTTTTTTTCTTTTTTGTTGTACAGTTTCGCAGGATCCCGTGACCGACTCCCTCTATGAAGGTGGACAATCAAGGGTCTAGGGTCTGACTGTTGGTAAACAGCTGTGATACTGGTAAGTGATTATTCAGTACATATACTGACTTTTTTTTCTTTTTTCTTGTACACTTTCGCAGGACCCTGTTACCGACTCCCTCTCTGAAGGTGCACTATCAAGGGTCTAGGGTCTGACTGTTCGTAAACAGCTTTGATACAAGTAAGTGATTATTCAGTTTCTATACACGTATTGACTTTTTTTCTTTCTTGTCATACAATTTCCCAGGATCCCATTTCGGACTCCCCCTCTGAAGGTGGACTATCAAGGGTCTAGGGTCTGAGTGTTCGTGAACAGCTGTGATACAGGTAAGTGATCATTCAGTACATGTATTGACTTTTTTTTTTTCTTTTTTGTCGTACAGTTTCGCAGGATCCCATTACCGACTCCCTCTATGAAGGTGGAAAATCAAGGGTCTAGGGTCTGACTGTTGGTAAACAGCTGTGATACTGGTAAGTGATTATTCAGTACATATACTGACTTTATTTTCTTTTTTGTTGTACAGTTTCGCAGGATCCTGTTACCGACTCCCTCTCTGAAGGTGGACTATCAAGGGTCTAGGGTCTGAGTGTTGGTAAACAGCTGTGATACTGGTAAGTGATTATTCAGTACATATCCTGACTTTATTTTCTTTTTTGTTGTACAGTTTCGCAGGATCCTGTTACCGACTCCCTCTCTGAAGGTGGACTATCAAGGGTCTAGGGTCTGAGTGTTCGTGAACAGCTGTGATACTGGTAAGTGATAATTCAGTACATGTATTGACTTTTTTTTTTCATTTTTGTCGTACAGTTTCGCAGGATCCCATTACCGACTCCCTTTATGAAGGTGGACAATCAAGGGTGTAGGGTCTAACTTTTGGTAAACAGCTGTGATACTGGTAAGTGATTATTCAGTACATATACTGACTTTCTTTTCTTTTTTCTTGTACAGTTTCGCAGGATCCTGTTACCGACTCCCTCTCTGAAGGTGGACTATCAAGGGTCTAGGGTCTGAGTGTTCGTGAACAGCTGTGATACAGGTAAGTGATCATTCAGTACATGTATTGACTTTTTTTTTTCTTTTTTGTCATACAGTTTCGCAGGATCCTGTTACCGACTCCCTCTATGAAGGTGGACAATCAAGGGTCTAGGGTCTGACTGTTGGTAAACAGCTGTGATACTGGTAAGTGATTATTCAGTACATATACTGACTTTATTTTCTTTTTTGTTGTACAGTTTCGCAGGATCCTGTTACCGACTCTCTCTCTGAAGGTGGACTATCAAGGGTCTAGGGTCTGACTGTTGGTAAACAGCTGTGATACTGGTAAGTGATTATTCAGTACATATACTAACTTTTTTTTTCTTTTTTGTTGTACAGTTTCGCAGGATCCCGTGACCGACTCCCTCTATGAAGGTGGACAATCAAGGGTCTAGGGTCTGACTGTTGGTAAACAGCTGTGATACTGGTAAGTGATTATTCAGTACATATACTGACTTTTTTTTCTTTTTTCTTGTACACTTTCGCAGGACCCTGTTACCGACTCCCTCTCTGAAGGTGCACTATCAAGGGTCTAGGGTCTGACTGTTCGTAAACAGCTTTGATACAAGTAAGTGATTATTCAGTTTCTATACACGTATTGACTTTTTTTCTTTCTTGTCATACAATTTCCCAGGATCCCATTTCGGACTCCCCCTCTGAAGGTGGACTATCAAGGGTCTAGGGTCTGAGTGTTCGTGAACAGCTGTGATACAGGTAAGTGATCATTCAGTACATGTATTGACTTTTTTTTTTTCTTTTTTGTCGTACAGTTTCGCAGGATCCCATTACCGACTCCCTCTATGAAGGTGGAAAATCAAGGGTCTAGGGTCTGACTGTTGGTAAACAGCTGTGATACTGGTAAGTGATTATTCAGTACATATACTGACTTTATTTTCTTTTTTGTTGTACAGTTTCGCAGGATCCTGTTACCGACTCCCTCTCTGAAGGTGGACTATCAAGGGTCTAGGGTCTGAGTGTTCGTGAACCGCTGTGATACTGGTAAGTGATCATTCAGTACATGTATTGACTTTTTTTTTTTCATTTTTGTCGTACAGTTTCGCAGGATCCCATTACAGACTCCCTTTATGAAGGTGGACAATCAAGGGTGTAGGGTCTAACTTTTGGTAAACAGCTGTGATACTGGTAAGTGATTATTCAGTACATATACTGACTTTCTTTTCTTTTTTCTTGTACAGTTTCGCAGGATCCTGTTACCGACTCCCTCTCTGAAGGTGGACTATCAAGGGTCTAGGGTCTGAGTGTTCGTGAACAGCTGTGATACAGGTAAGTGATCATTCAGTACATGTATTGACTTTTTTTTTTTCTTTTTTGTCATACAGTTTCGCAGGATCCTGTTACCGACTCCCTCTATGAAGGTGGACAATCAAGGGTCTAGGGTCTGACTGTTGGTAAACAGCTGTGATACTGGTAAGTGATTATTCAGTACATATACTGACTTTATTTTCTTTTTTGTTGTACAGTTTCGCAGGATCCTGTTACCGACTCCCTCTCTGAAGGTGGACTATCAAGGGTCTAGGGTCTGACTGTTGGTAAACAGCTGTGATACTGGTAAGTGATTATTCAGTACATATACTAACTTTTTTTTTCTTTTTTGTTGTACAGTTTCGCAGGATCCCGTGACCGACTCCCTCTATGAAGGTGGACAATCAAGGGTCTAGGGTCTGACTGTTGGTAAACAGCTGTGATACTGGTAAGTGATTATTCAGTACATATACTGACTTTTTTTTCTTTTTTCTTGTACACTTTCGCAGGACCCTGTTACCGACTCCCTCTCTGAAGGTGCACTATCAAGGGTCTAGGGTCTGACTGTTCGTAAACAGCTTTGATACAAGTAAGTGATTATTCATTTTCTATACACGTATTGACTTTTTTTTCTTTCTTGTCATACAATTTCCCAGGATCCCATTTCGGACTCCCCCTCTGAAGGTGGACTATTAAGGGTCTAGGGTCTGAGTGTTCGTGAACAGCTGTGATACAGGTAAGTGATCATTCAGTACATGTATTGACTTTTTTTTTTTCTTTTTTGTCGTACAGTTTCGCAGGATCCCATTACCGACTCCCTCTATGAAGGTGGAAAATCAAGGGTCTAGGGTCTGACTGTTGGTAAACAGCTGTGATACTGGTAAGTGATTATTCAGTACATATACTAACTTTTTTTGTCTTTTTTGTTGTACAGTTTCGCAGGATCCCGTGACCGACTCCCTCTATGAAGGTGGACAATCAAGGGTCTAGGGTCTGACTGTTGGTAAACAGCTGTGATACTGGTAAGTGATTATTCAGTACATATCCTGACTTTATTTTCTTTTTTGTTGTACAGTTTCGCAGGATCCTGTTACCGACTCCCTCTCTGAAGGTGGACTATCAAGGGTCTAGGGTCTGAGTGTTCGTGAACAGCTGTGATACTGATAAGTGATCATTCAGTACATGTATTGACTTTTTTTTTTCATTTTTGTCGTACAGTTTCGCAGGATCCCATTACCGACTCCCTTTATGAAGGTGGACAATCAAGGGTGTAGGGTCTAACTTTTGGTAAACAGCTGTGATACTGGTAAGTGATTATTCAGTACATATACTGACTTTCTTTTCTTTTTTCTTGTACAGTTTCGCAGGATCCTGTTACCGACTCCCTCTCTGAAGGTGGACTATCAAGGGTCTAGGGTCTGAGTGTTCGTGAACAGCTGTGATACAGGTAAGTGATCATTCAGTACATGTATTGACTTTTTTTTTTCTTTTTTGTCATACAGTTTCGCAGGATCCTGTTACCGACTCCCTCTATGAAGGTGGACAATCAAGGGTCTAGGGTCTGACTGTTGGTAAACAGCTGTGATACTGGTAAGTGATTATTCAGTACATATACTGACTTTATTTTCTTTTTTGTTGTACAGTTTCGCAGGATCCTGTTACCGACTCCCTCTCTGAAGGTGGACTATCAAGGGTCTAGGGTCTGACTGTTGGTAAACAGCTGTGATACTGGTAAGTGATTATTCAGTACATATACTAACTTTTTTTTTTTTTTTTTTTTGTACAGTTTCGCAGGATCCCGTGACCGACTCCCTCTATGAAGGTGGACAATCAAGGGTCTAGGGTCTGACTGTTGGTAAACAGCTGTGATACTGGTAAGTGATTATTCAGTACATATACTGACTTTTTTTTCTTTTTTCTTGTACACTTTCGCAGGACCCTGTTACCGACTCCCTCTCTGAAGGTGCACTATTAAGGGTCTAGGGTCTGACTGTTCGTAAACAGCTTTGATACAAGTAAGTGATTATTCAGTTTCTATACACGTATTGACTTTTTTTCTTTCTTGTCATACAATTTCCCAGGATCCCATTTCGGACTCCCCCTCTGAAGGTGGACTATCAAGGGTCTAGGGTCTGAGTGTTCGTGAACAGCTGTGATACAGGTAAGTGATCATTCAGTACATGTATTGACTTTTTTTTTTTCTTTTTTGTCGTACAGTTTCGCAGGATCCCATTACCGACTCCCTCTATGAAGGTGGAAAATCAAGGGTCTAGGGTCTGACTGTTGGTAAACAGCTGTGATACTGGTAAGTGATTATTCAGTACATATACTGACTTTATTTTCTTTTTTGTTGTACAGTTTCGCAGGATCCTGTTACCGACTCCCTCTCTGAAGGTGGACTATCAAGGGTCTAGGGTCTGAGTGTTGGTAAACAGCTGTGATACTGGTAAGTGATTATTCAGTACATATCCTGACTTTATTTTCTTTTTTGTTGTACAGTTTCGCAGGATCCTGTTACCGACTCCCTCTCTGAAGGTGGACTATCAAGGGTCTAGGGTCTGAGTGTTCGTGAACAGCTGTGATACTGGTAAGTGATCATTCAGTACATGTATTGACTTTTTTTTTTCATTTTTGTCGTACAGTTTCGCAGGATCCCATTACCGACTCCCTTTATGAAGGTGGACAATCAAGGGTGTAGGGTCTAACTTTTGGTAAACAGCTGTGATACTGGTAAGTGATTATTCAGTACATATACTGACTTTCTTTTCTTTTTTCTTGTACAGTTTCGCAGGATCCTGTTACCGACTCCCTCTCTGAAGGTGGACTATCAAGGGTCTAGGGTCTGAGTGTTCGTGAACAGCTGTGATACAGGTAAGTGATCATTCAGTACATGTATTGACTTTTTTTTTTCTTTTTTGTCATACAGTTTCGCAGGATCCTGTTACCGACTCCCTCTATGAAGGTGGACAATCAAGGGTCTAGGGTCTGACTGTTGGTAAACAGCTGTGATACTGGTAAGTGATTATTCAGTACATATACTGACTTTATTTTCTTTTTTGTTGTACAGTTTCGCAGGATCCTGTTACCGACTCCCTCTCTGAAGGTGGACTATCAAGGGTCTAGGGTCTGACTGTTGGTAAACAGCTGTGATACTGGTAAGTGATTATTCAGTACATATACTGACTTTTTTTTCTTTTTTCTTGTACACTTTCGCAGGACCCTGTTACCGACTCCCTCTCTGAAGGTGCACTATCAAGGGTCTAGGGTCTGACTGTTCGTAAACAGCTTTGATACAAGTAAGTGATTATTCAGTTTCTATACACGTATTGACTTTTTTTCTTTCTTGTCATACAATTTCCCAGGATCCCATTTCGGACTCCCCCTCTGAAGGTGGACTATCAAGGGTCTAGGGTCTGAGTGTTCGTGAACAGCTATGATACAGGTAAGTGATCATTCAGTACATGTATTGACTTTTTTTTTTTCTTTTTTGTCGTACAGTTTCGCAGGATCCCATTACCGACTCCCTCTATGAAGGTGGAAAATCAAGGGTCTAGGGTCTGACTGTTGGTAAACAGCTGTGATACTGGTAAGTGATTATTCAGTACATATACTGACTTTATTTTCTTTTTTGTTGTACAGTTTCGCAGGATCCTGTTACCGACTCCCTCTCTGAAGGTGGACTATCAAGGGTCTAGGGTCTGAGTGTTCGTGAACCGCTGTGATACTGGTAAGTGATCATTCAGTACATGTATTGACTTTTTTTTTTTCATTTTTGTCGTACAGTTTCGCAGGATCCCATTACAGACTCCCTTTATGAAGGTGGACAATCAAGGGTGTAGGGTCTAACTTTTGGTAAACAGCTGTGATACTGGTAAGTGATTATTCAGTACATATACTGACTTTCTTTTCTTTTTTCTTGTACAGTTTCGCAGGATCCTGTTACCGACTCCCTCTCTGAAGGTGGACTATCAAGGGTCTAGGGTCTGAGTGTTCGTGAACAGCTGTGATACAGGTAAGTGATCATTCAGTACATGTATTGACTTTTTTTTTTTCTTTTTTGTCATACAGTTTCGCAGGATCCTGTTACCGACTCCCTCTATGAAGGTGGACAATCAAGGGTCTAGGGTCTGACTGTTGGTAAACAGCTGTGATACTGGTAAGTGATTATTCAGTACATATACTGACTTTATTTTCTTTTTTGTTGTACAGTTTCGCAGGATCCTGTTACCGACTCCCTCTCTGAAGGTGGACTATCAAGGGTCTAGGGTCTGACTGTTGGTAAACAGCTGTGATACTGGTAAGTGATTATTCAGTACATATACTAACTTTTTTTTTCTTTTTTGTTGTACAGTTTCGCAGGATCCCGTGACCGACTCCCTCTATGAAGGTGGACAATCAAGGGTCTAGGGTCTGACTGTTGGTAAACAGCTGTGATACTGGTAAGTGATTATTCAGTACATATACTGACTTTTTTTTCTTTTTTCTTGTACACTTTCGCAGGACCCTGTTACCGACTCCCTCTCTGAAGGTGCACTATCAAGGGTCTAGGGTCTGACTGTTCGTAAACAGCTTTGATACAAGTAAGTGATTATTCATTTTCTATACACGTATTGACTTTTTTTTCTTTCTTGTCATACAATTTCCCAGGATCCCATTTCGGACTCCCCCTCTGAAGGTGGACTATTAAGGGTCTAGGGTCTGAGTGTTCGTGAACAGCTGTGATACAGGTAAGTGATCATTCAGTACATGTATTGACTTTTTTTTTTTCTTTTTTGTCGTACAGTTTCGCAGGATCCCATTACCGACTCCCTCTATGAAGGTGGAAAATCAAGGGTCTAGGGTCTGACTGTTGGTAAACAGCTGTGATACTGGTAAGTGATTATTCAGTACATATACTAACTTTTTTTGTCTTTTTTGTTGTACAGTTTCGCAGGATCCCGTGACCGACTCCCTCTATGAAGGTGGACAATCAAGGGTCTAGGGTCTGACTGTTGGTAAACAGCTGTGATACTGGTAAGTGATTATTCAGTACATATCCTGACTTTATTTTCTTTTTTGTTGTACAGTTTCGCAGGATCCTGTTACCGACTCCCTCTCTGAAGGTGGACTATCAAGGGTCTAGGGTCTGAGTGTTCGTGAACAGCTGTGATACTGATAAGTGATCATTCAGTACATGTATTGACTTTTTTTTTTCATTTTTGTCGTACAGTTTCGCAGGATCCCATTACCGACTCCCTTTATGAAGGTGGACAATCAAGGGTGTAGGGTCTAACTTTTGGTAAACAGCTGTGATACTGGTAAGTGATTATTCAGTACATATACTGACTTTCTTTTCTTTTTTCTTGTACAGTTTCGCAGGATCCTGTTACCGACTCCCTCTCTGAAGGTGGACTATCAAGGGTCTAGGGTCTGAGTGTTCGTGAACAGCTGTGATACAGGTAAGTGATCATTCAGTACATGTATTGACTTTTTTTTTTCTTTTTTGTCATACAGTTTCGCAGGATCCTGTTACCGACTCCCTCTATGAAGGTGGACAATCAAGGGTCTAGGGTCTGACTGTTGGTAAACAGCTGTGATACTGGTAAGTGATTATTCAGTACATATACTGACTTTATTTTCTTTTTTGTTGTACAGTTTCGCAGGATCCTGTTACCGACTCCCTCTCTGAAGGTGGACTATCAAGGGTCTAGGGTCTGACTGTTGGTAAACAGCTGTGATACTGGTAAGTGATTATTCAGTACATATACTAACTTTTTTTTTTTTTTTTTTTTGTACAGTTTCGCAGGATCCCGTGACCGACTCCCTCTATGAAGGTGGACAATCAAGGGTCTAGGGTCTGACTGTTGGTAAACAGCTGTGATACTGGTAAGTGATTATTCAGTACATATACTGACTTTTTTTTCTTTTTTCTTGTACACTTTCGCAGGACCCTGTTACCGACTCCCTCTCTGAAGGTGCACTATTAAGGGTCTAGGGTCTGACTGTTCGTAAACAGCTTTGATACAAGTAAGTGATTATTCAGTTTCTATACACGTATTGACTTTTTTTCTTTCTTGTCATACAATTTCCCAGGATCCCATTTCGGACTCCCCCTCTGAAGGTGGACTATCAAGGGTCTAGGGTCTGAGTGTTCGTGAACAGCTGTGATACAGGTAAGTGATCATTCAGTACATGTATTGACTTTTTTTTTTTCTTTTTTGTCGTACAGTTTCGCAGGATCCCATTACCGACTCCCTCTATAAAGGTGGAAAATCAAGGGTCTAGGGTCTGACTGTTGGTAAACAGCTGTGATACTGGTAAGTGATTATTCAGTACATATACTGACTTTATTTTCTTTTTTGTTGTACAGTTTCGCAGGATCCTGTTACCGACTCCCTCTCTGAAGGTGGACTATCAAGGGTCTAGGGTCTGAGTGTTCGTGAACAGCTGTGATACAGGTAAGTGATCATTCAGTACATGTATTGACTTTTTTTTTTTCTTTTTTGTCATACAGTTTCGCAGGATCCCATTACCGACTCCCTCTATGAAGGTGGAAAATCAAGGGTCTAGGGTCTGACTGTTGGTAAACAGCTGTGATACTGGTAAGTGATTATTCAGTACATATACTGACTTTTTTTTCTTTTTTGTCGTACAGTTTCCCAGGATTCCATTACTGACTCCCTCTCTGAAGGTGGACTATCAAGGGTCTAGGGTCTGAGTGTTCGTAAACAGCTGTGATACAGGTAAGTGATTATTCAGTATATGTATTGACTTTTTTTTTCTTTATTGTTGTACAGTTTCGCAGGATCCCGTGACCGACTCCCTCTATGAAGGTGGACAATCAAGGGTCTAGGGTCTGACTGTTGGTAAACAGCTGTGATACTGGTAAGTGATTATTCAGTACATATACTGACTTTATTTTCTATTTTGTCATACAGTTTCGCAGGATCCTGTTACCGACTCCCTCTCTGAAGGTGGACTATCAAGGGTCTAGGGTCTGACTGTTCGTAAACAGCTTTGATACAAGTAAGTGATTATTCAGTTTCTATAGACGTATTGACTTTTTTTCTTTCTTGTCATACAATTTCCCAGGATCCCATTTCGGACTCCCCCTCTGAAGGTGGACTATCAAGGGTCTAGGGTCTGAGTGTTCGTGAACAGCTGTGATACAGGTAAGTGATCATTCAGTACATGTATTGACTTTTTTTTTCTTTTTTGTCGTACAGTTTCGCAGGATCCTGTTACCGACTCCCTCTCTGAAGGTGGACAATCAAGGGTCTAGGGTCTGACTGTTGGTAAACAGCTGTGATACAGGTAAGTGATCATTCAGTACATGTATTGACTTTTTTTTTCTTTTGTCGTACAGTTTCGCAGGATCCCATTACCGACTCCCTCTATGAAGGTGGACAATCAAGGGTCTAGGGTCTGACTGTTGGTAAACAGCTGTGATACTGGTAGGTGATTATTCAGTACATATACTAACTTTTTTTTTCTTTTTTGTTGTACAGTTTCGCAGGATCCCGTGACCGACTCCCTCTATGAAGGTGGACAATCAAGGGTCTAGGGTCTGACTGTTGGTAAACAGCTGTGATACTGGTAAGTGATTATTCAGTACATATACTGACTTTCTTTTCTATTTTGTCGTACAGTTTCGCAGGATCCTGTTACCGACTCCCTCTCTGAAGGTGGACTATCAAGGGTCTAGGGTCTGAGTGTTCGTAAACAGCTGTGATACTGGTAAGTGATTATTCAGTACATATACTAACTTTTTTTTTTTTTTTTTTGTTGTACAGTTTCGCAGGATCCCGTGACCGACTCCCTCTATGAAGGTGGACAATCAAGGGTCTAGGGTCTGACTGTTGGTAAACAGCTGTGATACTGGTAAGTGATTATTCAGTACATATACTGACTTTTTTTTCTTTTTTCTTGTACACTTTCGCAGGACCCTGTTACCGACTCCCTCTCTGAAGGTGCACTATTAAGGGTCTAGGGTCTGACTGTTCGTAAACAGCTTTGATACAAGTAAGTGATTATTCAGTTTCTATACACGTATTGACTTTTTTTCTTTCTTGTCATACAATTTCCCAGGATCCCATTTCGGACTCCCCCTCTGAAGGTGGACTATCAAGGGTCTAGGGTCTGAGTGTTCGTGAACAGCTGTGATACAGGTAAGTGATCATTCAGTACATGTATTGACTTTTTTTTTTCTTTTTTGTCATACAGTTTCGCAGGATCCCATTACCGACTCCCTCTATGAAGGTGGAAAATCAAGGGTCTAGGGTCTGACTGTTGGTAAACAGCTGTGATACTGGTAAGTGATTATTCAGTACATATACTGACTTTATTTTCTTTTTTGTTGTACAGTTTCGCAGGATCCTGTTACCGACTCCCTCTCTGAAGGTGGACTATCAAGGGTCTAGGGTCTGAGTGTTCGTGAACAGCTGTGATACAGGTAAGTGATCATTCAGTACATGTATTGACTTTTTTTTTTCTTTTTTGTCATACAGTTTCGCAGGATCCCATTACCGACTCCCTCTATGAAGGTGGAAAATCAAGGGTCTAGGGTCTGACTGTTGGTAAACAGCTGTGATACTGGTAAGTGATTATTCAGTACATATACTGACTTTTTTTTCTTTTTTGTCGTACAGTTTCCCAGGATTCCATTACTGACTCCCTCTCTGAAGGTGGACTATCAAGGGTCTAGGGTCTGAGTGTTCGTAAACAGCTGTGATACAGGTAAGTGATCATTCAGTATATGTATTGACTTTTTTTTTCTTTATTGTTGTACAGTTTCGCAGGATCCCGTGACCGACTCCCTCTATGAAGGTGGACAATCAAGGGTCTAGGGTCTGACTGTTGGTAAACAGCTGTGATACTGGTAAGTGATTATTCAGTACATATACTGACTTTATTTTCTATTTTGTCATACAGTTTCGCAGGATCCTGTTACCGACTCCCTCTCTGAAGGTGGACTATCAAGGGTCTAGGGTCTGAGTGTTCGTGAACAGCTGTGATACAGGTAAGTGATCATTCAGTACATGTATTGACTTTTTTTTTTCTTTTTTGTCATACAGTTTCGCAGGATCCCATTACCGACTCCCTCTATGAAGGTGGAAAATCAAGGGTCTAGGGTCTGACTGTTGGTAAACAGCTGTGATACTGGTAAGTGATTATTCAGTACATATACTGACTTTTTTTTCTTTTTTGTCGTACAGTTTCCCAGGATTCCATTACTGACTCCCTCTCTGAAGGTGGACTATCAAGGGTCTAGGGTCTGAGTGTTCGTAAACAGCTGTGATACAGGTAAGTGATCATTCAGTATATGTATTGACTTTTTTTTTCTTTATTGTTGTACAGTTTCGCAGGATCCCGTGACCGACTCCCTCTATGAAGGTGGACAATCAAGGGTCTAGGGTCTGACTGTTGGTAAACAGCTGTGATACTGGTAAGTGATTATTCAGTACATATACTGACTTTATTTTCTATTTTGTCATACAGTTTCGCAGGATCCTGTTACCGACTCCCTCTCTGAAGGTGGACTATCAAGGGTCTAGGGTCTGACTGTTCGTAAACAGCTTTGATACAAGTAAGTGATTATTCAGTTTCTATAGACGTATTGACTTTTTTTCTTTCTTGTCATACAATTTCCCAGGATCCCATTTCGGACTCCCCCTCTGAAGGTGGACTATCAAGGGTCTAGGGTCTGAGTGTTCGTGAACAGCTGTGATACAGGTAAGTGATCATTCAGTACATGTATTGACTTTTTTTTTCTTTTTTGTCGTACAGTTTCGCAGGATCCTGTTACCGACTCCCTTTATGAAGGTGGACAATCAAGGGTCTAGGGTCTGACTGTTGGTAAACAGCTGTGATACAGGTAAGTGATCATTCAGTACATGTATTGACTTTTTTTTTCTTTTGTCGTACAGTTTCGCAGGATCCCATTACCGACTCCCTCTATGAAGGTGGACAATCAAGGGTCTAGGGTCTGACTGTTGGTAAACAGCTGTGATACTGGTAAGTGATCATTCAGTACATATACTAACTTTTTTTTTCTTTTTTGTTGTACAGTTTCGCAGGATCCCGTGACCGACTCCCTCTATGAAGGTGGACAATCAAGGGTCTAGGGTCTGACTGTTGGTAAACAGCTGTGATACTGGTAAGTGATTATTCAGTACATATACTGACTTTATTTTCTATTTTGTCGTACAGTTTCGCAGGATCCTGTTACCGACTCCCTCTCTGAAGGTGGACTATCAAGGGTCTAGGGTCTGAGTGTTCGTGAACAGCTGTGATACAGGTAAGTGATCATTCAGTACATGTATTGACTTTTTTTTTTCTTTTTTGTCGTACAATTTCGCAGGATCCCATTACCGACTACCTTTATGAAGGTGGACTATCAAGGGTCTAGGGTCTAACTTTTGGTAAACAGCTGTGATACTGGTAAGTGATTATTCAGTACATATACTAACTTTTTTTTTCTTTTTTGTTGTACAGTTTCGCAGGATCCCGTGACCGACTCCCTCTATGAAGGTGGACAATCAAGGGTCTAGGGTCTGACTGTTGGTAAACAGCTGTGATACTGGTAAGTGATTATTCAGTACATATACTGACTTTATTTTCTATTTTGTCGTACAGTTTCGCAGGATCCTGTTACCGACTCCCTCTCTGAAGGTGGACTATCAAGGGTCTAGGGTCTGAGTGTTCGTGAACAGCTGTGATACAGGTCAGTGATCATTCAGTACATGTATTGACTTTTTTTTTTCTTTTTTGTCATACAACTTCGCAGGATCCCATTACCGACTACCTTTATGAAGGTGGACAATCAAGGGTCTAGGGTCTAACTTTTGGTAAACAGCTGTGATACTGGTAAGTGATTATTCAGTACATATACTAACTTTTTTTTTCTTTTTTGTTGTACAGTTTCGCAGGATCCCGTGACCGACTCCCTCTATGAAGGTGGACAATCAAGGGTCTAGGGTCTGACTGTTGGTAAACAGCTGTGATACTGGTAAGTGATTATTCAGTACATATACTGACTTTATTTTCTATTTTGTCGTACGGTTTCGCAGGATCCTGTTACCGACTCCCTCTCTGAAGGTGGACTATCAAGGGTCTAGGGTCTGAGTGTTCGTTAACAGCTGTGATACAGGTAAGTGATCATTCAGTACATGTATTGACTTTTTTTTTTTCTGTTTTGTCGTACAATTTCGCAGGATCCCATTACCGACTCCCTTTATGAAGGTGGACAATCAAGGGTCTAGGGTCTAACTTTTGGTAAACAGCTGTGATACTGGTAAGTGATTATTCAGTACATATACTGACTTTTTTTTCTTTTTTCTTGTACAGTTTCGCAGGATCCTGTTACCGACTCCCTCTATGAAGGTGGACAATCAAGGGTCTAGGGTCTGACTGTTGGTAAACAACTGTGATACTGGTAAGTGATTATTCAGTACATATACTGACTTTATTTTCTATTTTGTTGTACAGTTTCCTAGGATCCCGTGACCGACTCCCTCTCTGAATGTGGAAACGACTAACAAGAGTCTATCCATTTTCTTCTCACTTCACAACTCTATATAGGTAAATACAGCTATATTCTGTCCATCTTCAGCTGTGTGAGGCTGAATGTTCGTAAACAGCTGTTATACAGGTAAGTGATTGTTCAGTTTCTATACATGTATTGACTTTTTTTTCTTTTTGTCGTACAGTTTCCCAGGATTCCATTATCAACTCCCTCTATGAAGGTGGACAATCAAGGGTCTAGGGTCTGACTGTTGGTAAAGAGCTGTGATACTGGTAATTGATTATTCAGTATATATACTGACTTTTTTTTCTTTTTTCTTGTACAGTTTTGCAGGATCCTGTTACCGACTCCCTCTCTGAAGGTGGAGTATCAAGGGTCTAGGGTCTGAGTGTTCGTGAACAGCTGTGATACTGGTAAGTGATTATTCAGTACATATACTGACTTTTTTTTCTTTTTTCTTGTACAGTTTCGCAGGATCCTGTTACCGACTCCCTCTATGAAGGTGGACAATCAAGGGTCTAGGGTCTGACTGTTGGTAAACAGCTGTGATACTGGTAAGTGATTATTCAGTACATATACTAACTTTTTTTTTCTTTTTTGTTGTACAGTTTCGCAGGATCCCGTGACCGACTCCCTCTATGAAGGTGGACAATCAAGGGTCTAGGGTCTGACTGTTGGTAAACAGCTGTGATACTGGTAAGTGATTATTCAGTACATATACTGACTTTATTTTCTATTTTGTTGTACAGTTTCGCAGGATCCTGTTACCGACTCCCTCTCTGAAGGTGGACTATCAAGGGTCTAGGGTCTGAGTGTTCGTGAACAGCTGTGATACAGGTAAGTGATCATTCAGTACATGTATTGACTTTTTTTTTTCTTTTTTGTCGTACAGTTTCCCAGGATTCCATTATCAACTCCCTCTATGAAGGTGGACAATCAAGGGTCTAGGGTCTGACTGTTCGTAAACAGCTGTGATACTGGTAAGTGATCATTCAGTACATGTATTGACTTTTTTTTTCTTTTTTGTCGTACAGTTTCCCAGGATCCCGTGAAGGTTGAAACGACTAACAAGGATTTCTCCATCTGCATCTCCATTCCCTACTATGACTGGCTGGCAGGTATTCTGTCCATCTTGAACTGTGTGAGTCTGACTGTTCGTAACAGCTTTGATACAGGTAAGTGATCATTCAGTTTCTATACATGTATTGACTTTTTTTTCTTTTTTCTCGTACATTTTCCTAGGATCCCGTGACCGACTCCCTCTCTGAATGTTGAAACGACTAACAAGAGTCTATCCATTTTCTTCTCACTTCACAACTCTATATAGGTAAATACAGCTATATTCTGTCCATCTTCAGCTGTGTGAGGCTGAATGTTCGTAAACAGCTGTTATACAGGTAAGTGATCATTCAGTTTCTATACATGTATTGACTTTTTTTTCTTTTTGTCGTACAGTTTCCCAGGATTCCATTACCGACTCCCTCTATGAAGGTGGACAATCAAGGGTCTAGGGTCTGACTGTTGGTAAACAGCTGTGATACTGGTAAGTGATTATTCAGTGCATATACTAACTTTTTTTTTTCTTTTTTGTTGTACAGTTTCGCAGGATCCCGTGACCGACTCCCTCTATGAAGGTGGACAATCAAGGGTCTAGGGTCTGACTGTTGGTAAACAGCTGTGATACTGGTAAGTGATTATTCAGTACATATACTGACTTTATTTTCTATTTTGTTGTACAGTTTCGCAGGATCCTGTTACCGACTCCCTCTCTGAAGGTGGACTATCAAGGGTCTAGGGTCTGAGTGTTCGTGAACAGCTGTGATACAGGTAAGTGATCATTCAGTACATGTATTGACTTTTTTTTTTCTTTTTTGTCGTACAATTTCGCAGGATCCCATTACCGACTACCTTTATGAAGGTGGACAATCAAGGGTCTAGGGTCTAACTTTTGGTAAACAGCTGTGATACTGGTAAGTGATTATTCAGTACATATACTGACTTTTTTTTCTTTTTTCTTGTACAGTTTCGCAGGATCCTGTTACCGACTCCCTCTATGAAGGTGGACAATCAAGGGTCTAGGGTCTGACTGTTGGTAAACAGCTGTGATACTGGTAAGTGATTATTCAGTACATATACTGACTTTTTTTTCTTTTTTGTCGTACAGTTTCCCAGGATCCCATTACTGACTCCCTTTATGAAGGTGGACTATCAAGGGTCTAGGGTCTAACTTTTGGTAAACAGCTGTGATACTGGTAAGTGATTATTCAGTACATATACTGACTTTATTTTCTTTTTTGTTGTACAGTTTCGCAGGATCCTGTTACCGACTCCCTCTCTGAAGGTGGACTATCAAGGGTCTAGGGTCTGAGTGTTCGTGAACAGCTGTGATACTGGTAAGTGATCATTCAGTACATGTATTGACTTTTTTTTTTCATTTTTGTCGTACAGTTTCGCAGGATCCCATTACCGACTCCCTTTATGAAGGTGGACAATCAAGGGTGTAGGGTCTAACTTTTGGTAAACAGCTGTGATACTGGTAAGTGATTATTCAGTACATATACTGACTTTCTTTTCTTTTTTCTTGTACAGTTTCGCAGGATCCTGTTACCGACTCCCTCTCTGAAGGTGGACTATCAAGGGTCTAGGGTCTGAGTGTTCGTGAACAGCTGTGATACAGGTAAGTGATCATTCAGTACATGTATTGACTTTTTTTTTTTCTTTTTTGTCATACAGTTTCGCAGGATCCTGTTACCGACTCCCTCTATGAAGGTGGACAATCAAGGGTCTAGGGTCTGACTGTTGGTAAACAGCTGTGATACTGGTAAGTGATTATTCAGTACATATACTGACTTTATTTTCTTTTTTGTTGTACAGTTTCGCAGGATCCTGTTACCGACTCCCTCTCTGAAGGTGGACTATCAAGGGTCTAGGGTCTGACTGTTGGTAAACAGCTGTGATACTGGTAAGTGATTATTCAGTACATATACTAACTTTTTTTTTCTTTTTTGTTGTACAGTTTCGCAGGATCCCGTGACCGACTCCCTCTATGAAGGTGGACAATCAAGGGTCTAGGGTCTGACTGTTGGTAAACAGCTGTGATACTGGTAAGTGATTATTCAGTACATATACTGATTTTTTTTTTCTTTTTTCTTGTACACTTTCGCAGGACCCTGTTACCGACTCCCTCTCTGAAGGTGCACTATCAAGGGTCTAGGGTCTGACTGTTGGTAAACAGCTGTGATACTGGTAAGTGATTATTCAGTACATATACTGACTTTTTTTTCTTTTTTGTCGTACAGTTTCCCAGGATTCCATTACTGACTCCCTCTCTGAAGGTGGACTATCAAGGGTCTAGGGTCTGAGTGTTCGTAAACAGCTGTGATACAGGTAAGTGATCATTCAGTATATGTATTGACTTTTTTTTTTCTTTTGTCGTACAGTTTCGCAGGATCCCATTACCGACTCCCTCTATGAAGGTGGACAATCAAGGGTCTAGGGTCTGACTGTTGGTAAACAGCTGTGATACTGGTAAGTGATTATTCAGTACATATACTGACTTTTTTTTCTTTTTTCTTGTACAGTTTCGCAGGATCCTGTTACCGACTCCCTCTATGAAGGTGGACAATCAAGGGTCTAGGGTCTGACTGTTGGTAAACAGCTGTGATACTGGTAAGTGATTATTCAGTACATATACTGACTTTTTTTTCTTTTTTGGCGTACGGTTTCCCAGGATTCCATTACTGACTCCGTCTCTGAAGGTGGACTATCAAGGGTCTAGGGTCTGACTGTTCGTAAACAGCTGTGATACTGGTAAGTGATCATTCAGTACATGTATTGACTTTTTTTTTTCTTTTGTCGTACAGTTTCGCAGGATCCCATTACCGACTCCCTCTATGAAGGTGGACAATCAAGGGTCTAGGGTCTGACTGTTGGTAAACAGCTGTGATACTGGTAAGTGATTATTCAGTACATATACTGACTTTATTTTCTTTTTTGTTGTACAGTTTCGCAGGATTCTGTTACCGACTCCCTCTCTGAAGGTGGACTATGAAGGGTCTAGGGTCTGAGTGTTCGTGAACAGCTGTGATACTGGTAAGTGATCATTCAGTACATGTATTGACTTTTTTTTTTCATTTTTGTCGTACAGTTTCGCAGGATCCCATTACCGACTCCCTTTATGAAGGTGGACAATCAAGGGTGTAGGGTCTAACTTTTGGTAAACAGCTGTGATACTGGTAAGTGATTATTCAGTACATATACTGACTTTCTTTTCTTTTTTCTTGTACAGTTTCGCAGGATCCTGTTACCGACTCCCTCTCTGAAGGTGGACTATCAAGGGTCTAGGGTCTGAGTGTTCGTGAACAGCTGTGATACAGGTAAGTGATCATTCAGTACATGTATTGACTTTTTTTTTTTTCTTTTTTGTCATACAGTTTCGCAGGATCCTGTTACCGACTCCCTCTATGAAGGTGGACAATCAAGGGTCTAGGGTCTGACTGTTGGTAAACAGCTGTGATACTGGTAAGTGATTATTCAGTACATATACTGACTTTTTTTTCTTTTTTCTTGTACACTTTCGCAGGACCCTGTTACCGACTCCCTCTCTGAAGGTGCACTATCAAGGGTCTAGGGTCTGACTGTTCGTAAACAGCTTTGATACAAGTAAGTGATCATTCAGTTTCTATAGACGTATTGACTTTTTTTCTTTCTTGTCATACAATTTCCCAGGATCCCATTACCGACTCCCCCTCTGAAGGTGGACTATCAAGGGTCTAGGGTCTGACTGTTCGTAAACAGCTGTGATACTGGTAAGTGATCATTCAGTACATGTATTGACTTTTTTTTTCTTTTTTGTCGTACAGTTTCCCAGGATCCCGTGACCGACTCCCTCTCTGAAGGTGGAAACGACTAACAAGGATTTTTCCATCTGCATCTCCATTCTCTACTATGACTGGCTGGCTGGTATTCTGTCCATCTTCAACTGTGTGAGGCTGACTGTTCGTAAATAGCTGTGATACAGGTAAGTGATTATTCAGTTTCTATACATGTATTGACTTTTTTTTCTTTTTTGTCGTACAGTTTCGCAGGATCTCATGACCGACTACCTCTCTGAAGGTGGACAATCAAGGGTCTAGGGTCTGACTGTTGGTAAACAGCTGTGATACTGGTAAGTGATTATTCAGTACATATACTGACTTTTTTTTCTTTTTTCTTGTACACTTTCGCAGGACCCTGTTACCGACTCCCTCTCTGAAGGTGCACTATCAAGGGTCGAGGGTCTGACTGTTCGTAAACAGCTTTGATACAAGTAAGTGATTATTCAGTTTCTATACACGTATTGACATTTTTTCTTTCTTGTCATACAATTTCCCAGGATCCCATTTCGGACTCCCTTTATGAAGGTGGACAATCAAGGGTGTAGGGTCTAACTTTTGGTAAACAGCTGTGATACTGGTAAGTGATTATTCAGTACATATACTGACTTTTTTTTCTTTTTTGTCGTACAGTTTCCCAGGATTCCATTACTGACTCCCTCTCTGAAGGTGGACTATCAAGGGTCTAGGGTCTGAGTGTTCGTAAACAGCTGTGATACAGGTAAGTGATCATTCAGTATATGTATTGACTTTTTTTTTTCTTTTTTGTCATACAGTTTCGCAGGATCCTGTTACCGACTCCCTCTATGAAGGTGGACAATCAAGGGTCTAGGGTCTGACTGTTGGTAAACAGCTGTGATACTGGTAAGTGATTATTCAGTACATATACTGACTTTATTTTCTTTTTTGTTGTACAGTTTCGCAGGATCCTGTTACCGACTCCCTCTCTGAAGGTGGACTATCAAGGGTCTAGGGTCTGACTGTTGGTAAACAGCTGTGATACTGGTAAGTGATTATTCAGTACATATACTAACTTTTTTTTTCTTTTTTGTTGTACAGTTTCGCAGGATCCCGTGACCGACTCCCTCTATGAAGGTGGACAATCAAGGGTCTAGGGTCTGACTGTTGGTAAACAGCTGTGATACTGGTAAGTGATTATTCAGTACATATACTGACTTTTTTTTCTTTTTTCTTGTACACTTTCGCAGGACCCTGTTACCGACTCCCTCTCTGAAGGTGCACTATCAAGGGTCTAGGGTCTGACTGTTCGTAAACAGCTTTGATACAAGTAAGTGATTATTCAGTTTCTATACACGTATTGACTTTTTTTCTTTCTTGTCATACAATTTCCCAGGATCCCATTTCGGACTCCCCCTCTGAAGGTGGACTATCAAGGGTCTAGGGTCTGAGTGTTCGTGAACAGCTGTGATACAGGTAAGTGATCATTCAGTACATGTATTGACTTTTTTTTTTTCTTTTTTGTCGTACAGTTTCGCAGGATCCCATTACCGACTCCCTCTATGAAGGTGGAAAATCAAGGGTCTAGGGTCTGACTGTTGGTAAACAGCTGTGATACTGGTAAGTGATTATTCAGTACATATACTGACTTTCTTTTCTTTTTTGTTGTACAGTTTCGCAGGATCCTGTTACCGACTCCCTCTCTGAAGGTGGACTATCAAGGGTCTAGGGTCTGAGTGTTCGTGAACAGCTGTGATACTGGTAAGTGATCATTCAGTACATGTATTGACTTTTTTTTTTTCATTTTTGTCGTACAGTTTCGCAGGATCCCATTACAGACTCCCTTTATGAAGGTGGACAATCAAGGGTGTAGGGTCTAACTTTTGGTAAACAGCTGTGATACTGGTAAGTGATTATTCAGTACATATACTGACTTTCTTTTCTTTTTTCTTGTACAGTTTCGCAGGATCCTGTTACCGACTCCCTCTCTGAAGGTGGACTATCAAGGGTATAGGGTCTGAGTGTTCGTGAACAGCTGTGATACAGGTAAGTGATCATTCAGTACATGTATTGACTTTTTTTTTTCTTTTTTGTCATACAGTTTCGCAGGATCCTGTTACCGACTCCCTCTATGAAGGTGGACAATCAAGGGTCTAGGGTCTGACTGTTGGTAAACAGCTGTGATACTGGTAAGTGATTATTCAGTACATATACTGACTTTATTTTCTTTTTTGTTGTACAGTTTCGCAGGATCCTGTTACCGACTCCCTCTCTGAAGGTGGACTATCAAGGGTCTAGGGTCTGACTGTTGGTAAACAGCTGTGATACTGGTAAGTGATTATTCGGTACATATACTAACTTTTTTTTAATTTTTTTTGTTGTACAGTTTCGCAGGATCCCGTGACCGACTCCCTCTATGAAGGTGGACAATCAAGGGTCTAGGGTCTGACTGTTGGTAAACAGCTGTGATACTGGTAAGTGATTATTCAGTACATATACTGACTTTTTTTTCTTTTTTCTTGTACACTTTCGCAGGACCCTGTTACCGACTCCCTCTCTGAAGGTGCACTATTAAGGGTCTAGGGTCTGACTGTTCGTAAACAGCTTTGATACAAGTAAGTGATTATTCAGTTTCTATACACGTATTGACTTTTTTTCTTTCTTGTCATACAATTTCCCAGGATCCCATTTCGGACTCCCCCTCTGAAGGTGGACTATCAAGGGTCTAGGGTCGAGTGTTCGTGAACAGCTGTGATACAGGTAAGTGATCATTCAGTACATGTATTGACTTTTTTTTTTCTTTTTTGTCATACAGTTTCGCAGGATCCCATTACCGACTCCCTCTATGAAGGTGGACAATCAAGGGTCTAGGGTCTGACTGTTGGTAAACAGCTGTGATACTGGTAAGTGATTATTCAGTACATATACTAACTTTTTTTTTCTTTTTTGTTGTACAGTTTCGCAGGATCCCGTGACCGACTCCCTCTCTGAAGGTGGACTATCAAGGGTCTAGGGTCTGAGTGTTCGTGAACAGCTGTGATACTGGTAAGTGATCATTCAGTACATGTATTGACTTTTTTTTTTCATTTTTGTCGTACAGTTTCGCAGGATCCCATTACCGACTCCCTTTATGAAGGTGGACAATCAAGGGTGTAGGGTCTAACTTTTGGTAAACAGCTGTGATACTGGTAAGTGATTATTCAGTACATATACTGACTTTCTTTTCTTTTTTCTTGTACAGTTTCGCAGGATCCTGTTACCGACTCCCTCTCTGAAGGTGGACTATCAAGGGTCTAGGGTCTGAGTGTTCGTGAACAGCTGTGATACAGGTAAGTGATCATTCAGTACATGTATTGACTTTTTTTTTTTCTTTTTTGTCATACAGTTTCGCAGGATCCTGTTACCGACTCCCTCTATGAAGGTGGACAATCAAGGGTCTAGGGTCTGACTGTTGGTAAACAGCTGTGATACTGGTAAGTGATTATTCAGTACATATACTGACTTTATTTACTTTTTTGTTGTACAGTTTCGCAGGATCCTGTTACCGACTCCCTCTCTGAAGGTGGACTATCAAGGGTCTAGGGTCTGACTGTTGGTAAACAGCTGTGATACTGGTAAGTGATTATTCAGTACATATACTAACTTTTTTTTTCTTTTTTGTTGTACAGTTTCGCAGGATCCCGTGACCGACTCCCTCTATGAAGGTGGACAATCAAGGGTCTAGGGTCTGACTGTTGGTAAACAGCTGTGATACTGGTAAGTGATTATTCAGTACATATACTGACTTTTTTTTCTTTTTTCTTGTACACTTTCGCAGGACCCTGTTACCGACTCCCTCTCTGAAGGTGCACTATCAAGGGTCTAGGGTCTGACTGTTCGTAAACAGCTTTGATACAAGTAAGTGATTATTCATTTTCTATACACGTATTGACTTTTTTTTCTTTCTTGTCATACAATTTCCCAGGATCCCATTTCGGACTCCCCCTCTGAAGGTGGACTATCAAGGGTCTAGGGTCTGAGTGTTCGTGAACAGCTGTGATACAGGTAAGTGATCATTCAGTACATGTATTGACTTTTTTTTTTTCTTTTTTGTCGTACAGTTTCGCAGGATCCCATTACCGACTCCCTCTATGAAGGTGGAAAATCAAGGGTCTAGGGTCTGACTGTTGGTAAACAGCTGTGATACTGGTAAGTGATTATTCAGTACATATACTGACTTTATTTTCTTTTTTGTTGTACAGTTTCGCAGGATCCTGTTACCGACTCCCTCTCTGAAGGTGGACTATCAAGGGTCTAGGGTCTGAGTGTTCGTGAACAGCTGTGATACTGGTAAGTGATCATTCAGTACATGTATTGACTTTTTTTTTTCATTTTTGTCGTACAGTTTCGCAGGATCCCATTACAGACTCCCTTTATGAAGGTGGACTATCAAGGGTGTAGGGTCTAACTTTTGGTAAACAGCTGTGATACTGGTAAGTGATTATTCAGTACATATACTGACTTTCTTTTCTTTTTTCTTGTACAGTTTCGCAGGATCCTGTTACCGACTCCCTCTCTGAAGGTGGACTATCAAGGGTATAGGGTCTGAGTGTTCGTGAACAGCTGTGATACAGGTAAGTGATCATTCAGTACATGTATTGACTTTTTTTTTTCTTTTTTGTCATACAGTTTCGCAGGATCCTGTTACCGACTCCCTCTATGAAGGTGGACAATCAAGGGTCTAGGGTCTGACTGTTGGTAAACAGCTGTGATACTGGTAAGTGATTATTCAGTACATATACTGACTTTATTTTCTTTTTTGTTGTACAGTTTCGCAGGATCCTGTTACCGACTCCCTCTTTGAAGGTGGACTATCAAGGGTCTAGGGTCTGACTGTTGGTAAACAGCTGTGATACTGGTAAGTGATTATTCAGTACATATACTAACTTTTTTTTTATTTTTTTTGTTGTACAGTTTCGCAGGATCCCGTGACCGACTCCCTCTATGAAGGTGGACAATCAAGGGTCTAGGGTCTGACTGTTGGTAAACAGCTGTGATACTGGTAAGTGATTATTCAGTACATATACTGACTTTTTTTTCTTTTTTCTTGTACACTTTCGCAGGACCCTGTTACCGACTCCCTCTCTGAAGGTGCACTATTAAGGGTCTAGGGTCTGACTGTTCGTAAACAGCTTTGATACAAGTAAGTGATTATTCAGTTTCTATACACGTATTGACTTTTTTTCTTTCTTGTCATACAATTTCCCAGGATCCCATTTCGGACTCCCCCTCTGAAGGTGGACTATCAAGGGTCTAGGGTCTGAGTGTTCGTGAACAGCTGTGATACAGGTAAGTGATCATTCAGTACATATACTAACTTTTTTTTTCTTTTTTGTTGTACAGTTTCGCAGGATCCCGTGACCGACTCCCTCTATGAAGGTGGACAATCAAGGGTCTAGGGTCTGACTGTTGGTAAACAGCTGTGATACTGGTAAGTGATCATTCAGTACATGTATTGACTTTTTTTTTTCATTTTTGTCGTACAGTTTCGCAGGATCCCATTACCGACTCCCTTTATGAAGGTGGACAATCAAGGGTGTAGGGTCTAACTTTTGGTAAACAGCTGTGATACTGGTAAGTGATTATTCAGTACATATACTGACTTTCTTTTCTTTTTTGTTGTACAGTTTCGCAGGATCCTGTTACCGACTCCCTCTCTGAAGGTGGACTATCAAGGGTCTAGGGTCTGACTGTTGGTAAACAGCTGTGATACTGGTAAGTGATTATTCAGTACATATACTAACTTTTTTTTTCTTTTTTGTTGTACAGTTTCGCAGGATCCCGTGACCGACTCCCTCTATGAAGGTGGACAATCAAGGGTCTAGGGTCTGACTGTTGGTAAACAGCTGTGATACTGGTAAGTGATTATTCAGTACATATACTGACTTTTTTTTCTTTTTTCTTGTACACTTTCGCAGGACCCTGTTACCGACTCCCTCTCTGAAGGTGCACTATCAAGGGTCTAGGGTCTGACTGTTCGTAAACAGCTTTGATACAAGTAAGTGATTATTCATTTTCTATACACGTATTGACTTTTTTTTCTTTCTTGTCATACAATTTCCCAGGATCCCATTTCGGACTCCCCCTCTGAAGGTGGACTATTAAGGGTCTAGGGTCTGAGTGTTCGTGAACAGCTGTGATACTGGTAAGTGATCATTCAGTACATGTATTGACTTTTTTTTTTCATTTTTGTCGTACAGTTTCGCAGGATCCCATTACCGACTCCCTTTATGAAGGTGGACAATCAAGGGTGTAGGGTCTAACTTTTGGTAAACAGCTGTGATACTGGTAAGTGATTATTCAGTACATATACTGACTTTCTTTTCTTTTTTCTTGTACAGTTTCGCAGGATCCTGTTACCGACTCCCTCTCTGAAGGTGGACTATCAAGGGTCTAGGGTCTGAGTGTTCGTGAACAGCTGTGATACAGGTAAGTGATCATTCAGTACATGTATTGACTTTTTTTTTTCTTTTTTGTCATACAGTTTCGCAGGATCCTGTTACCGACTCCCTCTATGAAGGTGGACAATCAAGGGTCTAGGGTCTGACTGTTGGTAAACAGCTGTGATACTGGTAAGTGATTATTCAGTACATATACTAACTTTTTTTTTCTTTTTTGTTGTACAGTTTCGCAGGATCCCGTGACCGACTCCCTCTATGAAGGTGGACAATCAAGGGTCTAGGGTCTGACTGTTGGTAAACAGCTGTGATACTGGTAAGTGATTATTCAGTACATATACTGACTTTTTTTTCTTTTTTCTTGTACACTTTCGCAGGACCCTGTTACCGACTCCCTCTCTGAAGGTGCACTATCAAGGGTCTAGGGTCTGACTGTTGGTAAACAGCTGTGATACTGGTAAGTGATTATTCAGTACATATACTGACTTTTTTTTCTTTTTTGTCGTACAGTTTCCCAGGATTCCATTACTGACTCCCTCTCTGAAGGTGGACTATCAAGGGTCTAGGGTCTGAGTGTTCGTAAACAGCTGTGATACAGGTAAGTGATCATTCAGTATATGTATTGACTTTTTTTTTTCTTTTGTCGTACAGTTTCGCAGGATCCCATTACCGACTCCCTCTATGAAGGTGGACAATCAAGGGTCTAGGGTCTGACTGTTGGTAAACAGCTGTGATACTGGTAAGTGATTATTCAGTACATATACTGACTTTTTTTTCTTTTTTCTTGTACAGTTTCGCAGGATCCTGTTACCGACTCCCTCTATGAAGGTGGACAATCAAGGGTCTAGGGTCTGACTGTTGGTAAACAGCTGTGATACTGGTAAGTGATTATTCAGTACATATACTGACTTTTTTTTCTTTTTTGTCGTACGGTTTCCCAGGATTCCATTACTGACTCCGTCTCTGAAGGTGGACTATCAAGGGTCTAGGGTCTGACTGTTCGTAAACAGCTGTGATACTGGTAAGTGATCATTCAGTACATGTATTGACTTTTTTTTTTCTTTTGTCGTACAGTTTCGCAGGATCCTGTTACCGACTCCCTCTATGAAGGTGGACAATCAAGGGTCTAGGGTCTGACTGTTGGTAAACAGCTGTGATACTGGTAAGTGATTATTCAGTACATATACTGACTTTATTTTCTTTTTTGTTGTACAGTTTCGCAGGATCCTGTTACCGACTCCCTCTCTGAAGGTGGACTATCAAGGGTCTAGGGTCTGAGTGTTCGTGAACAGCTGTGATACAGGTAAGTGATCATTCAGTACATGTATTGACTTTTTTTTTTTCTTTTTTGTCATACAGTTTCGCAGGATCCTGTTACCGACTCCCTCTATGAAGGTGGACAATCAAGGGTCTAGGGTCTGACTGTTGGTAAACAGCTGTGATACTGGTAAATGATTATTCAGTACATATACTGACTTTATTTTCTTTTTTGTTGTACAGTTTCGCAGGATCCTGTTACCGACTCCCTCTCTGAAGGTGGACTATCAAGGGTCTAGGGTCTGACTGTTGGTAAACAGCTGTGATACTGGTAAGTGATTATTCAGTACATATACTAACTTTTTTTTTCTTTTTTGTTGTACAGTTTCGCAGGATCCCGTGACCGACTCCCTCTATGAAGGTGGACAATCAAGGGTCTAGGGTCTGACTGTTGGTAAACAGCTGTGATACTGGTAAGTGATTATTCAGTACATATACTGACTTTTTTTTCTTTTTTCTTGTACACTTTCGCAGGACCCTGTTACCGACTCCCTCTCTGAAGGTGCACTATCAAGGGTCTAGGGTCTGACTGTTCGTAAACAGCTTTGATACAAGTAAGTGATTATTCATTTTCTATACACGTATTGACTTTTTTTTCTTTCTTGTCATACAATTTCCCAGGATCCCATTTCGGACTCCCCCTCTGAAGGTGGACTATTAAGGGTCTAGGGTCTGAGTGTTCGTGAACAGCTGTGATACTGGTAAGTGATCATTCAGTACATGTATTGACTTTTTTTTTTCATTTTTGTCGTACAGTTTCGCAGGATCCCATTACCGACTCCCTTTATGAAGGTGGACAATCAAGGGTGTAGGGTCTAACTTTTGGTAAACAGCTGTGATACTGGTAAGTGATTATTCAGTACATATACTGACTTTCTTTTCTTTTTTCTTGTACAGTTTCGCAGGATCCTGTTACCGACTCCCTCTCTGAAGGTGGACTATCAAGGGTCTAGGGTCTGAGTGTTCGTGAACAGCTGTGATACAGGTAAGTGATCATTCAGTACATGTATTGACTTTTTTTTTTCATTTTTGTCATACAGTTTCGCAGGATCCTGTTACCGACTCCCTCTATGAAGGTGGACAATCAAGGGTCTAGGGTCTGACTGTTGGTAAACAGCTGTGATACTGGTAAGTGATTATTCAGTACATATACTAACTTTTTTTTTCTTTTTTGTTGTACAGTTTCGCAGGATCCCGTGACCGACTCCCTCTATGAAGGTGGACAATCAAGGGTCTAGGGTCTGACTGTTGGTAAACAGCTGTGATACTGGTAAGTGATTATTCAGTACATATACTGACTTTTTTTTCTTTTTTCTTGTACAGTTTCGCAGGATCCTGTTACCGACTCCCTCTCTGAAGGTGGACTATCAAGGGTCTAGGGTCTGAGTGTTCGTGAACAGCTGTGATACTGGTAAGTGATCATTCAGTACATGTATTGACTTTTTTTTTTCATTTTTGTCGTACAGTTTCGCAGGATCCCATTACAGACTCCCTTTATGAAGGTGGACAATCAAGGGTGTAGGGTCTAACTTTTGGTAAACAGCTGTGATACTGGTAAGTGATTATTCAGTACATATACTGACTTTCTTTTCTTTTTTCTTGTACAGTTTCGCAGGATCCTGTTACCGACTCCCTCTCTGAAGGTGGACTATCAAGGGTATAGGGTCTGAGTGTTCGTGAACAGCTGTGATACAGGTAAGTGATCATTCAGTACATGTATTGACTTTTTTTTTTCTTTTTTGTCATACAGTTTCGCAGGATCCTGTTACCGACTCCCTCTATGAAGGTGGACAATCAAGGGTCTAGGGTCTGACTGTTGGTAAACAGCTGTGATACTGGTAAGTGATTATTCAGTACATATACTGACTTTATTTTCTTTTTTGTTGTACAGTTTCGCAGGATCCTGTTACCGACTCCCTCTCTGAAGGTGGACTATCAAGGGTCTAGGGTCTGACTGTTGGTAAACAGCTGTGATACTGGTAAGTGATTATTCAGTACATATACTAACTTTTTTTTTATTTTTTTTGTTGTACAGTTTCGCAGGATCCCGTGACCGACTCCCTCTATGAAGGTGGACAATCAAGGGTCTAGGGTCTGACTGTTGGTAAACAGCTGTGATACTGGTAAGTGATTATTCAGTACATATACTGACTTTTTTTTCTTTTTTCTTGTACACTTTCGCAGGACCCTGTTACCGACTCCCTCTCTGAAGGTGCACTATTAAGGGTCTAGGGTCTGACTGTTCGTAAACAGCTTTGATACAAGTAAGTGATTATTCAGTTTCTATACACGTATTGACTTTTTTTCTTTCTTGTCATACAATTTCCCAGGATCCCATTTCGGACTCCCCCTCTGAAGGTGGACTATCAAGGGTCTAGGGTCTGAGTGTTCGTGAACAGCTGTGATACAGGTAAGTGATCATTCAGTACATGTATTGACTTTTTTTTTTCTTTTTTGTCATACAGTTTCGCAGGATCCCATTACCGACTCCCTCTATGAAGGTGGAAAATCAAGGGTCTAGGGTCTGACTGTTGGTAAACAGCTGTGATACTGGTAAGTGATTATTCAGTACATATACTAACTTTTTTTTTCTTTTTTGTTGTACAGTTTCGCAGGATCCCGTGACCGACTCCCTCTATGAAGGTGGACAATCAAGGGTCTAGGGTCTGACTGTTGGTAAACAGCTGTGATACTGGTAAGTGATTATTCAGTACATATACTGACTTTATTTTCTTTTTTGTTGTACAGTTTCGCAGGATCCTGTTACCGACTCCCTCTCTGAAGGTGGACTATCAAGGGTCTAGGGTCTGAGTGTTCGTGAACAGCTGTGATACTGGTAAGTGATCATTCAGTACATGTATTGACTTTTTTTTTTCATTTTTGTCGTACAGTTTCGCAGGATCCCATTACCGACTCCCTTTATGAAGGTGGACAATCAAGGGTGTAGGGTCTAACTTTTGGTAAACAGCTGTGATACTGGTAAGTGATTATTCAGTACATATACTGACTTTCTTTTCTTTTTTCTTGTACAGTTTCGCAGGATCCTGTTACCGACTCCCTCTCTGAAGGTGGACTATCAAGGGTCTAGGGTCTGAGTGTTCGTGAACAGCTGTGATACAGGTAAGTGATCATTCAGTACATGTATTGACTTTTTTTTTTTCTTTTTTGTCATACAGTTTCGCAGGATCCTGTTACCGACTCCCTCTATGAAGGTGGACAATCAAGGGTCTAGGGTCTGACTGTTGGTAAACAGCTGTGATACTGGTAAGTGATTATTCAGTACATATACTGACTTTATTTTCTTTTTTGTTGTACAGTTTCGCAGGATCCTGTTACCGACTCCCTCTCTGAAGGTGGACTATCAAGGGTCTAGGGTCTGACTGTTGGTAAACAGCTGTGATACTGGTAAGTGATTATTCAGTACATATACTAACTTTTTTTTTCTTTTTTGTTGTACAGTTTCGCAGGATCCCGTGACCGACTCCCTCTATGAAGGTGGACAATCAAGGGTCTAGGGTCTGACTGTTGGTAAACAGCTGTGATACTGGTAAGTGATTATTCAGTACATATACTGACTTTTTTTTCTTTTTTCTTGTACACTTTCGCAGGACCCTGTTACCGACTCCCTCTCTGAAGGTGCACTATCAAGGGTCTAGGGTCTGACTGTTCGTAAACAGCTTTGATACAAGTAAGTGATTATTCAGTTTCTATACACGTATTGACTTTTTTTCTTTCTTGTCATACAATTTCCCAGGATCCCATTTCGGACTCCCCCTCTGAAGGTGGACTATCAAGGGTCTAGGGTCTGAGTGTTCGTGAACAGCTGTGATACAGGTAAGTGATCATTCAGTACATGTATTGACTTTTTTTTTTTCTTTTTTGTCGTACAGTTTCGCAGGATCCCATTACCGACTCCCTCTATGAAGGTGGAAAATCAAGGGTCTAGGGTCTGACTGTTGGTAAACAGCTGTGATACTGGTAAGTGATTATTCAGTACATATACTGACTTTATTTTCTTTTTTGTTGTACAGTTTCGCAGGATCCTGTTACCGACTCCCTCTCTGAAGGTGGACTATCAAGGGTCTAGGGTCTGAGTGTTCGTGAACAGCTGTGATACTGGTAAGTGATCATTCAGTACATGTATTGACTTTTTTTTTTCATTTTTGTCGTACAGTTTCGCAGGATCCCATTACAGACTCCCTTTATGAAGGTGGACAATCAAGGGTGTAGGGTCTAACTTTTGGTAAACAGCTGTGATACTGGTAAGTGATTATTCAGTACATATACTGACTTTCTTTTCTTTTTTCTTGTACAGTTTCGCAGGATCCTGTTACCGACTCCCTCTCTGAAGGTGGACTATCAAGGGTCTAGGGTCTGACTGTTGGTAAACAGCTGTGATACTGGTAAGTGATTATTCAGTACATATACTGACTTTATTTTCTTTTTTGTTGTACAGTTTCGCAGGATCCTGTTACCGACTCCCTCTCTGAAGGTGGACTATCAAGGGTCTAGGGTCTGACTGTTGGTAAACAGCTGTGATACTGGTAAGTGATTATTCAGTACATATACTAACTTTTTTTTTTTTTTTTTTTTGTACAGTTTCGCAGGATCCCGTGACCGACTCCCTCTATGAAGGTGGACAATCAAGGGTCTAGGGTCTGACTGTTGGTAAACAGCTGTGATACTGGTAAGTGATTATTCAGTACATATACTGACTTTTTTTTCTTTTTTCTTGTACTCTTTCGCAGGACCCTGTTACCGACTCCCTCTCTGAAGGTGCACTATTAAGGGTCTAGGGTCTGACTGTTCGTAAACAGCTTTGATACAAGTAAGTGATTATTCAGTTTCTATACACGTATTGACTTTTTTTCTTTCTTGTCATACAATTTCCCAGGATCCCATTTCGGACTCCCCCTCTGAAGGTGGACTATCAAGGGTCTAGGGTCTGAGTGTTCGTGAACAGCTGTGATACAGGTAAGTGATCATTCAGTACATGTATTGACTTTTTTTTTTTCTTTTTTGTCGTACAGTTTCGCAGGATCCCATTACCGACTCCCTCTATGAAGGTGGAAAATCAAGGGTCTAGGGTCTGACTGTTGGTAAACAGCTGTGATACTGGTAAGTGATTATTCAGTACATATACTGACTTTATTTTCTTTTTTGTTGTACAGTTTCGCAGGATCCTGTTACCGACTCCCTCTCTGAAGGTGGACTATCAAGGGTCTAGGGTCTGAGTGTTCGTGAACAGCTGTGATACAGGTAAGTGATCATTCAGTACATGTATTGACTTTTTTTTTTCTTTTTTGTCATACAGTTTCGCAGGATCCCATTACCGACTCCCTCTATGAAGGTGGAAAATCAAGGGTCTAGGGTCTGACTGTTGGTAAACAGCTGTGATACTGGTAAGTGATTATTCAGTACATATACTGACTTTTTTTTTTTTTTGTCGTACAGTTTCCCAGGATTCCATTACTGACTCCCTCTCTGAAGGTGGACTATCAAGGGTCTAGGGTCTGAGTGTTCGTAAACAGCTGTGATACAGGTAAGTGATCATTCAGTATATGTATTGACTTTTTTTTTCTTTATTGTTGTACAGTTTCGCAGGATCCCGTGACCGACTCCCTCTATGAAGGTGGACAATCAAGGGTCTAGGGTCTGACTGTTGGTAAACAGCTGTGATACTGGTAAGTGATTATTCAGTACATATACTGACTTTATTTTCTATTTTGTCATACAGTTTCGCAGGATCCTGTTACCGACTCCCTCTCTGAAGGTGGACTATCAAGGGTCTAGGGTCTGACTGTTCGTAAACAGCTTTGATACAAGTAAGTGATTATTCAGTTTCTATAGACGTATTGACTTTTTTTCTTTCTTGTCATACAATTTCCCAGGATCCCATTTCGGACTCCCCCTCTGAAGGTGGACTATCAAGGGTCTAGGGTCTGAGTGTTCGTGAACAGCTGTGATACTGGTAAGTGATCATTCAGTACATGTATTGGCACTTTTTTTCTTTTGTCGTACATTTTCGCAGGATCCCATTACCGACTCCCTCTATGAAGGTGGACAATCAAGGGTCTAGGGTCTGACTGTTGGTAAACAGTTGTGATACTGGTAAGTGATTATTCAGTACATATACTGACTTTTTTTTCTTTTTTCTTGTACAGTTTCGCAGGATCCTGTTATCGACTCCCTCTCTGAAGGTGGACTATCAAGGGTCTAGGGTCTGAGTGTTCGTGAACAGCTGTGATACAGGTAAGTGATCATTCAGTACATGTATTGACTTTTTTTTTCTTTTTTGTCGTACAGTTTCGCAGGATCCTGTTACCGACTCCCTCTCTGAAGGTGGACTATCAAGGGTCTAGGGTCTGACTGTTCGTAAACAGCTTTGATACAAGTAAGTGATTATTCAGTTTCTATAGACGTATTGACTTTTTTTCTTTCTTGTCATACAATTTCCCAGGATCCCATTTCGGACTCCCTCTATGAAGGTGGACAATCAAGGGTCTAGGGTCTGACTGTTGGTAAACAGCTGTGATACTGGTAAGTGATTATTCAGTACATATACTAACTTTTTTTTTCTTTTTTGTTGTACAGTTTCGCAGGATCCCGTGACCGACTCCCTCTATGAAGGTGGACAATCAAGGGTCTAGGGTCTGACTGTTGGTAAACAGCTGTGATACTGGTAAGTGATTATTCAGTACATATACTGACTTTTTTTTCTTTTTTGTCGTACAGTTTCCCAGGATTCCATTACTGAGTCCCTCTCTGAAGGTGGACTATCAAGGGTCTAGGGTCTGAGTGTTCGTAAACAGCTGTGATACAGGTAAGTGATCATTCAGTACATGTATTGACTTTTTTTTTTTCTTTTGTCGTACAGTTTCGCAGGATCCCATTACCGACTCCCTCTATGAAGGTGGACAATCAAGGGTCTAGGGTCTGACTGTTGGTAAACAGCTGTGATACTGGTAAGTGATTATTCAGTACATATACTGACTTTTTTTTCTTTTTTCTTGTACACTTTCGCAGGATCCTGTTACCGACTCCCTCTCTGAAGGTGCACTATCAAGGGTCTAGGGTCTGACTGTTCGTAAACAGCTTTGATACAGGTAAGTGATCATTCAGTTTCTATACACGTACTGACTTTTTTTTTCTTTTTTGTTATACAGTTTCCCAGGATTCCATTACTGACTCCCTCTCTGAAGGTGGACTATCAAGGGTCTAGGGTCTGAGTGTTCGTAAACAGCTGTGATACAGGTAAGTGATCATTCAGTATATGTATTGACTTTTTTTTTTCTTTTGTCGTACAGTTTCGCAGGATCCCATTACCGACTCCCTCTATGAAGGTGGACAATCAAGGGTCTAGGGTCTGACTGTTGGTAAACAGCTGTGATACTGGTAAGTGATTATTCAGTACATATACTGACTTTTTTTTCTTTTTTGTCGTACGGTTTCCCAGGATTCCATTACTGACTCCGTCTCTGAAGGTGGACTATCAAGGGTCTAGGGTCTGACTGTTCGTAAACAGCTGTGATACTGGTAAGTGATCATTCAGTACATGTATTGACTTTTTTTTTTTCTTTTGTCGTACAGTTTCGCAGGATCCCATTACCGACTCCCTCTATGAAGGTGGACAATCAAGGGTCTAGGGTCTGACTGTTGGTAAACAGCTGTGATACTGGTAAGTGATTATTCAGTACATATACTGACTTTTTTTTCTTTTTTCTTGTACAGTTTCGCAGGATCCTGTTACCGACTCCCTCTCTGAAGGTGGACTATCAAGGGTCTAGGGTCTGAGTGTTCGTAAACAGCTGTGATACAGGTAAGTGATCATTCAGTATATGTATTGACTTTTTTTTTTCTTTTGTCGTACAGTTTCGCAGGATCCCATTACCGACTCTCTCTATGAAGGTGGACAATTAAGGGTGTAGGGTCTGACTGTTGGTAAACAGCTGTGATACTGGTAAGTGATTATTCAGTACATATACTGACTTTTTTTTTCTTTTTTCTTGTACACTTTCGCAGGACCCTGTTACCGACTCCCTCTCTGAAGGTGCACTATGAAGGGTCTAGGGTCTGACTGTTCGTAAACAGCTTTGATACAAGTAAGTGATCATTCAGTTTCTATAGACGTATTGACTTTTTTTCTTTCTTGTCATACAATTTCCCAGGATCCCATTACCGACTCCCCCTCTGAAGGTGGACTATCAAGGGTCTAGGGTCTGACTGTTCGCAAACAGCTGTGATACTGGTAAGTGATCATTCAGTACATGTATTGACTTTTTTTTTCTTTTTTGTCGTACAGTTTCCCAGGATCCCGTGACCGACTCCCTCTCTGAAGGTGGAAACGACTAACAAGGATTTTTCCATCTGCATCTCCATTCTCTACTATGACTGGCTGGCTGGTATTCTGTCCATCTTCAACTGTGTGAGGCTGACTGTTCGTAAATAGCTGTGATACAGGTAAGTGATTATTCAGTTTCTATACATGTATTGACTTTTTTTTTCTTTTGTCGTACAGTTTCGCAGGATCCCATTACCGACTCCCTCTATGAAGGTGGACAATCAAGGGTCTAGGGTCTGACTGTTGGTAAACAGCTGTGATACTGGTAAGTGATTATTCAGTACATATACTGACTTTATTTTCTTTTTTGTTGTACAGTTTCGCAGGATCCTGTTACCGACTCCCTCTCTGAAGGTGGACTATCAAGGGTCTAGGGTCTGAGTGTTCTTGAACAGCTGTGATACTGGTAAGTGATCATTCAGTACATGTATTGACTTTTTTTTTCATTTTTGTCGTACAGTTTCGCAGGATCCCATTACAGACTCCCTTTATGAAGGTGGACAATCAAGGGTGTAGGGTCTAACTTTTGGTAAACAGCTGTGATACTGGTAAGTGATTATTCAGTACATATACTGACTTTCTTTTCTTTTTTGTCATACAGTTTCGCAGGATCCTGTTACCGACTCCCTCTATGAAGGTGGACAATCAAGGGTCTAGGGTCTGACTGTTGGTAAACAGCTGTGATACTGGTAAGTGATTATTCAGTACATATACTGACTTTATTTTCTTTTTTGTTGTACAGTTTCGCAGGATCCTGTTACCGACTCCCTCTCTGAAGGTGGACTATCAAGGGTCTAGGGTCTGACTGTTGGTAAACAGCTGTGATACTGGTAAGTGATTATTCAGTACATATACTAACTTTTTTTTTCTTTTTTGTTGTACAGTTTCGCAGGATCCCGTGACCGACTCCCTCTATGAAGGTGGACAATCAAGGGTCTAGGGTCTGACTGTTGGTAAACAGCTGTGATACTGGTAAGTGATTATTCAGTACATACAGTGAGTCCAAGAAGTATTTGATCCCTTGCTGATTTTCTTCGTTGGCCCACTAATAAAGACATGATCATTCTATACTTTTAATGGTAGATGTATTCTTACATGGAGAGACAGAATATTAAAAAGAAAATCCAGAAAATAAATCTAAGGAATATATATTAATTGATTTGTATTTCATGGAGTGAAATAAGTATTTGATCCCTTAGTATTCATTAGCAGTTCTGGCTTTTACAGACCAGTTAGACACTCCCAATCAACTTGTTACCTGACCTGAAGCCACCTGTTCTCACTAATCACTTGTGTGAAAAACACCTGTCCACAGAATCAGACAGATCACACAGATTTCAAGTCTCCAACATGGGTAAAACCAAAGAGCTGTCACAGGACCTCAGAGTCAGAATTGTTGACCTTCACAAAGCTGGAATGGGCTACAAAAAGATTAGTAAGGTGTTGGATGTGAAAGTAACAACTATTGGTGCAATTATCAGAAAGTTTAAAGAGTATAACATGACAATCAACAGACCTCGGCCCGGTGCTCCAAAGAAGATTTCGCCTCGTGGGGTGGCAATGATGCTGAGAACAGTCAGAAATCGTCCTGCAACCACTCGGCAGGAGTTAGCAAATGACCTGAAGGCAGCTGGGACCACAGTTTGCAAGGAAACAATTGGCAACACTTTGCGCAACAATGGATTCACATCCTGCAGTGCCCGAAAGGTACCCCTGCTGAAGAGAGCACATGTGGAGGCGCGCCTCAAGTATGCCAATGATCATTTGAAAGATGAACCAAGTTATTGGGAGAAGGTTTTGTGGTCAGACGAGACCAAAATTGAACTTTTTGGCCTCAACTCCACCCGCCATGTGTGGAGGAAGAAAAATGCTGCCTATGACCCCAAGAACACTGTGCCCACCGTCAAGCATGGAGGTGGAAGCATAATGTTTTGGGGGTGTTTCTCTGCCAAGGGTACAGGGCTACTTCACCGCATCACTGGGAAGATGGATGGAGCCATGTACCGCACAATCCTGAGGGACAACCTCCTCCCCTCTGCCAGGGATCTGAAAATGGGCCGTGGTTGGGTCTTCCAACATGATAACGACCCTAAACATACAGCAAAGGCAACAAAGGATTGGCTCAAGAAAAATCACATTAAGGTCATGGAGTGGCCCAGCCAGTCGCCAGACCTCAATCCGATCGAAAATCTATGGAGGGAGCTGAAGGTCAGAGTTGCCAAGCGACAGCCCACCAACCTTCATGATTTAGAGAGGATCTGCAAAGAAGAGTGGGCCAAAATTCCCCCTGGTGTGTGTGCTAAACTTGTGGTTAACTACAACAAACGTCTCACCGCTGTGCTTGCAAACAAAGGCTTTGCCACTAAGTATTGAGTGTGTTTGGCAAGAGGGATCAAATACTTATTTTCCTCATTGAAATACAAATTAATTAAAATATATTCTTTAAAATTATATTCTGGATTTTTGTCTTGATATTCTGTCTCTCCATGTTAGAATATATCTACCATTAAAAGTGCAGAAGGATAGTGTCTTTATTAGTGGGCAAACAAAGAAAATCAGCAAGGGATCAAATACTTCTTGGACTCACTGTATACTGACTTTTTTTTCTTTTTTCTTGTACACTTTCGCAGGACCTGATGGATTATTTGTGTGTAAGAACACATTATGTACTCATAAACATGATTGTATGTGTATTCTGCTATAATGACCAAGTCTGAGCCAGTCAGCATTTCTGTACTCAAGATTAGTGTAAATGCCCGTGGGGGGCTTGGCAGAGCCCACTTGGGGTGAATCTGAGGTAAACTAAGTGGAAAGCACCCAAAATTCTGCAGTAGTGCGATCGTCAGCACAAATGACCTTGCAGGTGTTTGTGCTCTTTTTAAAAAACAAAGTCTTACAAACGACGGATATAAGCGAATACAATAGTGACAAGATTAAGGAGTAAGGGGCTTCCCATAGTATTATAAGCGGATCCAACCATAAAATATTACAATAAAAAAATATGCGTGGGGGTAGCCACAGCTAGATAAGGACTGTATATAAGGCCCAAGAGGAACCCCACTGTTTAGACTGCTTTTGGAGAGTGCTGGCTGTCTCAGGCTAACGCATTACATGTAGTGCCTTAGTCTTTACCTGTTTTGTATACTTTATACAGAAATAAAGGTTGCACTCTGCCTTTCTATTGACTACGGAGCTGGATTCTTTTATGCACCATTTCTAAATGCTTATTAGCTGATTGGGGAATTTATAGTGAAATAGAGCCGACATTTTGGTGGCCCGTTGGTTGGCTTCGCTCTGCGCGCCTTGCGCCCTGTTTGACTGACGCCGCACCTGTGCCTGGCCTGTTCCTGTCCTCCTGTCCTTCAGCGCGCCAGTTTCAACTTTAAGGTAAGCCGATCTTTGTATTCAAAAATCTGCTTAAGGGGGGATAGGGCCTGGCTGTCCACAGGCCTCAGTGGTGTTCAGCTTCCAGTATATCTGGCTCCGAGTCAATGAGAAATGCTGACAACTGTTATTAGAAAACCAAATAAAAAGTAAATAACTACTAGAAAACCAAATAAAAAGCAAATAACTTTTAGAAAACCACAGAAAAAGGAGTAACAGTCAGAAAACCAAATAAAAAAGTGATGATAAAATGGCATAGAGAAAAGCCGGCAGAGAGAAAAAAAAAGGGTTAAGGGAATAACCCTCAGAGATAAAGCCATTAAAGAGAAAGGCCTAGAGAAAAAAGGAAACAGTGCACAAGTAATAGTGGTACCAAAGTATATGTTACACGCGTTTGTCTGTCCTAAATGTTGTTTAATACATGCTTTAGCTGTGTTTTGTTCTGCTAAGCGCTTGCTATGTTTGAAGCTTTGTGTTTAAGATGTCTAATGAAGTTTAAAAGATAATGGGAGGCACAGGCAATGGTATTATTATCTCTCATACTGTGGTCTCTATTGATATCATACCTTTGAGGACATTTGTCCGTGTTGTTATTAAGATCCTAACATGTATTAGGAGAGGGAATAAAGTGACAGAGCATACCTTGAAGTTTACTGGATATCGGTAAATAGAGATATACGGAACTAGAGCTGACCTTGCGGGCCCACAGGCCTAGGCCTGCAAGAGTAGTGTGTATCCTATATCAATTGATAGTTGAAAAGCCTTAGAAAATGTATTGGTGGATATATGACAAAGTGTGTTGATGGTTAATAAAACACCAGGTTGTGTTAAAGAATATTGGCTATTGTATGTTGAAGTAGCAAAAGATATAGCTGTAGGAGCTATACGTAGCCGTGACCTACACCGGTTACAGAAGTGTAAAGGGTATTATTGCATGTGTTTACTAGGATAGGGGCTCTGTGAAGGAATATTAGTAGCTAGACTTTGTTGAAACACACAAGGTGGTGTGTGTAAAATTGCATTTGTCTTGAAGAGAAGAGCAGCAATCATGGATAGTGAGTTGCTTTTAGCTGAAACGCAGGGAATCAGAACTCATTTCTGGTTAGAGAGAACATACAAAAATGTGCAAGGCATCGAGCGTTGGCAATCAGAGCAGCTTATCAATCATAAGTTGTGGTTGTTAACAGATTGGTATAACCTGGACCTTGCTGAAGAGGTCTTTCCACACCTCAGACTAACTGAGAGAATTAGGTGTTTTTGGACCTCAAGACTATTGACTCCTGTCTTAAACCTAATCTTGACTAATTCTAGTGCAACAGGAGTCACATTGGGGTTAGAGAACCTGCCATGGGGATCATTTGAACCACTATCTGTGGCAGCAGACATTCAGGATAGACAATGTAGGGAGCTACAAGTCTACCTGTCCATCACTACACGCTCTGTTTTGTGGGAGCGTGGCTCCGCGTCTATGATTTTGGCTGATGGCTTCAATCCAATAGGGATGGAGTTTCACACAGAGGCGCTGAAGCGCCCTGCTGAAACAGTACATAAGATCCATGCTGAAGTTAGTTGGAATGGGGCAGCCACTTTGGACCCCAGAACAGCAGAAAGGAAAGTCAATAAAGGGACATATGCCCTAGTCATCCAACCCAGCGCAAAAGACCAATAAAGTGTATAAGGTGTGAAGGCCAGGCAACTACATAAATTATCCTAGAAACATTTTCTTAAGTAAGCCACGTACTTTATTAGCATGATAAAAGAATAGGCAGAGATTGAAACAGTAGAATTAACCAAAGTTATTCTACATTTAAATAAAGTAAATGAAAAGAAAAAAGACACATGCTAAGCCTAATGTTTTATTAGGTCTCTGTCTCCAGTGATCCACAGGAGAGAGAGAGAGAGCAGATAGCAAACCCTTTCCTGGCTGAAACCAAGGAGGGGACGAGAGAGAGAAAACTCCACCCAGAGGCGGTGACCATTGGACTGACTCACCTCACACCCACCCACAGGTTAACTCGCACCCACCTAATACACGCACACACTCACACAGCCTGTTAGCAACCCTTTAGTAGCACCTAAATTATTTTTAGATTACACTAGTACACTATCACTTAAGTAACACACATGATGGGATCACGAGCTTCAAAGACAGAAAAAAGGGAACCATCACCCATAGACTTAGTGGTAGCCTCAGGAATAGCTCCAGAGGTAGAATTAAAGAGGACCATGCGGAAGTGGAACAAACTGACCAAGAACCTCACACATCAGTGGCCCAAGAGAGGAACCTTTGATGAAGACCTGTGTCAAACAATTGCAGACCTAGAAGGGAAAAAGGTGGTGACGTCCAAGAAAAAACATATCAAGCAGCAAAGACGTATGATCATTCTCAAAGCCTTCATGGAGCAAGCCACACTTCTGAAAGAAAAAGAGAAGCTGTACAAGCAACATGGGGACCAACCAGAACGACCCCGACTGTACCCCAAACTCAAACGTGAACGACCACCTCCATATGTTCCAGGCTCCAAGGACAAAGAACCAACTGCAACCCAGTGCCCACTGCAAGTAACCACGTGGACTGAAGCTGACATGGAGATGGAAATGCAAGGTATGGTCAAGTTCAAAGTCAAAGATCAACCAGATTCCACAAGCACACCTGCAGTCCCTGAGAGTCATTACCAGACTCCAACCCCATGTCCATCCAGAGAAGAGGTGAGGCAGCCCGAGAGGGGGACTGAGAGACCAACTGCAGTTTCCCCGAGTCCACCCAAGCTGACACTACACAGCCTGTGCACAAGAGATGACTCACCAAAGAGAGACACCCCAGCAATAACTCTGAATGCACCTGATGACGAATGGCTGTATAACAATGGAGGTTCTTATCAAAAGCCTTCAACGCAGAGCACACCTCATGAACAAGAAGACGCAACAAGTGGCTGGACGACCAAATTAATGCAAGACAACACCGACATCATGATCCCTCGACGAGTGCATGGTGAACTGATGATTGAGTCAGAGCAGCATGCAAGACACAGACGTGAGGATGAACAAGCACATTTCAACACATTGATGAGGGAGACAGAAGAACTGGCAAAACAGACTGAAGCAGAACTGAAGCTCCTGAAAAAACAAAAAGACCAGATCCAGAGACCACGTAAAACCAGCTCACCACCCCGAGACATGAGAAGAGAAAGACAAGAGATGAACTACCAAGAAGAACAACAAAGTGGTACGGCTGAAAGTTCATCAGAAGATGAAGAAATAAGAAAGTTAATAGATGACACCTATGCACCTAGACGATCAAGACGTATCAAGGACAAGAAGGGCAAGAAAGACAAAGCTTCCCTGTACCCCATTCTTTACAAGGGATCTGAACAAACCTATGTCCCATGGTCCTTCCTAGATCTTAAAGGCCTGATTGACCAACTACCCAGCATGCATGATGGAGGCCAAAAGTGGATCACAGCTTTTGAAGAACGCACTACAGGTCATAAACTGGCTGTAGGAGACCTGAAGGCAATTCTCTCCCAAACCATAGGGAAAGCAAAGATGGAAGAAATCTTCACATTGGCCGGAGAACCAGACCTGGTAAAAAGAAATTATTATGATGAAACCTCAGCTGACAGGTACAGAAACCTTGTTTGGAATGCCATCAGAAAAGAATACCCATCCAACATGGACCCAGGACAACTGGAAGCCATGGAACTGAAACCTGAAACATGCATAAACGAACACATCAGTAACTTTCAGAGAAAATGGCTGGAAGAAACAGGAACTGCCTGGAATCACAATCAAACCAATCGCAAATTTTTCCAGATGATGCTGAAAAAGAGCCTTCCCCAAGAAGTACAAGAAGCCCTAGAAGGCGTCGTGGGATTAAGCAGCATGCCGTGGCAAACCTTTAAAGATCATGTGGTTCACCATGTGGAAAGACACAGAAAGAAGAAGGAACAAGACAAAGAAAGCCTGGAGAAGTTGACTGCCCTACTACAAAAAGCACAATTGACTGAATTAAAGAAAAAAGAAAAACCAAAGAAAGAAGACAAAGCTGACCCAGCTTATCAAGCTGCAGTGCTAACCCAACCAGCCATGATTCAACCCACTCCAATTCCAGTGACTAACACCATGCAGACTGTGGCCACTCAACAGCCTCAAATAGTGGCAACATCCCAGCCTCAAGTAGTTTCACCAGCTGTAACAATGCCAAACCAGCAACTGATGACAACACCAAGTCAGCAAATAAACGTACCTCCAAATATTAACACACCTTTCATGGCCCCCATCAACTTCTATGTTGGTGGAGCAAACCGGGGTCACAGAGGAAGAGGAAGAGGTCGAGGAGGCAGAGGAGCAAGAGGAGGCAGGCCACCCTATTATGCACCAATGACAGGTGGTGGACCTGAAGCTGCTGAACATCCAGTACAACAACCTTTTCAAACTGCTGCTCCATACTCAACTGCCCCACCAAGACAATCCCAAGTTGAATGCTGGACATGTGGACAACCAGGACACATAAGCCGTGTCTGCCCAAACGGGGCAGTGCCAACTCAAGATTGGTATTGACGAGGCCTAGAGAATCCAAAGGGGGAGTATCTGCAATTGACCGCTTCAGCATCTGCAACTGGAGAGCCAAGAATAAAACTCTCAATAAATGGTCAACAAAAGACGTCATTTCTAGTGGACACTGGAGCTACATACTCGGTGATCGGCCCTGAAGGAGCTCAACTCCCCCTGTCCAACAAAAAGATCAGAACTCAAGGATTCTCTGGGAAAACACAAGTCTTAACCTTCACTGAACCACTAGAATTGACCCTAGACACCAAAACCGTTGTTATGCCAATGTTATTTTCACATTCAACTCCAGTAAATTTGTTGGGAAGAGATATCTTATGCAAATTGAATGCCGACATCAAATGCACTCCGGACGGGGTGATGATTGAACTACCACCAACTGCGTTGCAAATGCTGATGACTGAAATTGAGCAAAGCCCTGAACAACCCACTGTGTACTGGCTCAAATTAATGGAACCAAACTTGATGAATAGCTTCAACAGCTGGAAAACCTGGATCAAAGCAGTATGGCCAAACATGACTGATGTGATGGATGACCTCCACTGCACTCTATATTATGACCCAACAAACACCAACACAGAATATGATGCAGCATGGACACAAAGTATGCAAGACTCCAACGTTCTCCTCACTACAGGAGACATCTTTATCGGTCCTCAAGGGGTGGCAGCTGCAGCAGAACTAGACTCCCAAATTGCCCAGTGGTACAGAGTGGACAATGCAGTTCCACATGTTTCCTTGATGACTGCACAAGACAGCCAACCCCAAGACCTAGGACCCATGATGAAGGCATGCAGAGAAATCAATTGGGTGAAAACTGACAATAGGTTCATACATAGGTCAGCCGATGGTTCCTATTATAGGATAGCTGCAAAATCAGTAGATAGAACAGTTGCAGAAAAGGTCCTTGTTGACAGAACACTCACAGTAGGTCAATACACACTCACTCAAGAGCAGGAAGACATTTTAGCTAAAGTACCACAGAAATTGTGGACAACACATGACACTGACATAGGCCTAGTAACCTCAGGAGGTGAAGTCGAAATTCAAGTCAAACCAAATGCTCGTCTACCGTATCAACACCAATATCCACTCAGTAATGCAGCCTATACTGGAATCAAGCCAACTATAGAAGGCTTGATTAAAGCAGGGGTATTAGTTGAGACCAAAAGTCCATGTAATACACCTATTTTTCCGGTTCGCAAACCAAACTCTGACAAATGGCGATTAGTACACGACCTTCGTGCTATAAACACAATAGTAGACGCTGAAACACCAGTAGTACCTGACCCTCACACCTTACTCAGCAATATACCACCAGACACAGAGTGGTATACAGTTATTGATTTATGCTCAGCCTTTTTCAGTATTCCACTGAATGAAAAGTCCAGGTATTTGTTTGCATTTACTTATGGCGGAAGACAGTTAACATACACCCGCCTACCACAGGGATTCAATGAGTCCCCTTCTGTATTTAACAGAGTATTGGCCATGGATTTGGCTGATATAAACGTAACCAGCACTGTCTTACAGTACTGTGATGACATTTTAATTACGTCAGGAAGTAAAGAACAGTGTGAAGCAGATTCACTAACAATCCTAACAGCGTTGGCGGAAAAAGGGCATAAGGTAAGCAAATCCAAATTACAGTTCTGTCAGAAAGAGGTAGAATACCTAGGCAGAAAACTAAGTGGAGGCCAGAAAGCCATCACCACGGCTCACGTCACAGCAGTAAAAAATGCACCTAGACCCACTACAGTCTCTGAAATGCTAACCTTTTTAGGTATGGCAGGCTACAGTAGACAATGGATTTGTGACTTTGCACTAAAAACATCTCCTCTTAGGAGGTTAATTCGAGCAGCAGGCCAGCAAAATTTGAAAGGGCAATTAGAGTGGGATGAGGAAGCATTGCAAGCCTTTGAGGCCATAAAAGTGGACTTATGTACTGCTCCAGCACTAGCAAACCCAAATTATTCTAAACCATTTCAGCTGTTTGTAGCAACCAAGAGTGGGTATGCAAATGCCGTATTGACACAGGCATCTGATGGAGGGTATCAGCCAGTTGCATACTTTAGTACCCAGCTTGACAAAATTGAACAAGGTATGCCCCCTTGTTACCAAGGCTTGGCTGCTGCAGCCTTTGCCTATGAAAAAGCTACTTCTATCACCCAAGGCCACAAGGTTGATTTGTATACCAACCATGCATTGCATTCGTTGTTAACATCCAATTCATTTGTTTTAACTAATGCCAGACGAACTGGATATCACATTATACTTTCTGCACCCGAATTGACCATCCACAAATGTAATAGGGTCAACCCAGCAGAAAGGCTGACCACACCAGACGAGGGAACCCCACATGACTGTGAGGTCCTGACCTCCAACTTCTTAAAACCAAGGGAGAACATGTACAGTGATCCTCTCCCAGACACAGAGCAAACCCTATTTGTTGATGGTTCCTGTTTTAAGGGCCCAGACGGTAATTTAGCAGGGTTTGCAGTTGTACAGTACAACCAGAATACTGACAGTTTTGAGACTCTATATCAAGCCTCTATCCCACAGCCATGTTCAGCTCAAGTAGCTGAGATCAAAGCACTTACCACAGCCTGCCAACTAGCGGGTGGCAAAAAGTGTACTATATTTACAGACTCAGCTTATGCTTATGGAGTCTGTCATTTGTATGGGTCAATATGGGCCCAAAGGGGTTTTGTAAGAGCTGATGGGACCCAAATAGCACATGGGGAAGCCATTTCTGATCTGTTAGCTGCCATTCAATTGCCTGCAAAACTGGCTATTGTCAAGTGTGCAGGCCACAAGACAGACCATTCCATAGTCACCAGAGGCAACAATTTTGCAGATCAACAGGCTAAAGAGGCAGCCTCATCTGTCCTACAGTGCCCAGTAGGCCCAATTGGCAGGGAATACAGTATCCCTGATGATCAGCAGGCCTATATTGCTGATCTCACTAGCCTAAAAGAAGCCCAAGATAGTGCTAGTGTATTGGAAAAAAGTGCCTGGAAAAAGAGGGGTGCCATGTGCATCCATGGTCTATGGTACGGTCCTAACGGACTGTTTCTGGCCCCTTGTAAGTTGTTAACAACACTCATTTCAGACGCCCATGGGCCAGCCCACAAACAAAGAAAAGACATCCTGAAAGAAATCAAAAGGGATTGGTGGTCACCCTACTTGGTCCCAACGGTAGATCACTTTTTATCCAGTTGTGCAGTCTGTATTGCTTACAACTACAGGAAATCATTTACAGCACCTTTAGGGCACATTCCCACTCCCGATGGTCCATTCAGACACATCATGATGGATTATGTGGACATGGGAACCGAAATTAGAAAATGCCGGTACATCATCATGATCATTGATGTTTTCAGTCGGTGGGCAGAAGCCACCGCCACACGTCATGCTTCAGCAGCAGCATTCGCCAAATTTCTACTTAGGGATGTGATCCCAAGATTTGGAATCCCAGACAAAATCAGCTCAGACAATGGGCCTCATTTTGTTAACTCCACTATCCATTACCTCACACAAGCTTTACGAGTAAAGCAGAGACTAGGATGTGTTTATCATCCTCAGAGTCAAGGCCTTGTAGAAAGATACAATGGCATGTTGAAAGACAAAATAGCCAAAATCATCATGGACAGTGGTGACAAAATCAATTGGCTAGATGCATTGCCACTAGCTTTGATGGCTATGCGGAGTACCACAAACCGCATCACACATTTGACCCCTCATGAAATGATGACGGGTAGGCCAATGCCTGTTCCATACCTGAGAGCCCCTCAAACTTTTGATGTGGCATGTGACCAATTGCAGGCAGATTTGGCACAGTACACTAGGGCCCTAACACGAATTCACAGAGAAATCCACCAAGACGTGAAAGGGGCCACAATCAATAGGAAAGGACTTTCCTTAGATGATGACATCAAGGAGGTACTCCCTGGTGATCTGGTGTACATTAAAACTTTCAAAAGAAAGTGGAGTACACCTAGGCGTGAGGGTCCATTCAAGGTAATAATAACTACCCCAACAGCCTTGAAAGTAGAAGGACGTCCTCACTGGTATCACATGAATCATTGTTCCAGAGCACCTGAATTGACCAAAACGGACCAGCCAGCTGAGCCTGCCTCACCACAAGCCGAAGCACAACCAGGTGACACTCCTACGAAGACACCCTCACCAACTGACGGAAGTGAGAAAGCAGGACCAAGTGGTGTGTCCAGACCGGTCACTAGAAGCATGACCAGACAGCAGTCACAATCTGAAGACTCAGACAGCAGTTAAGTAATTGTGCACTCACATCTACTCACAATTCTCTAAGAAGTCCCCCTCTCATCAGTCCTGATTAAAGCGGGGTCGGGCCATTAATAGGGGCCCTCGTCGCTTACCAGGTGAAGAAATTGGGCAGCATCCAAAAATTTTGAGATTAGGAGGGTTGAGAGTTGAGTAGAAAACAGAATAAACATGTCTATATGGATTGTCTTGCTGTACTTACTAGCGGGAGATTTTGCTGACATATCATTCACGACACTCCACGATGACCATAACAACTCAAACCAGGAACCTGACTGGTTCCCTGGCCAAGAAATCTGGTTAAACAGAACCGAAGTTGTCACCAAACATGGAGGACAATACAATATGTTATATCAATACCTTCTATTTTCTGCCAAATCATTTACTAACCAACCTTGTATAGCTTGTCATAATGTAGGACTAAAACCTCAAATAGCACCATTAAGTAGCATTAGTATGTGTAGAGATCGAAGACACTTAGAGAAAAAGTGTATCCTACGTTGTCTGTTACATTACATGGATCCTCGTCAAATGGATGACAATTTACACAAGTGTGATCCATTTCTGTTAACAAGACCAGCTACTACACTGCCAAGTAATATTGTAGTACCTGATCAATCTTACCCACTTTGTTTCTGTTCTACCTTGGGTAGCACTGGCATGACCAAACTTTGTAAAACAAGGTATGATGCAGTAGGTAGAAAGATCATTGTCATAGCAAACCGCACTTTAGTAGCTGACACTAGTTTTATGTTAGATTTCACTAAAGGTACTTTACCTGTCGCAGATATCTTCTGGGTCTGTGACAACAAAGGACTAATACAAGCCATTCCACCGAATTGGTATGGTTGTTGCGCCCCGGTAGTACTAACAGGAAGTGTTACCCTGTTTAACTCTGACTTCTTAATTGATCATGATATTGCCCCAACAGTTAGCCCAACCATCAACATTCCTCAGAACACACCTGTAGATTCTGTCAAATTTTTGGAGTTAGTATTTGCCGGTAACCCACTTGTATCACCAGAACAATTTTCATGGGCACAAGTAAAAAATGATTCCTTGTTGCATTATCTGTGGTATAATCAACAGCATTTCTTAAACTACACCATTGACTCATTGCAGGAAAACGGACAGCTGAGTGACATTGAGAAGCTTGAACTCTCAAAACGATTTACTAGTGATGTATCCAAGGCCAATAATGCAGGTACCTGTGTACTGTTTGGCAACCATTGTTGTACCTATATCCACCCGAGGGGGATAGTAGATAACCTCACAAGTATACTGAATATATTGACTAAGCGTCGTGATCAATACCTAGCCAGTATTGATCCACAGGATAGCTCTTGGTGGGCCTGGATGAAATCGCAGCATTGGCAAACAATGCTGCCTCAAATTCTAGTCACAATTGTCACTATTCTCATACTGCTTATTTGTATTGTTCCTACTGTTAAGCATTTCTATGAGAAAGCTAGATTAACGTATCCTGGTCAGTGCATTGTCATGCAATATACTGAGGTGTAGCCCTATTTTCAATCACCATATTTTCCTTTTCATTTATGTCTGGACAGTGTTTGTTTTCTTGTATTTAAGGTACAGCCGTCAAGGCCGGAAGTGAGCCACACCAAAGAACAATAAGCTGAACACACCCTGTATAACCTGTATAACAAGGAGGCGGTTGAATACCCCCTCCACCACCTACGTGACCCTGGAGTTCAAGTGTGATTTTAACGTATTTGAAGGAGTAGACTGTTCAGCAGTCTCTCCCATATCCACCCAGGGCAGACCCGCGGACGGGGGTTTGCCTGTCCAGTGGCCACAACCTCATAGCTTTGGCCCAGCATCACACGACTTCCCTAGCTATATCAGAACCTTCGCCAAACCAAGTACCGCTGCCCGCCTGCTGAAGAGAATAAGGCTAATCCTGGGTGATCAGCCTACTAAAGAAGGGTTCGAGATCCATACCAGGCTCCCAGGTAAATCTATCTGGTTGAATTGCACTGTCACCAAAAGCAGTGGAGCTGTCCTTTACACCTGGGTTTCGTGTGCGTGGATGCCGGAGTGTGGACTGGTTCTGTATCGCAACACCCGCCCTGTGAGTTGCAAGCATTCAAGAATCCCTATTCAGCACACTGAACCCTTGTTTGATCTGAATTATCACCCATATTCTGATCCGTCCACGTCATCCTACCAGTCCCCTCCAGGAGCATCCGCAGCCTGTGAATCCTCAACCTCTTTCCAGCATCATGGTAACCCCATGTAGGCGCCCATGGCACCCTTTTCGGTGGCCTGGGCTTTGTGGCCTAAGGTGGACATTGTTGATTTTAACTGTCATTTCAATTCTTGTTGTCCTACCTATCATTTTGTCAACTGAAAAGAACGATTTGACAAACTATCCCTACCAGCCGCACAAAAATTTCACCAACGAGTCTCTCAAACTCATATCATTCCGGTTGCCCAGAAGTGTGACAAATAGTCTGTATACATTATTGAATACGCTCAAAACACAGCCTAATGTAGAAACCTCTGTCCAGGTCACAAATGTTTGGATGTCCTATATGTCCTTTACGGCCCGTTCTCTCACAAAAGACAATTGTGTGGTGTGTGCAAAAGGACGTACACACCCTTTAATTTGGCCTGTCCCATTTAACTCTACTGAATGTAATAATAATCTTGATGTCTCATCCAGTGACCTGTGTCCATTTTGGTGTCTGATGTATAAGGGTAACTCATGGTACCATAATTTTCAGAGTGAAGCCCTTTGTTCTAAATATCAAAACATGACAATCTTCTCTCCAATGCCCACACCAGTTGTTACTGGTAATCAAACCAATGTACTGGCATCTTGGCTTAACACTACTGTTTTCCCTGATTGTTTTTATGCACCGACTGGCACAGGTCCCGAGTTGCAAAACTTCACAGGACAATGTGAAAGAATTTGGATGGTAGACAGGACTGTCTCAACTTCAAACACTGGATCTCGTATGTTTGAGACGCACACCAACACATTTGTTGAGTTTGTGCAACCAAATCATCCCTTATTTGCCCTTAAAGACAATACAGTCTCTGTCCCAGACGTATACTGGGTATGTGGAGATCCTTGGCTGTATGTTACCCTAGATGATGGCTGGACAGGTCTATGTGTTAGAGTAATGTTAATTGTCCCCTTCACTCTAGTTCCAGTTAAGTCCTAACTCCCCCACCTGATTGTTTGTTGTTATCCTTAGTCTGTTAGTTCCTAGGGGGGAAATGATAATATGTTAGTTGTAGAAATGTCCAATGATAGTTGTGTTTGCTTAGTTTTGTTTTGTTTTTGTTTTGTTAGTTGTTTTGTGTGATTTTGTTTTTGTTCCAGTGTTAAATGTTAGTGTTGTGTCCATGTTAGTTTCCTCATTATATCCTAACAATAATATCAACATCATACCAATATCAATCATATCAACAACAGTATAATCATAATTTGATATAATCATGTAGCACGAAACTAGTTAAGCTACATGCATGGAACCTCTCTGGGAAGTTGTCAACCGGGGATGAATAAGCTTTAGCAGTCACAACCTTTTGGGGTGATTTTTACCTTTGATCTTTTACTTCTTACAGTATAATGTTTTACTTATTATATCCTCCAGTATAATGTTTACTTACTATATCCACTTGATACATATATCCACCTGGTATGTTTTCCATTACCTTGTATACGCATATAAGCATATATCCTGTTGTATTCATGTGTATTGACATTCCTACCCTGCTATATTATTCGTAACATAAAGTTACGAAAGGGGGGAAATGATGGATTATTTGTGTGTAAGAACACATTATGTACTCATAAACATGATTGTATGTGTATTCTGCTATAATGACCAAGTCTGAGCCAGTCAGCATTTCTGTACTCAAGATTAGTGTAAATGCCCGTGGGGGGCTTGGCAGAGCCCACTTGGGGTGAATCTGAGGTAAACTAAGTGGAAAGCACCCAAAATTCTGCAGTAGTGCGATCGTCAGCACAAATGACCTTGCAGGTGTTTGTGCTCTTTTTAAAAAACAAAGTCTTACAAACGACGGATATAAGCGAATACAATAGTGACAAGATTAAGGAGTAAGGGGCTTCCCATAGTATTATAAGCGGATCCAACCATAAAATATTACAATAAAAAAATATGCGTGGGGGTAGCCACAGCTAGATAAGGACTGTATATAAGGCCCAAGAGGAACCCCACTGTTTAGACTGCTTTTGGAGAGTGCTGGCTGTCTCAGGCTAACGCATTACATGTAGTGCCTTAGTCTTTACCTGTTTTGTATACTTTATACAGAAATAAAGGTTGCACTCTGCCTTTCTATTGACTACGGAGCTGGATTCTTTTATGCACCATTTCTAAATGCTTATTAGCTGATTGGGGAATTTATAGTGAAATAGAGCCGACAGACCCTGTTACCGACTCCCTCTCTGAAGGTGCACTATCAAGGGTCTAGGGTCTGACTGTTCGTAAACAGCTTTGATACAAGTAAGTGATTATTCAGTTTCTATACACGTATTGACTTTTTTTCTTTCTTGTCATACAATTTCCCAGGATCCCATTTCGGACTCCCCCTCTGAAGGTGGACTATCAAGGGTCTAGGGTCTGAGTGTTCGTGAACAGCTGTGATACAGGTAAGTGATCATTCAGTACATGTATTGACTTTTTTTTTTTCTTTTTTGTCGTACAGTTTCGCAGGATCCCATTACCGACTCCCTCTATGAAGGTGGAAAATCAAGGGTCTAGGGTCTGACTGTTGGTAAACAGCTGTGATACTGGTAAGTGATTATTCAGTACATATACTGACTTTATTTTCTTTTTTGTTGTACAGTTTCGCAGGATCCTGTTACCGACTCCCTCTCTGAAGGTGGACTATCAAGGGTCTAGGGTCTGAGTGTTCGTGAACAGCTGTGATACTGGTAAGTGATCATTCAGTACATGTATTGACTTTTTTTTTTCATTTTTGTCGTACAGTTTCGCAGGATCCCATTACAGACTCCCTTTATGAAGGTGGACAATCAAGGGTGTAGGGTCTAACTTTTGGTAAACAGCTGTGATACTGGTAAGTGATTATTCAGTACATATACTGACTTTCTTTTCTTTTTTCTTGTACAGTTTCGCAGGATCCTGTTACCGACTCCCTCTCTGAAGGTGGACTATCAAGGGTCTAGGGTCTGAGTGTTCGTGAACAGCTGTGATACAGGTAAGTGATCATTCAGTACATGTATTGACTTTTTTTTTTTCTTTTTTGTCATACAGTTTCGCAGGATCCTGTTACCGACTCCCTCTATGAAGGTGGACAATCAAGGGTCTAGGGTCTGACTGTTGGTAAACAGCTGTGATACTGGTAAGTGATTATTCAGTACATATACTGACTTTATTTTCTTTTTTGTTGTACAGTTTCGCAGGATCCTGTTACCGACTCCCTCTCTGAAGGTGGACTATCAAGGGTCTAGGGTCTGACTGTTGGTAAACAGCTGTGATACTGGTAAGTGATTATTCAGTACATATACTAACTTTTTTTTTTTTTTTTTTTTTGTACAGTTTCGCAGGATCCCGTGACCGACTCCCTCTATGAAGGTGGACAATCAAGGGTCTAGGGTCTGACTGTTGGTAAACAGCTGTGATACTGGTAAGTGATTATTCAGTACATATACTGACTTTTTTTTCTTTTTTCTTGTACACTTTCGCAGGACCCTGTTACCGACTCCCTCTCTGAAGGTGCACTATTAAGGGTCTAGGGTCTGACTGTTCGTAAACAGCTTTGATACAAGTAAGTGATTATTCAGTTTCTATACACGTATTGACTTTTTTTCTTTCTTGTCATACAATTTCCCAGGATCCCATTTCGGACTCCCCCTCTGAAGGTGGACTATCAAGGGTCTAGGGTCTGAGTGTTCGTGAACAGCTGTGATACAGGTAAGTGATCATTCAGTACATGTATTGACTTTTTTTTTTTCTTTTTTGTCGTACAGTTTCGCAGGATCCCATTACCGACTCCCTCTATGAAGGTGGAAAATCAAGGGTCTAGGGTCTGACTGTTGGTAAACAGCTGTGATACTGGTAAGTGATTATTCAGTACATATACTGACTTTATTTTCTTTTTTGTTGTACAGTTTCGCAGGATCCTGTTACCGACTCCCTCTCTGAAGGTGGACTATCAAGGGTCTAGGGTCTGAGTGTTCGTGAACAGCTGTGATACAGGTAAGTGATCATTCAGTACATGTATTGACTTTTTTTTTTCTTTTTTGTCATACAGTTTCGCAGGATCCCATTACCGACTCCCTCTATGAAGGTGGAAAATCAAGGGTCTAGGGTCTGACTGTTGGTAAACAGCTGTGATACTGGTAAGTGATTATTCAGTACATATACTGACTTTTTTTTCTTTTTTGTCGTACAGTTTCCCAGGATTCCATTACTGACTCCCTCTATGAAGGTGGACTATCAAGGGTCTAGGGTCTGAGTGTTCGTAAACAGCTGTGATACAGGTAAGTGATCATTAAGTATATGTATTGACTTTTTTTTTCTTTATTGTTGTACAGTTTCGCAGGATCCCGTGACCGACTCCCTCTATGAAGGTGGACAATCAAGGGTCTAGGGTCTGACTGTTGGTAAACAGCTGTGATACTGGTAAGTGATTATTCAGTACATATACTGACTTTATTTTCTATTTTGTCATACAGTTTCGCAGGATCCTGTTACCGACTCCCTCTCTGAAGGTGGACTATCAAGGGTCTAGGGTCTGACTGTTCGTAAACAGCTTTGATACAAGTAAGTGATTATTCAGTTTCTATAGACGTATTGACTTTTTTTCTTTCTTGTCATACAATTTCCCAGGATCCCATTTCGGACTCCCCCTCTGAAGGTGGACTATCAAGGGTCTAGGGTCTGAGTGTTCGTGAACAGCTGTGATACTGGTAAGTGATCATTCAGTACATGTATTGGCACTTTTTTTCTTTTGTCGTACATTTTCGCAGGATCCCATTACCGACTCCCTCTATGAAGGTGGACAATCAAGGGTCTAGGGTCTGACTGTTGGTAAACATTTGTGATACTGGTAAGTGATTATTCAGTACATATACTGACTTTTTTTTCTTTTTTCTTGTACAGTTTCGCAGGATCCTGTTATCGACTCCCTCTCTGAAGGTGGACTATCAAGGGTCTAGGGTCTGAGTGTTCGTGAACAGCTGTGATACAGGTAAGTGATCATTCAGTACATGTATTGACTTTTTTTTTCTTTTTTGTCGTACAGTTTCGCAGGATCCTGTTACCGACTCCCTCTCTGAAGGTGGACTATCAAGGGTCTAGGGTCTGACTGTTCGTAAACAGCTTTGATACAAGTAAGTGATTATTCAGTTTCTATAGACGTATTGACTTTTTTTCTTTCTTGTCATACAATTTCCCAGGATCCCATTTCGGACTCCCTCTATGAAGGTGGACAATCAAGGGTCTAGGGTCTGACTGTTGGTAAACAGCTGTGATACTGGTAAGTGATTATTCAGTACATATACTGACTTTATTTTCTATTTTGTTGTACAGTTTCGCAGGATCCTGTTACCGACTCCCTCTCTGAAGGTGGACTATCAAGGGTCTAGGGTCTGACTGTTGGTAAACAGCTGTGATACTGGTAAGTGATTATTCAGTACATATACTAACTTTTTTTTTCTTTTTTGTTGTACAGTTTCGCAGGATCCCGTGACCGACTCCCTCTATGAAGGTGGACAATCAAGGGTCTAGGGTCTGACTGTTGGTAAACAGCTGTGATACTGGTAAGTGATTATTCAGTACATATACTGACTTTTTTTTCTTTTTTGTCGTACAGTTTCCCAGGATTCCATTACTGAGTCCCTCTCTGAAGGTGGACTATCAAGGGTCTAGGGTCTGAGTGTTCGTAAACAGCTGTGATACAGGTAAGTGATCATTCAGTACATGTATTGACTTTTTTTTTTTCTTTTGTCGTACAGTTTCGCAGGATCCCATTACCGACTCCCTCTATGAAGGTGGACAATCAAGGGTCTAGGGTCTGACTGTTGGTAAACAGCTGTGATACTGGTAAGTGATTATTCAGTACATATACTGACTTTTTTTTCTTTTTTCTTGTACACTTTCGCAGGATCCTGTTACCGACTCCCTCTCTGAAGGTGCACTATCAAGGGTCTAGGGTCTGACTGTTCGTAAACAGCTTTGATACAGGTAAGTGATCATTCAGTTTCTATACACGTACTGACTTTTTTTTTCTTTTTTGTTATACAGTTTCCCAGGATTCTATTACCGACTCCCTCTCTGAAGGTGGACTATCAAGGGTCTAGGGTCTGACTGTTCGTGAACAGCTGTGATACAGGTAAGTGATCATTCAGTTTCTATACACGTATTGACTTTTTTTTTCTTTTTTTTGTCGTACAGTTTCCCAGGATCCCGTGAAGGTTGAAACGACTAACAAGGATTTCTCCATCTGCATCTCCATTCTCTACTATGACTGGCTGGCAGGTATTCTGTCCATCTTGAACTGTGTGAGTCTGACTGTTCGTAATAGCTTTGATACAGGTAAGTGATCATTCAGTTTCTATACATGTATTGACTCTTTTTTTTCTTTTTTCTCGTACAGTTTCCTAGGATCCCGTGACCGACTCCCTCTATGAAGGTGGACAATCAAGGGTCTAGGGTCTGACTGTTGGTAAACAGCTGTGATACTGGTAAGTGATTATTCAGTACATATACTGACTTTATTTTCTATTTTGTCGTACGGTTTCGCAGGATCCTGTTACCGACTCCCTCTCTGAAGGTGGACTATCAAGGGTCTAGGGTCTGAGTGTTCGTTAACAGCTGTGATACAGGTAAGTGATCATTCAGTACATGTATTGACTTTTTTTTTCTTTTGTCGTACAGTTTCGCAGGATCCCATTACCGACTCCCTCTATGAAGGTGGTCAATCAAGGGTCTAGGGTCTGACTGTTGGTAAACAGCTGTGATACTGGTAAGTGATTATTCAGTACATATACTAACTTTTTTTTTCTTTTTTGTTGTACAGTTTCGCAGGATCCCGTGACCGACTCCCTCTATGAAGGTGGACAATCAAGGGTCTAGGGTCTGACTGTTGGTAAACAGCTGTGATACTGGTAAGTGATTATTCAGTACATATACTGACTTTATTTTCTATTTTGTCGTACAGTTTCGCAGGATCCTGTTACCGACTCCCTCTCTGAAGGTGGACTATCAAGGGTCTAGGGTCTGAGTGTTCGTGAACAGCTGTGATACAGGTAAGTGATCATTCAGTACATGTATTGACTTTTTTTTTTCTTTTTTGTCGTACAATTTCGCAGGATCCCATTACCGACTACCTTTATGAAGGTGGACAATCAAGGGTCTAGGGTCTGACTGTTGGTAAACAGCTGTGATACTGGTAAGTGATTATTCAGTACATATACTGACTTTATTTTCTATTTTGTTGTACAGTTTCCTAGGATCCCGTGACCGACTCCCTCTCTGAATGTGGAAACGACTAACAAGAGTCTATCCATTTTCTTCTCACTTCACAACTCTATATAGGTAAATACAGCTATATTCTGTCCATCTTCAGCTGTGTGAGGCTGAATGTTCGTAAACAGCTGTTATACAGGTAAGTGATTGTTCAGTTTCTATACATGTATTGACTTTTTTTTCTTTTTGTCGTACAGTTTCCCAGGATTCCATTATCAACTCCCTCTATGAAGGTGGACAATCAAGGGTCTAGGGTCTGACTGTTGGTAAAGAGCTGTGATACTGGTAATTGATTATTCAGTATATATACTGACTTTTTTTTCTTTTTTCTTGTACAGTTTTGCAGGATCCTGTTACCGACTCCCTCTCTGAAGGTGGACTATCAAGGGTCTAGGGTCTGAGTGTTCGTGAACAGCTGTGATACTGGTAAGTGATTATTCAGTACATATACTGACTTTTTTTTCTTTTTTCTTGTACAGTTTCGCAGGTTCCTGTTACCGACTCCCTCTATGAAGGTGGACAATCAAGGGTCTAGGGTCTGACTGTTGGTAAACAGCTGTGATACTGGTAAGTGATTATTCAGTACATATACTAACTTTTTTTTTCTTTTTTGTTGTACAGTTTCGCAGGATCCCGTGACCGACTCCCTCTATGAAGGTGGACAATCAAGGGTCTAGGGTCTGACTGTTGGTAAACAGCTGTGATACTGGTAAGTGATCATTCAGTACATGTATTGACTTTTTTTTTTCTTTTTTGTCGTACAGTTTCCCAGGATTCCATTATCAACTCCCTCTATGAAGGTGGACAATCAAGGGTCTAGGGTCTGACTGTTCGTAAACAGCTGTGATACTGTTAAGTGATCATTCAGTACATGTATTGACTTTTTTTTTCTTTTTTGTCGTACAGTTTCCCAGGATTCCATTATCAACTCCCTCTCTGAAGGTGCACTATCAAGGGTCTAGGGTCTGACTGTTCGTAAACAGCTTTGATACAGGTAAGTGATCATTCAGTTTCTATACACGTATTGACTTTTTTTTTCTTTTTTGTCGTACAGTTTCCCAGGAGTCTATTACCGACTCCGTCTCTGAAGGTGGACTATCAAGGGTCTAGGGTCTGACTGTTCGTAAATAGCTGTGATACTGGTAAGTGATTATTCAGTTTCTATACACGTATTGACTTTTTTTTTTTTTCTTTTTTGTCGTACAGTTTCCCAGGATCCCGTGAAGGTTGAAAAGACTAACAAGGATTTTTCCATCTGCATCTCCATTCTCTACTATGACTGGCTGGCATGTATTCTGTCCATCTTGAACTGTGTGAGTCTGACTGTTCGTAATAGCTTTGATACAGGTAAGTGATCATTCAGTTTCTATACATGTATTGACTTTTTTTATTTTTTGTTATACAGTTTCCCAGGGTCCCGTGACCGAATCCCTCACTGAAGGTGGAAACGAATAACAAGGATTTTTCCATCTGCATCTCCATTCTCTACTATGACTGGCTGGCTGGCTGGTATTCTGTCCATCTTGAAATGTGTGAGTCTGACTTTTCGTAATAGCTTTGATACAGGTAAGTGATCATTCAGTTTCTATACATGTATTGACTTTTTTTTCTTTTTTGTCGTACAGTTTCCTAGGATCCCGTGACCGACTCCCTCTCTGAAGGTGGAAATGACTAACAAGAGTCTATCCATTTTCTTCTCACTTCACAACTCTATATAGGTAAATACAGCTATATTCTGTCCATCTTCAGCTGTGTGAGGCTGAATGTTCGTAAACAGCTGTTATACAGGTAAGTGATTGTTCAGTTTCTATACATGTATTGACTTTTTTTTCTTTTTGTTGTACAGTTTCGCAGGATCCCATTACCGACTCCCTCTATGAAGGTGGACAATCAAGGGTCTAGGGTCTGACTGTTGGTAAACAGCTGTGATACCGGTAAGTGATTATTCAGTACATATACTAACTTTTTTCTTCTTTTTTATTGTACAGTTTCGCAGGAGCCTGTTACCGACTCACTCTCTGAAGGTGGAAACGACTAACAAGGATTTTTCCATCTGCATCTCCATTCTCTACTATGACTGGCTGGCTGGTATTCTGTCCATCTTCAACTGTGTGAGGCTGACTGTCCGTAAACAGCTGTTATACAGGTAAGTGATCATTCAGTTTCTATACACGTATTGACTTTTTTTTTTCTTTTTTGTCATACAGTTTCCCAGGATTCTATTACCGACTCCCTCTCTGAAGGTGGACTATCAAGGGTCTAGGGTCTGACTGTTCGTGAACAGCTGTGATACAGGTAAGTGATCATTCAGTTTCTATACACGTATTGACTTTTTTTTTTCTTTTTTGTCGTACAGTTTCCCAGGATCCCGTGAAGGTTGAAACGACTAACAAGGATTTCTCCATCTGCATCTCCATTCTCTACTATGACTGGCTGGCAGGTATTCTGTCCATCTTGAACTGTGTGAGTCTGACTGTTCGTAATAGCTTTGATACAGGTAAGTGATCATTCAGTTTCTATACATGTATTGACTCTTTTTTCTTTTTTCTCGTACAGTTTCCTAGGATCCCGTGACCGACTCCCTCTATGAAGGTGGACAATCAAGGGTCTAGGGTCTGACTGTTGGTAAACAGCTGTGATACTGGTAAGTGATTATTCAGTACATATACTGACTTTATTTTCTTTTTTGTTGTACAGTTTCGCAGGATCCTGTTACCGACTCCCTCTATGAAGGTGGACAATCAAGGGTCTAGGGTCTGAGTGTTCGTAAACAGCTTTGATACAAGTAAGTGATTATTCAGTTTCTATACACGTATTGACTTTTTTTCTTTCTTGTCATACAATTTCCCAGGATCCCATTTCGGACTCCCCCTCTGAAGGTGGACTATCAAGGGTCTAGGGTCTGAGTGTTCGTGAACAGCTGTGATACAGGTAAGTGATCATTCAGTACATGTATTGACTTTTTTTTTTTCTTTTTTGTCGTACAGTTTCGCAGGATCCCATTACCGACTCCCTCTATGAAGGTGGAAAATCAAGGGTCTAGGGTCTGACTGTTGGTAAACAGCTGTGATACTGGTAAGTGATTATTCAGTACATATACTAACTTTTTTTTCTTTTTTGTTGTACAGTTTCGCAGGATCCCGTGACCGACTCCCTCTATGAAGGTGGACAATCAAGGGTCTAGGGTCTGACTGTTGGTAAACAGCTGTGATACTGGTAAGTGATTATTCAGTACATATACTGACTTTTTTTTCTTTTTTGTCGTACAGTTTCCCAGGATTCCATTACTGACTCCCTCTCTGAAGGTGGACTATCAAGGGTCTAGGGTCTGAGTGTTCGTAAACAGCTGTGATACAGGTAAGTGATCATTCAGTATATGTATTGACTTTTTTTTTCTTTTGTCGTACAGTTTCGCAGGATCCCATTACCGACTCCCTCTATGAAGGTGGACAATCAAGGGTCTAGGGTCTGACTGTTGGTAAACAGCTGTGATACTGGTAAGTGATTATTCAGTACATATACTGACTTTTTTTTCTTTTTTGTTGTACAGTTTCGCAGGATCCCGTGACCGACTCCTTCTATGAAGGTGGACAATCAAGGGTCTAGGGTCTGACTGTTGGTAAACAGCTGTGATACTGGTAAGTGATTATTCAGTACATATACTGACTTTATTTTCTATTTTGTCGTACAGTTTCGCAGGATCCTGTTACCAACTCCCTCTCTGAAGGTGGACTATCAAGGGTCTAGAGTCTGAGTGTTCGTGAACAGCTGTGATAAAGGTACGTGATCATTCAGTACATGTATTGACTTTTTTTTTTCTGTTTTGTCGTACAATTTCGCAGGATCCCATTACCGACTCCCTCTATGAAGGTGGACAATCAAGGGTCTAGGGTCTGACTGTTGGTAAACAGCTGTGATACTGGTAAGTGATTATTCAGTACATATACTAACTTTTTTTTTCTTTTTTGTTGTACAGTTTCGCAGGATCCCGTGACCGACTCCCTCTATGAAGGTGGACAATCAAGGGTCTAGGGTCTGACTGTTGGTAAACAGCTGTGATACTGGTAAGTGATTATTCAGTACATATACTGACTTTATTTTCTTTTTTGTTGTACAGTTTCGCAGGATCCTGTTACCGACTCCCTCTCTGAAGGTGGACTATCAAGGGTCTAGGGTCTGAGTGTTCGTGAACAGCTGTGATACAGGTAAGTGATCATTCAGTACATGTATTGACTTTTTTTTTTCATTTTTGTCGTACAGTTTCGCAGGATCCCATTACCGACTCCCTTTATGAAGGTGGACAATCAAGGGTCTAGGGTCTAACTTTTGGTAAACAGCTGTGATACTGGTAAGTGATTATTCAGTACATATACTGACTTTTTTTTCTTTTTTCTTGTACAGTTTCGCAGGATCCTGTTACCGACTCCCTCTATGAAGGTGGACAATCAAGGGTCTAGGGTCTGACTGTTGGTAAACAGCTGTGATACTGGTAAGTGATTATTCAGTACATATACTGACTTTTTTTTCTTTTTTGTCGTACGGTTTCCCAGGATTCCATTACTGACTCCGTCTCTGAAGGTGGACTATCAAGGGTCTAGGGTCTGACTGTTCGTAAACAGCTGTGATACTGGTAAGTGATCATTCAGTACATGTATTGACTTTTTTTTTCTTTTGTCGTACAGTTTCGCAGGATCCCATTACCGACTCCCTCTATGAAGGTCGACAATCAAGGGTCTAGGGTCTGACTGTTGGTAAACAGCTGTGATACTGGTAAGTGATTATTCAGTACATATACTGACTTTTTTTTCTTTTTTCTTGTACAGTTTCGCAGGATCCCATTACCGACTCCCTCTCTGAAGGTGGACTATCAAGGGTCTAGGGTCTGAGTGTTCGTAAACAGCTGTGATACAGGTAAGTGATCATTCAGTATATGTATTGACTTTTTTTTTTCTTTTGTCGTACAGTTTCGCAGGATCCCATTACCGACTCCCTCTATGAAGGTGGACAATCAAGGGTCTAGGGTCTGACTGTTGGTAAACAGCTGTGATACTGGTAAGTGATTATTCAGTACATATACTGACTTTTTTTTTCTTTTTTCTTGTACACTTTCGCAGGACCCTGTTACCGACTCCCTCTCTGAAGGTGCACTATCAAGGGTCTAGGGTCTGACTGTTCGTAAACAGCTTTGATACAAGTAAGTGATCATTCAGTTTCTATAGACGTATTGACTTTTTTTCTTTCTTGTCATACAATTTCCCAGGATCCCATTACCGACTCCCCCTCTGAAGGTGGACTATCAAGGGTCTAGGGTCTGACTGTTCGTAAACAGCTGTGATACAGGTAAGTGATCATTCAGTACATGTATTGACTTTTTTTTTCTTTTTTGTCGTACAGTTTCCCAGGATCCCGTGACCGACTCCCTCTCTGAAGGTGGAAACGACTAACAAGGATTTTTCCATCTGCATCTCCATTCTCTACTATGACTGGCTGGCTGGTATTCTGTCCATCTTCAACTGTGTGAGGCTGACTGTTCGTAAATATCTGTGATACAGGTAAGTGATTATTCAGTTTCTATACATGTATTGACTTTTTTTTCTTTTTTGTCGTACAGTTTCGCAGGATCCTGTGACCGACTCCCTCTCTGAAGGTGGACTAACCAAGGTCTTTACATCTGCATCTCCATTTACAACTGTGACTGGCTGGCTGGTATTCTGTCCATCTTCAACTGTGTGAGGCTGACTGTTCGTAAACAGCTGTGATACAGGTAAGTGATCATTCAGTACATGTATTTACTTTTTTTTGTTCTTTTTTGTTGTACAGTTTCCCAGGATCCCGTGACCGACTCCCTCTCTGAAGGTGGAAACGACTAACAAGGATTTTTCCAAATGCATCTCCATTCTCTACTATGACTGGCTGGCTGGTATTCTGTCCATCTTGAACTGTGTGAGTCTGACTGTTCGTAATAGCTTTGATACAGGTAAGTGATCATTCAGTTTCTATACATGTATTGACTTTTTTTTTCTTTTTTGTCGTACAGTTTCCTAGCATCCCGTGACCGACTCCCTCTCTAAAGGTGGAAACTACTAACAAGAGTCTATCCATTTTCTTCTCACTTCACAACTCTATATAGGTAAATACAGCTATATTCTGTCCATCTTTAGCTGTGTGAGGCTGAATGTTCGTAAACAGCTTTGATACAGGTAAGTGATCATTCAGTTTCTATACTAGTACTGACTTTTTTTCTTTTTTGTTGTACAGTTTCCCAGGATTCCATTACCGACTCCCTCTATGAAGGTGGACAATCAAGGGGCTAGGGTCTGAGTGTTCGTAAACAGCTGTGATACAGGTAAGTGATCTTTCAGTACATGTATTGACTTTTTTTTTTCTTTTGTCGTACAGTTTCGCAGGATCCCATTACCGACTCCCTCTATGAAGGTGGACAATCAAGGGTCTAGGGTCTGACTGTTGGTAAACAGCTGTGATACTGGTAAGTGATTATTCAGTACATATACTAAATTTTTTTTCTTTTTTGTTGTACAGTTTCGCAGGATCCTGTTACCGTCTCCCTCTATGAAGGTGGACAATCAAGGGTCTAGGGTCTGACTGTTGGTAAACAGCTGTGATACTGGTAAGTGATTATTCAGTACATATACTGACTTTTTTTTCTTTTTTCTTGTACACTTTCGCAGGACCCTGTTACCGACTCCCTCTCTGAAGGTGCACTATCAAGGGTCTAGGGTCTGACTGTTCGTAAACAGCTTTGATACAAGTAAGTGATTATTCAGTTTCTATACACGTATTGACTTTTTTTCTTTCTTGTCATACAATTTCCCAGGATCCCATTTCGGACTCCCCCTCTGAAGGTGGACTATCAAGGGTCTAGGGTCTGACTGTTCGTAAACAGCTGTGATACTGGTAAGTGATCATTCAGTACATGTATTGACTTTTTTTTTCTTTTTTGTCGTACAGTTTCCCAGGATCCCGTGACCGACTCCCTCTCTGAAGGTGGAAACGACTAACAAGGATTTTTCCATCTGCATCTCCATTCTCTACTATGACTGGCTGGCTGGCTGGTATTCTGTCCATCTTGAAATGTGTGAGTCTGACTGTTCGTAATAGCTTTGATACAGGTAAGTGATCATTCAGTTTCTATACATGTATTGACTTTTTTTTCTTTTTTGTTGTACAGTTTCGCAGGATCCCATTACCGACTCCCTCTATGAAGGTGGACAATCAAGGGTCTAGGGTCTGACTATTGGTAAACAGCTGTGATACCGGTAAGTGATTATTCAGTACATATACTAACTTTTTTCTTCTTTTTTGTTGTACAGTTTCGCAGGAGCCTGTTACCGACTCACTCTCTGAAGGTGGAAACGACTAACAAGGATTTTTCCATCTGCATCTACATTCTCTACTATGACTGGCTGGCTGGTATTCTGTCCATCTTCAACTGTGAGGCTGACTGTTCGTAAATAGCTGTGATACTGGTAAGTGATTATTCAGTTTCTATACCTGTATTGACTTTTTTTTTTCTTTTTTGGCATACAATTTCCCAGGATCCCGTGACCGACTCCCTCTCTGAAGGTGGACTAACCAAGGTCTTTATATCTGCATCTCCATTTACAACTGTGACTGGCTGGCTGGTATTCTGTCCATCTTCAACTGTGTGAGGCTGACTGTCCGTAAACAGCTGTTATACAGGTAAGTGATCATTCAGTTTCTATACATGTATTGACTTTTTTTTCTTTTTTGTCGTACAGTTTCCCAGGATCCCGTGAAGGTTGAAACGACTAACAAGGATTTCTCCATCTGCATCTCCATTCTCTACTATGACTGGCTGGCAGGTATTCTGTCCATCTTGAACTGTGTGAGTCTGACTGTTCGTAATAGCTTTGATACAGGTAAGTGATCATTCAGTTTCTATACATGTATTGACTTTTTTTTCTTTTTTGTCGTACAGTTTCCTAGGATCCCGTGACCTACTCCCTCTCTGAAGGTGGACAATCAAGGGTCTAGGGTCTGACTGTTGGTAAACAGCTGTGATACTGGTAAGTGATTATTCAGTACATATACTGACTTTATTTTCTTTTTTGTTGTACAGTTTCGCAGGATCCTGTTACCGACTCCCTCTCTGAAGGTGGACTATCAAGGGTCTAGGGTCTGACTGTTCGTGAACAGCTGTGATACAGGTAAGTGATCATTCAGTTTCTATACACGTATTGACTTTTTTTTTTCTTTTTTGTCGTACAGTTTCCCAGGATCCCGTGAAGGTTGAAACGACTAACAAGGATTTTTCCATCTGCATCTCCATTCTCTACTATGACTGGCTGGCTGGCTGGTATTCTGTCCATCTTGAAATGTGTGAGTCTGACTGTTCGTAATAGCTTTGATACAGGTAAGTGATCATTCAGTTTCTATACATGTATTGATTTTTTTTTCTTTTTTGTCGTACAGTTTCCTAGGATCCCGTGACAGACTCCCTCTCTGAAGGTGGAAATGACTAACAAGAGTCTATCCATTTTCTTCTCACTTCACAACTCTATATAGGTAAATACAGCTATATTCTGTCCATCTTCAGCTGTGTGAGGCTGAATATTCATAAACAGCTGTTATACAGGTAAGTGATTGTTCAGTTTCTATACATGTATTGACTTTTTTTTCTTTTTGTTGTACAGTTTCGCAGGATCCCATTACCGACTCCCTCTATGAAGGTGGACAATCAAGGGTCTAGGGTCTGACTGTTGGTAAACAGCTGTGATACCGGTAAGTGATTATTCAGTACATATACTAACTTTTTTCTTCTTTTTTGTTGTACAGTTTCGCAGGAGCCTGTTACCGACTCACTCTCTGAAGGTGGAAACGACTAACAAGGATTTTTCCATCTGCATCTACATTCTCTACTATGACTGGCTGGCTGGTATTCTGTCCATCTTCAACTGTGTGAGGCTGACTGTTCGTAAATAGCTGTGATACTGGTAAGTGATTATTCAGTTTCTATACCTGTATTGACTTTTTTTTTTCTTTTTTGGCATACAATTTCCCAGGATCCCGTGACCGACTCCCTTTCTGAAGGTGGACTAACCAAGGTCTTTATATCTGCATCTCCATTTACAACTGTGACTGGCTGGCTGGTATTCTGTCCATCTTCAGCTGTGTGAGGCTGAATGTTCGTAAACAGCTGTGATACTGGTAAGTGATTATTCAGTACATATACTGACTTTTTTTTCTTTTTTGTCGTACAGTTTCCCAGGATTCCATTACTGAATCCTTCTCTGAAGGTGGACTATCAAGGGTCTAGGGTCTGAGTGTTCGTAAACAGCTTTGATACAAGTAAGTGATTATTCAGTTCATATACACGTATCCATTTTTTTTCTTTTTTATCATACACTTTCCCAGGATTCTATTACCGACTCCCTCTCTGAAGGTGGACTATCAAGTGTCTAGGGTCTGACTGTTCGTGAACAGCTGTAATACAGGTAAGTGATTATGCAGTTTCTATACATGTATTGACTTTTTTTTCTTTTTTGTTGTACAGTTTCCCAGAATCCCGTGACCGACTCCCTCTCTGAAGGTGGACTAACCAAGGTCTTTACATCTGCATCTCCATTTACAACTTTGACTGGCTGGCTGGTATTCTGTCCATCTTCAACTGTGTGAGGCTGACTGTCCGTAAACAGCTTTGATACTGGTAAGTGATCATTCAGTACATGTATTGACTTTTTTTTTCTTTTTTTGTCGTACAGTTTCCCAGGATCCCGTGACCGACTCCCTCTATGAAGGTGGACAATCAAGGGTCTAGGGTCTGACTGTTGGTAAACAGCTGTCATACTGGTAAGTGATTTTTCAGTACATATACTGACTTTTTTTTCTTTTTTCTTGTACAGTTTCGCAGGATCCTGTTACCGACTCCCTCTCTGAAGGTGGACTATCAAGGGTCTGAGTGTTCGTGAACAGCTGTGATACAGGTAAGTGATCATTTAGTACATGTATTGACTTTGTTTTTTCTTTTTTGTCGTACAGTTTCGCAGGATCCCATTACCGACTCCCTCTATGAAGGTGGACAATCAAGGGTCTAGGGTCTGACTGTTGGTAAACAGCTGTGATACTGGTAAGTGATTATTCAGTACATATACTGACTTTTTTTTCTTTTTTGTCGTACAGTTTCCCAGGATCCCGTGACCGACTCCCTCTCTGAAGGTGTAAACGACTAACAAGGATTTTTCCATCTGCATCTCAATTCTCTACTATGACTCTCTGGCTGGTATTCTGTCCATCTTCGGCTGTGTGAGGCTGACTGTCCGTAAACAGCTGTTATACAGGTAAGTGATCATTCAGTTTCTATACACGTATTGACTTTTTTTTTTTTCTTTTTTGTCGTACAGTTTCCCAGGATCCCGTGAAGGTTGAAACGACTAACAAGGATTTCTCCATCTGCATCTCCATTCTCTACTATGACTGGCTGGCAGGTATTCTGTCCATCTTGAACTGTGTGAGTCTGACTGTTCGTAATAGCTTTGATACAGGTAAGTGATCATTCAGTTTCTATACATGTATTGACTTTTTTTTCTTTTTTGTTGTACGGTTTCCTAGCATCCCGTGACCGACTCCCTCTCTGAAGGTGGAAACGACTAACAAGAGTCTATCCATTTTCTTCTCACTTCACAACTCTATATAGGTAAATACAGCTATATTCTGTCCATCTTCAGCTGTGTGAGGCTGAATGTTCGTAAACAGCTGTGATACTGGTAAGTGATTATTCAGTACATATACTGACTTTATTTTCTTTTTTGTCGTACAGTTTCCCAGGATTCCATTATCAACTCCCTCTATGAAGGTGGACAATCAAGGGTCTAGGGTCTGACTGTTGGTAAACAGCTGTGATACTGGTAAGTGATTATTCAGTACATATACTGACTTTTTTTTCTTTTTTGTCGTACAGTTTCCCAGGATTCCATTACTGACTCCCTCTCTGAAGGTGGACTATCAAGGGTCTAGGGTCTGAGTGTTCGTAAACAGCTGTGATACTGGTAAGTGATTATTCAGTTCATATACACGTATCCACTTTTTTTTCTTTTTTGTCATACACTTTCCCAGGATTCTATTACCGACTCCCTCTCTGAAGGTGGACTATCAAGTGTCTAGGGTCTGACTGTTCGTGAACAGCTGTGATACTGGTAAGTGATCATTCAGTACATGTATTGACTTTTTTTTTTCTTTTTTGTTGTACAGTTTCGCAGGATCCCATTAACGACTCCCTCTATGAAGGTGGACAATCAAGGGTCTAGGGTCTGACTGTTGGTAAACAGCTGTGATACTGGTAAGTGATTATTCAGTACATATACTAACTTTTTTTTTCTTTTTTGTTGTACAGTTTCGCAGGATCCCGTGACCGACTCCCTCTATGAAGGTGGACAATCAAGGGTCTAGGGTCTGACTGTTGGTAAACAGCTGTGATACTGGTAAGTGATTATTCAGTACATATACTAACTTTTTTTTTTCTTTTTTGTTGTACAGTTTCGCAGGATCCCGTGACCGACTCCCTCTATGAAGGTGGACAATCAAGGTTCTAGGGTCTGACTGTTGGTAAACAGCTGTGATACTGGTAAGTGATTATTCAGTACATATACTGACTTTATTTTCTATTTTGTTGTACAGTTTCGCAGGATCCTGTTACCGACTCCCTCTCTGAAGGTGGACTATCAAGGGTCTAGGGTCTGAGTGTTCGTGAACAGCTGTGATACAGGTAAGTGATCATTCAGTACATGTATTGACTTTTTTTTTTCTTTTTTGTCGTACAATTTCGCAGGATCCCATTACCGACTACCTTTATGAAGGTGGACAATCAAGGGTCTAGGGTCTAACTTTTGGTAAACAGCTGTGATACTGGTAAGTGATTATTCAGTACATATACTAACTTTTTTTTTCTTTTTTGTTGTACAGTTTCGCAGGATCCCGTGACCGACTCCCTCTATGAAGGTGGACAATCAAGGGTCTAGGGTCTGACTGTTGGTAAACAGCTGTGATACTGGTAAGTGATTATTCAGTACATATACTGACTTTATTTTCTATTTTGTCGTACAGTTTCGCAGGATCCTGTTACCGACTCCCTCTCTGAAGGTGGACTATCAAGGGTCTAGGGTCTGAGTGTTCGTGAACAGCTGTGATACAGGTAAGTGATCATTCAGTACATGTATTGACTTTTTTTTTTCTGTTTTGTCGTACAATTTCGCAGGATCCCATTACCGACTCCCTTTATGAAGGTGGACAATCAAGGGTCTAGGGTCTAACTTTTGGTAAACAGCTGTGATACTGGTAAGTGATTATTCAGTACATATACTGACTTTTTTTTCTTTTTTCTTGTACAGTTTCGCAGGATCCTGTTACCGACTCCCTCTATGAAGGTGGACAATCAAGGGTCTAGGGTCTGACTGTTGGTAAACAGCTGTGATACTGGTAAGTGATTATTTAGTACATATACTAACTTTTTTTTTCTTTTTTGTTGTACAGTTTCGCAGGATCCCGTGACCGACTCCCTCTATGAAGGTGGAATATCAAGGGTCTAGGGTCTGACTGTTGGTAAACAGCTGTGATAGTGGTAAGTGATTATTCAGTACATATACTGACTTTTTTTTCTTTTTTCTTGTACAGTTTCACAGGATCCTGTTACCGACTCCCTCTATGAAGGTGGACAATCAAGGGTCTAGGGTCTGACTGTTGGTAAACAGCTGTGATACTGGTAAGTGATTATTCAGTACATATACTGACTTTATTTTCTATTTTGTCGTACAGTTTCGCAGGATCCTGTTACCGACTCCCTCTCTGAAGGTGGACTATCAAGGGTCTAGGGTCTGAGTGTTCGTGAACAGCTGTGATACAGGTAAGTGATCATTCAGTACATGTATTGACTTTTTTTTTTCTGTTTTGTCGTACAGTTTCGCAGGATCCTGTTACCGACTCCCTTTATGAAGGTGGACAATCAAGGGTCTAGGGTCTGAGTGTTCGTGAACAGCTGTGATACAGGTAAGTGATCATTCAGTATAGATACTAACTTTTTTTTCTTTTTTGTTGTACAGTTTCGCAGGATCCTGTTACCGACTCCCTCTATGAAGGTGGACAATCAAGGGTCTAGGGTCTGAGTGTTCGTGAACAGCTGTGATACTGGTAAGTGACTATTCAGTACATATACTGACTTTTTTTTCTTTTTTGTCGTACAGTTTCCCAGGATTCCATTACTGACTCCCTCTCTGAAGGTGGACTATCAAGGGTCTAGGGTCTGAGTGTTCGTGAACAGCTGTGATACAGGTAAGTGATCATTCAGTACATGTATTGACTTTTTTTTTTTCTTTTGTCATACAGTTTCCCAGGATTCTATTACCGACTCCCTCTCTGAAGGTGGACTATCAAGGGTCTAGGGTCTGTCTGTTCGTGAACAGCTGTGATACAGGTAAGTGATCATTCAGTTTCTATACACGTATTGACTTTTTTTTTCTTTTTTGTCGTACAGTTTCCTAGGATCCCGTGAAGGTTGAAACGACTAACAAGGATTTCTCCATCTGCATCTCCATTCTCTACTATGACTGGCTGGCAGGTATTCTGTCCATCTTGAACTGTGTGAGTCTGACTGTTCGTAATAGCTTTGATACAGGTAAGTGATCATTCAGTTTCTATACATGTATTGACTCTTTTTTCTTTTTTCTCGTACAGTTTCCTAGGATCCCGTGACCGACTCCCTCTCTGAAGGTGGAAACGACTAACAAGAGTCTATCCATTTTCTTCTCACTTCACAACTCTATATAGGTAAATACAGCTATATTCTGTCCATCTTCAGCTGTGTGAGGCTGAATGTTCGTAAACAGCTGTTATACAGGTAAGTGATCATTCAGTTTCTATACACGTTCTGACTTTTTTCTTTTTTGTCGTACAGTTTCCCAGGATTCCATTACCGACTCCCTCTCTGAAGGTGGACTATCAAGGGTCTAGGGTCTGACTGTTGGTAAAGAGCTGTGATACTGGTAAGTGATTATTCAGTATATATACTGACTTTTTTTTCTTTTCTTGTACAGTTTTGCAGGATCCTGTTACCGACTCCCTCTCTGAAGGTGGACTATCAAGGGTCTAGGGTCTGAGTGTTCGTGAACAGCTGTGATACTGGTAAGTGATTATTCAGTACATATACTAACTTTTTTTTTCTTTTTTGTTGTACAGTTTCGCAGGATCCCGTGACCGACTCCCTCTATGAAGGTGGACAATCAAGGGTCTAGGGTCTGAGTGTTCTTGAACAGCTGTGATACAGGTAAGTGATCATTCAGTACATGTATTGACTTTTTTTTTTCTTTTTTGTCGTACAATTTCGCAGGATCCCATTACCGACTACCTTTATGAAGGTGGACAATCAAGGGTCTAGGGTCTGACTGTTGGTAAACAGCTGTGATACTGGTAAGTGATTATTTAGTATATAAACTAACTTTTTTTTCTTTTTTGTTGTACAGTTTCGCAGGATCCTGTTACCGACTCCCTCTATGAAGGTGGACAATCAAGGGTCTAGGGTCTAACTTTTGGTAAACAGCTGTGATACTGGTAAGTGATTATTCAGTACATATACTGACTTTTTTTTCTTTTTTCTTGTACAGTTTCGCAGGATCCTGTTACCGACTCCCTCTATGAAGGTGGACAATCAAGGGTCTAGGGTCTGACTGTTGGTAAACAGCTGTGATACTGGTAAGTGATTATTTAGTATATAAACTAACTTTTTTTTCTTTTTTGTTGTACAGTTTCGCAGGATCCTGTTACCGACTCCCTCTATGAAGGTGGACAATCAAGGGTCTAGGGTCTGACTGTTGGTAAACAGCTGTGATACTGGTAAGTGATTATTCAGTACATATACTGACTTTTTTTTCTTTTTTGTCGTACAGTTTCCCAGGATTCCATTACTGACTCCCTCTCTGAAGGTGGACTATCAAGGGTCTAGGGTCTGAGTGTTCGTGAACAGCTGTGATACAGGTAAGTGATCATTCAGTACATGTATTGACTTTTTTTTTTTCTTTTGTCATACAGTTTCCCAGGATTCTATTACCGACTCCCTCTCTGAAGGTGGACTATCAAGGGTCTAGGGTCTGTCTGTTCGTGAACAGCTGTGATACAGGTAAGTGATCATTCAGTTTCTATACACGTATTGACTTTTTTTTTCTTTTTTGTCGTACAGTTTCCTAGGATCCCGTGAAGGTTGAAACGACTAACAAGGATTTCTCCATCTGCATCTCCATTCTCTACTATGACTGGCTGGCAGGTATTCTGTCCATCTTGAACTGTGTGAGTCTGACTGTTCGTAATAGCTTTGATACAGGTAAGTGATCATTCAGTTTCTATACATGTATTGACTCTTTTTTCTTTTTTCTCGTACAGTTTCCTAGGATCCCGTGACCGACTCCCTCTCTGAATGTGGAAACGACTAACAAGAGTCTATCCATTTTCTTCTCACTTCACAACTCTATATAGGTAAATACAGCTATATTCTGTCCATCTTCAGCTGTGTGAGGCTGAATGTTCGTAAACAGCTGTTATACAGGTAAGTGATTGTTCAGTTTCTATACATGTATTGACTTTTTTTTCTTTTTGTCGTACAGTTTCCCAGGATTCCATTATCAACTCCCTCTATGAAGGTGGACAATCAAAGGTCTAGGGTCTGACTGTTCGTAAACAGCTGTGATACAGGTAAGTGATCATTCAGTTTCTATACACGTTCTGACGTTTTTCTTTTTTGTCGTACAGTTTCCCAGGATTCCATTACCGACTCCCTCTCTGAAGGTGGACTATCAAGGGTCTAGGGTCTGACTGTTGGTAAAGAGCTGTGATACTGGTAAGTGATTATTCAGTATATACAGTGAGTCCAAGAAGTATTTGATCCCTTGCTGATTTTCTTCGTTGGCCCACTAATAAAGACATGATCATTCTATACTTTTAATGGTAGATGTATTCTTACATGGAGAGACAGAATATTAAAAAGAAAATCCAGAAAATAAATCTAAGGAATATATATTAATTGATTTGTATTTCATGGAGTGAAATAAGTATTTGATCCCTTAGTATTCATTAGCAGTTCTGGCTTTTACAGACCAGTTAGACACTCCCAATCAACTTGTTACCTGACCTGAAGCCACCTGTTCTCACTAATCACTTGTGTGAAAAACACCTGTCCACAGAATCAGACAGATCACACAGATTTCAAGTCTCCAACATGGGTAAAACCAAAGAGCTGTCACAGGACCTCAGAGTCAGAATTGTTGACCTTCACAAAGCTGGAATGGGCTACAAAAAGATTAGTAAGGTGTTGGATGTGAAAGTAACAACTATTGGTGCAATTATCAGAAAGTTTAAAGAGTATAACATGACAATCAACAGACCTCGGCCCGGTGCTCCAAAGAAGATTTCGCCTCGTGGGGTGGCAATGATGCTGAGAACAGTCAGAAATCGTCCTGCAACCACTCGGCAGGAGTTAGCAAATGACCTGAAGGCAGCTGGGACCACAGTTTGCAAGGAAACAATTGGCAACACTTTGCGCAACAATGGATTCACATCCTGCAGTGCCCGAAAGGTACCCCTGCTGAAGAGAGCACATGTGGAGGCGCGCCTCAAGTATGCCAATGATCATTTGAAAGATGAACCAAGTTATTGGGAGAAGGTTTTGTGGTCAGACGAGACCAAAATTGAACTTTTTGGCCTCAACTCCACCCGCCATGTGTGGAGGAAGAAAAATGCTGCCTATGACCCCAAGAACACTGTGCCCACCGTCAAGCATGGAGGTGGAAGCATAATGTTTTGGGGGTGTTTCTCTGCCAAGGGTACAGGGCTACTTCACCGCATCACTGGGAAGATGGATGGAGCCATGTACCGCACAATCCTGAGGGACAACCTCCTCCCCTCTGCCAGGGATCTGAAAATGGGCCGTGGTTGGGTCTTCCAACATGATAACGACCCTAAACATACAGCAAAGGCAACAAAGGATTGGCTCAAGAAAAATCACATTAAGGTCATGGAGTGGCCCAGCCAGTCGCCAGACCTCAATCCGATCGAAAATCTATGGAGGGAGCTGAAGGTCAGAGTTGCCAAGCGACAGCCCACCAACCTTCATGATTTAGAGAGGATCTGCAAAGAAGAGTGGGCCAAAATTCCCCCTGGTGTGTGTGCTAAACTTGTGGTTAACTACAACAAACGTCTCACCGCTGTGCTTGCAAACAAAGGCTTTGCCACTAAGTATTGAGTGTGTTTGGCAAGAGGGATCAAATACTTATTTTCCTCATTGAAATACAAATTAATTAAAATATATTCTTTAAAATTTTATTCTGGATTTTTGTCTTGATATTCTGTCTCTCCATGTTAGAATATATCTACCATTAAAAGTGCAGAAGGATAGTGTCTTTATTAGTGGGCAAACAAAGAAAATCAGCAAGGGATCAAATACTTCTTGGACTCACTGTATATAATACAGTGGGGGAAAAAAGTATTTAGTCAGTCACCAATTGTGCAAGTTCTCCCACTTAAAAAGATGAGAGGCCTGTAATTGACATCATAGGTAGACCTCAACTATGAGAGACAAATTGAGGAAAAAAATTCAGAAAATCACATTGTCTGATTTTTAAAGAATGTATTTGCAAATAATGGTGGAAAATAAGTATTTGGTCAATAACAAAAGTTCATCTCAATACTTTGTTATATATCTTTTGTTGGCAATGACAGAGGTCAAACGTTTTCTGTAAGTCTTCACCAGGTTGGCACACGTTGTTGCTGGTATGTTGGCCCATTCCTCCATGCAGATCTCCTCTAGAGCAGTGATGTTTTGGGGCTGTCGGCGGGCAACACAGACTTTCTACTCCCTCCAAAGGTTTTCTATGGGGTTGAGATCTGGAGACTGGCTAGGCCACTCCAGGACCTTGAAATGCTTCTTACAGGCCACTCCTTTGTTGCCCTGGCAGTGTGCTTGGAATCATTGTCATGCTGAAAGACCCAGCCACGTTTCATCTTCAATGCCCTTGCTGATGGAAGGAGGTTTGCACTCAAAATCTCACAATACATGGCCCCATTCATTCTTTCATGTACATGGACCAGTCGTCCTAGTCCCTTTGCAGAGAAACAGCCCCAAAGCATGATGTTGCCACCCCCATGCTTCACAGTTGGTATGGTGTTCTTTGGATGCAACTCAGCATTCACTCTCCTCCAAACACAACAAGTTGTTTTTGTACCAAACAGTTCTACTGGTTTCATCTGACCATGAGACATTCTCCCAATACTCTTCCCGAACATCCAAATGCTCTCTAGCAAACTTCTTGTAAGTCTCCCATTTTCTGATTATTGCTCCCGAAGTAGATTTCTTTACACCAAGCTGCTTGCCTATTGCAGATTCAGTCTTCCCAGCCTGGTGCAGGTCCACATTTTTGTTTCTGGTGTCCTTCGACAGCTCTTTGGTCTTCACCATAGTGGAATGTGGAGTGTGACTGTTTGAGGTTGTGGGCAGGTGTCTTTTATACTGTTAACGAGTTCAAACTGGTGCCATTAAAATACAGGTGATGAGTGGAGGACAGAGAAGCCTCTTAAAGAAGACGTTACAGGTCTGTGACAGCCAGAAATCTTGCTTGTTTGTAGGTGACCAAATACTTATTTTCCACGATTATTTGCAAATAAATTCTTTAAAAATCAGACAATGTGATTTTCAGAATTATATTCTCATTTTGTCTCTCATAGTTGAGGTCTACCTATGATGTCAATTACAGGCCTCTTTAATTTTTTTAAGTGGGAGAACTTGCACAATTGGTGACTGACTAAATACTTTTTTTCCCCACTGTATATAAACAGAACTCCAGCAGAATCCACTTTGTGTGTGTGTGTATGTGTATGTGTATATGTGTTCTTATTGTGTCCCTCCAACAGATCCTGACGAAGTCAACAAGGGTACAAGCATGGCTCTAAGTGTTGACCTACTGGCTGGGTTCAATTCTGATAGGAAAGTCCTGCTCTGTGGATCGTTGTTGAGCTAGAACCTTTGCTCCCACAGTGATGCAGGAAACCACAAGACCGAGGCTTCAACTCCCCTTCAGATTATTATTATTATTAACTAGCATCAAACTCTGAGGTATTTGATGTTATCCAAATCACTTGACATGTTCTAGATAATCTGTCATGTTGTCTCTCAAGCAGAACCTGAAGAAAAGGAAGACTATACCTCTTGTAGCCAGTTAGAGAAGATGTCCAGCACGATTCCAGGTAACTTTATGAACCCTTTTAACCTCTGAAATTCCACAGGAACTCATTCCTCACTCCTCTAACTTTAGAAGGATTTGGCCAGTGTGTGCTGTATTCCATGTCCTTGCTGAATAATAATCCTTAGGATGTCAAAGTCTGAGAGTTTAAGAGGTGACGAAATAAAGGCCCTAAGAAGGTTCATGTCTTCTACATGACACAAATGTCTTTCACAACAGGAGAGATGTCTAATACACAGCTTTCCATTTTGAACTTCAGTTCCAGGGAGCATCAAGTCCTCTCAAGAACCAATCAAGCTACCAGCCTTCATCAGAGAACAGTCTTCAGAGAAATCCCCCTACTGACATTTATAAGAAATTAATGTGTTGTTGATCAGCTTCACCACCCCAGGAGTTTAATCATTTTAGAATAGAAAACCTTCAAAGGTAAATTCTGTGCTTGGGTTCGGTACCTACACTGATTCTAACCGTCAGTTCAGTTAGAAAATACGCAGCAACACAACACCGTCTAAACGCTGCTCCTGTCATTGAGAGAGGGGGAGTGTGATCTCTGGGAGGCCACAGCGATTAGAGCCTGAGATCCAAGAAACCTTTTTCACAATAACCCACATGCTAACATGCTGTTTGAAGTTTCTGAACATGCTGATGCAGCATTTATCCACAACTGACTAAACTCCTCAACATACAGTTTTTAAACCAGGAGACCGAGGTTTCCTCTCCTGTATCTAGACTAAGATTAATTTTTAAAGTATGTGAGATATTTCCTCTTATTGACCATCAGTGTGACCTTCAGTTTAAAATGCAGTCAGTGCAAAAGTTCTATACTCATGCTGCTCAAACACTTGTGGTACTTTTTAATTTCAGTGCTGCAATATTTTCATTTCTGCCCCATTGTTGTTTTATAGAAGCGTGTTAGTGTGCAGTGTGTAGAATACACCCTAAATAAACCCTCATATTTGGAGATGGAAGTGTATGAAGTGTTTAACGTGTGTGTGTGTGTGTGTGTGTGTGTGTGTTTTCTATTGTAGGAAGAGAACGGGCTGAGATCCTCCTTTTCATCACAACTCGTCCACAGAGAAGCACACGACTAATCAGTTTATCATTAATACTCACATCAGTGCTGAGCAGTGTCTTCATTTCTACACTTACTTTAGACTAAAAGTTTCCCCAGCTCACCCTAGAAGTAAAGGGCATCATGAGCACCATCATTCCAGAGAACACAGTTCCACCTCTCCTCAGCTCAATGCTGGAGGCTTTATACCCCTCTAGCCCAGGATTGGCATTAGGCATGGAGCCAATAGGTTCATATTTATCTGTTCCAGAGAGTCCTAATCTATTGGCAGTACTTCTTTAGGGACTGTGTCAGCAATGGGTGCAACTGATTGCTGAATGCATTGATTAAAAAATGGTGTCCACAAACATTTGGACATATAGTGTGTTACTGTCAGACAATCTAAAGAAAATATATAATAATTACTTAATAAAATAAATCTCTGCTGAACTGAGGCTTTATAAAAGTCTAAAAACAGGGCAGATCCTTTAACCCAAAAATGAGTCTGTAATCAATCAACCCTTTCATGCAGAAATGAGGGAAAAGTGGTTGGATGCTGCTCAGCTTCACAGCTCTACTGCCCCACCTGTTGTACAAATACAATACTACACCACCACTGCCTGATTCACTTGTGTTCATAAGCTTTGTCCAAACTGACCCCAGAGGAGCATCCAGTGATGTCGGCCTGTGTTTCTTCTTTTAATGAAATGTCTGTGATCTGAGTGTGTAATTGCTTTGTTCTGTTCCTATTTAAAACAGCATGTTTGACACTATTAGATTAAGGAGAAACAGCACTGTTGAATGTGCATGTAGACTGTACATCTGTTGAACACAGAAATAGAGCTGTAAAATGTTTTTATTCAGGTCATTTCACATCGTCTCCAGTAAAAAACCTTGAATGCTGAGGAATGTCAATAATTTGATGATGAAAGTGAAGCAGATTCACACATGTTCTGTATTTACGTTTTATTTAAGTACATATTTCAGATGATATGCAGCTCGTCTACAGCGGGACCGGAACTCACGCGCATTGAACCGCGATTGCGTTCCAGTGACGTAAGGAAGCTTCGTTTCCGGCGATCACGTGATCGTAGGTATTTGGAGGAGACTCTGAGCTGCTGCTTCGATGCGGCCCTGCTTTCAAAGCTCGAGCCGTGATTCCACACAGAGCTTCGACCGGCCATCCTGCTTTATAGTCCGTAATGTGAGCTTTGTCTTCTTCCTCTTAGGCAGTTGTTGTAGTGCTTGTGCTGTCTGTGTTACTGTACAGTCCTCTGTCTCACTAACCGGCCTTTGCGTTTTTCTCTGTAGCCTCGAGAAACATGGCGACCGCGGAGAAACCAGCTTTCCAGCCGATCTGCAAGGAAGTCGTCCAGCTTGACCCGTGACTCCTCCAACGTGGCGTCTGAGCTCCAGCACTACCGGCGCGACGGACACCGAGAGTCGTCGTCTCCACTCCCGCACCGGAGAGGGACTGGCGGCGTCTGCGTGACCCCGGAAAAGCCGAGGAGCTCCTCGACCACCACGGCCGTTTTTCCCTCTGCTAACCGCTTCAGCTCCTCAGTGTAAAGTATGGAGGAAGGACGACTCTGTGCTACACTCACACTTTAGTACTTTTGGGGGAGCTGCGTGATTCTTAGCTAGGGCTGCCTCTTAGCTACAGAACATGTAAAATCCCCACACTTGAATTGATCTATTTTTGTTCTCTTTCTTAATATGAATAGAACTATAAATGAGGAGGATTTGGGCTGTGCAGGACTCTCAACACCGTTCATACAAACACTGTTGGACCATAATGCTTTAAAACTCAAGGGAAATGAGATGAGGTCTCTGAACTGAACTACATGAACTGTACATTTGACACCATATTTATGAGAATAGCTTGACATTGCAGAATAACCTAAACAAATCTAAGATGCAGTAAATGACAGTAACTTTAAATTCAGTCAGCAGATGGACAGGAGCTTGAACAGTGTCCTCTGAATGTGTGTGTGAATATTGTAAATGTGTACTGTATGTGTGTTCCAGACTCAGTCCTTGTATCTTGCTGGTGTTTTCACTTGTCTTCCTGACCTTGTGAAGAATGCCTCTCTCTGATGTGTCTCAGGTAAGTCTGATTGTTTTGCAGTACCAGTTTCTGCAGGTGGACCAGGTTCACTGACCTGCAGCTCGACACAGGAATCTGCAACAACATTGGGTGATGCTGATGGGAACTCTTTCAGTCGTCCTGAGAAGGTGTTTTCTGTTTCTCCTATAGGTTCTTCCATCATGTCTCGTGTTCTAGTATTGCTGGTACATCACTGTCAACAATGTGAAATTCAATCTTGCATTTTTGATTTGAGTTTTGTTTCAAATCTGATTTGTAGATCTGTGCTGTGATGACATTGTCTTCAAGTTGGACACTGGTGCTGAATGCAAAGTTCTTGTTTTATTTTCAGTCCAGTTATTCTATTCACTTTTGTTGTGACAGTGTTGATGTTTGTCTAATATTCTTTTTTTTTTTCTGATTTCAACTGTTCCAATGAAGAAATCTTCCTGCTCTGTGTTTTTGTTCAACTGCATGATTTTTATTTATTTATTTATTTATTTTTCTCATTCTGCTCTGATTGTTTTGTTAGACACATTTTTGATAAAGTGATTTTGCTGTTACAGGATTTACACACTTGTTCATAAGCAGGACATTGTTTCTGTTTATGTTCATAACCACATCTGGAGAAGGACAGGAACTTGAACTGTGTTCTGTGAATGTGTGTTCTGTTTTCTGTTTCTTCTATAGGTTCTTCCATCTGGCGTCTGGACTGTGAAGAATCGTGGCTGATCATGATAGCAGGTTGCCCTCTCTGAATTCTCACCTTGTCCCACATGTATATGCTTGGTGGGCTCTTTGTCTGTCTGTCATAATAGCTGTTCTACTTGAGTTGTCTTCTCTGCAGCTTGTCTTGAATCTGTATTTTGCTTTTCTTCTTTGAATGTCCAGTATGTTTGGATTTTTCTCATTGGCCCATCCTTCCATGGTCCTTGTGTGTAGTAGCTGCATCTCTGGATCATTTGCTGTTGCCTTTCGGAATATAATTTGAGAACTGCTGCTCTGAAGCCTTCTGAGCTCACATCTACAGATGGTGTACCAGGTATTTTTACATCATAGAGCTTTAGTGTGGGAGCATTTATCAGCAGAGATTTCAGTTTTTTATAGCATTGTGCTCGACTTGCCACGGAGTGTCATTCCCGAGCAGTTTTCTTGTTTTCTGGTGTAAGCATGTGTGTTAGAGCTCTCACTTTATCTCTATCTAGATTGAGGCCTTCTGTAGAGGGCATATGGCCATGTACTGGATTTGTGATGATCTGATCTTGCACTTGTTGTTGAGTTTCAGGTTCCACTGTCTTTCCCTTTTCAGCACTTGGATGAGTCTGCCATCATGTTTCCTTGACCGTTTCACCCCAGACTAAGATATCGTTTGTAACGTTGACGACACCATCCAGGCATTTAATAGTCTGCAGTTGATCTTAGAATCCTTTGGAGTGTCCTCAGCTTCAGAGGTATTTCAATCTTTCAGTGGGTATGTTCAATGTGCAGAGCTAGGAATCTATATCATGATGTTTGATCTGCCAAAATCCTCACCACTGTGACCATGCTGCTTCCCCAGTCGTTCGGTTCGTGCTGTTTGGTGATTTTACACCCCTTTTCTCCATTTTTGTGTAGCTCCTCAATGATTGTTGTCTTTCAGGGCAATCAGGACTTTTCTTGGTGGATGAATCACTGGTGAGACCATGGGATCTACTAAATGTGGTGATGTCCTGGTAGGAATCCAAGAACAGTGAACAGATCAATGTCTTTCAGAACGTAATTTTACGTTGTGATTCCATGCACTCTTTTAACCACACCTAACATCTCCCATGTCTCACGTCCTAGTATTGCTGGTACTTCACAATCAACAATATGTGAAATTCAGTTTAACATTTTTAGTTTTGTGTTCACAGGTGAGTGGTAGCTTTCCCAACAGTGACATGCGGTGGCCAGAATATGTGAGTACTTTGCTGAATTCTGCAAATTCTGTTTCTGGTCCCCAAATTCCTCCCGTACACCTCAGTGCTTTCAGCTGGATCCTGAGCTCTCGTGAACAAATGGGGAACATCGGGTAGGTTCTTTCTTGACTCTCAGTAATCCCTGTACTTGTTTTTCAGCACATTTCTTGTTTCAGTTTCTTTCTCTCCAAACTGTATCATGTTGTAGACCTTCACTGCATCTTCCCCAGCGACGTACGGAAAGGTGGCGCATTGTATTTTTACAATGGGAGAGTGGGATTGTTGAGGAGTCTGAAAGACACAGGTAAAACTTTTGCACCCACAGTCTCCAATTTTCAACGAATAAATGGTTACACTGCTGTGTTCTATATAAATTATTTTGTTGCTTTGTTGTGCTTGAGCGGTGTTACAGTGCGGTTCATATTCATATATAAACCTTAAAACGTTTCTTCATAATTTATTTATTTTCCTTACTGAATTGTAACATGTTGTAGACCTTCACTGCATCTTCCCCAGCGATGTGCGGAAAGGTGGCGCATTGTACTCCTCAACAATCCCACTCTTGGTAAGAAACTGGTAATACTTTTGCACCCACAGTATCCAATTTTCAACGAGATTGCCTTGCAAGCACAGTGCAGAAGGTGGAAGCAGCTGTGCCCCTTGCTTGTGTTCTGCTTGAACAGTGTTGGGCTGCTGTGTCCTGCTTGTTTTACATGAAGATGATGCTGCTTTGTTGTGCTTGAGCAGTGTTACGGTGCTGTTCATATTCATATATAAACCTAAACCTTTTCTTCATTATTTTTGTTCCCTTCATTTCTTATTTGTGTTTGGCTGCTGTAACCCTTCTAAAAAAGTGTGAATATTGTAAATGTGTAAATGTGTATCTTGCTGCTGTTTTCATTTGTCTTCCTGACCTTGTGAAGAATGCCTCTCTCGGATGTGTCTCAGGTAAGTCTGATTGTTTTGCAGTACCAGTTTCTGCAGGTGGACCAGATTCACTGACCTGCAGCTCGACACAGGAATCTGCAACAACATTGGGTGATGCTGATGGGAACTCTTTCAGTCGTCCTGAGGAGGTGTTTTCTGTTTCTCCTATAGGTTGCCTTCTTTAGGTCTGTGGTGTACGCATCAGTGCTTTCAACAGGCCAGAGAAAAGCTGAGGGCTCCTCGAACATCACTGCTAACCGGTCCCTTAGTGTAAACTATGGAATAAGGATGACTCAGTAGTACACTTCATTGTGTTTGGTTGACCTGCTTGATCGTTACCTACGGCTGCCTCTTTGGTACATAACATAGGTGACATCCCCACACAAAATATATATATATTTTTTTTTTTCTTTCTTTTTTTTTCTTGCATATATAAGAATGAGAATAGCTTGACATTGCAGAATAACCTAAACAAATCTAAGCTGCAGTAAATGACTAACTTTAAATTCAGTCAGCAGATGGACAGGAGCTTGAACCGTGTCCTCTGAATGTGTGTGTGAATATTGTAAATGTGTACTGTATGTGTGTTCCAGATTCAGTCCTTGTATCTTGCTGCTGTTTTCACTTGTCTTCCTGACCTTGTGAAGAATGCCACTCTCGGATGTGTCTCAGGTAAGTCTGATTGTTTTGCAGTACCAGTTTCTGTAGGTGGACCTGATCCACTGACCTGCAGCTCGACACAGGAATCTGCAACAACATTGGGTGATGCTGATGGGAACTGTTTCAGTCGTCCTGAGGATGTGTTTTCTGTTTCTATAGGTTCTTCCATCTTTAAACCACACCTAACGTCTCACATGTCTCACGTTCTAGTATTGCTGGTACATCGCCGTCAATAATGTGAAATTCAATCTTGCATTTTTGATTTTGAGTTTTGTTTCAAATCTGATTTGTAGTTCTGTACTGTGATGACTTTGTCAACAAAAGGGAATAGAATAACTGGACTAAAAAAATAAAACAAGAACTTTGCATTCAGCACCAGTGCCCAAATTGAAGACAGTGTTGATGTTTGTCTAATATTCTGTTTTTCTGATTTCAACTGTTCCAGTGAAGAAATCTTCCTGCTCTGCATGATTTATTTTTTTTCTCATTCTGCTCTGATTGTTTTGTTAGACACATTTTTGGTAAAGTGATTTTGCTGTTACAGGGTTTGCACACTTGTCCATAAGCAGGACATTTGTTTCTGTTTCTGTTCATAATCACATCTGGAGAAGGACAGTAACTTGAACTGTGTTCTGTGAATGTGTGTTCTGTTTTCTGTTTCTTCTATAGGTTCTTCCATCTGGACTGTGAAGAATCGTGGCTGATCAGAATAGCAGGTTGCCCTCTCTGAATTCTCACCTTGTCCCACATCTATATGCTTGGGGGGCTCTTTGTCTGTCTGTCATAATGGCTGTTCTGCTTGAGTTGTCTTCTCTGCAGCTTGTCTTGAATCTGTATTTTGCTTTTCTTCTTTGAATGTCCAGTATGTTTGGATTTTTCTCATTGGGCCATCCTTCCATGGTCCTTGTGTGTAGTAGCTGCATCTCTGCATCATTTGCTGTTGCCTTTCTGAATGTAGTTTAGCCACTGGCTTTCCCTCCTGGAGAACTGCTGCTACGAAGCCTTCTGAGCTCTCATCTACAGATGGTGTACCAGGTATTTTTACCTTATAGAGCTTTAGTGTGGGAGCATTTATCAGCAGAGATTTCAGATTGTTATAGCTTTGTGTTTGACTTTCTCCCCAGTGCCACAGCGTTTCATGTTCGAGCAGTTTTCTGAGAGGTGCGCCGACTTCAGACAGGTTGTGAATAAACTTGGAAAGGTACTGAATTATGCCCGTTAATCTCATGAGTGCCTGCTTTTTTATTGGTGTAGGCATGTGTGTTACAGCTCTCACTTTATCTCTATCTAGATTGAGACCTTCTGTAGAGAGCATATGACCATGTACTGGATTTGTGATGATCTGATCTTGCACTTGTTTTTGTTGAGTTTCAGGTTCCACTGTCTTTCCCTTTTCAGCGCTTGGATGAGTCTGCCGCCATGTTTCCTTGACCGTTTCACCCCAGACTAAGATATCGTTTGTAACGTTATGTGGGAATATGTGAGTTCTTTGCTGAATTCTGCAGTTTCTGGTCCCCAAATTCCTCCCGTACACTTTCAGCTGGACCCTGAGCTCTCGTGAAGAATAAATGGTGAACATCGGGTAGGTTCTTTCTTGACTCGCAGTAATCCCTGAACTTGTTTTTCAGCACATTTATTGTTTGTTTGTTTCTCTCTGAATTGTATCATGTTGTAGACCTTCACTGCATCTTCCCCAGCGACGTGCGGAAAGGTGGCTTATTGTGCTCTTCAACAATCCCACTCTCCGTTAGAAACAGGTCAAACTTGCACCTAAAAATCCAATTTTTGATGAGATTGCCTTGCAAGCACAGTGCTAAAGGCGGCTGCAGCTGTGCCACTTGCTTGTGATCTGCTTGGACTGTGTTGGGCTGCTGTGTCCTGCTTGTGTTTTGCATGAAAATGGTTACGCTGCTGTGTTCCGGTTAATTATGCTGCTGTGTCCTGCTTGTTTTGCATGAAAACGATGCTGCTGTGTTCTGTATAAATTGTTTTGCTGCTTTGTTGTGCTTGAGCGGTGTTACGGTGCTGTTCATATTCATACATAAACCTACTCCTTTTCTTCATTATTTTTATTGTTTCCTTCATTTCTTCTTTTCCCCATGTGCTGAGCTGCCCCCTGCTGTCTGCTGGTGCGAGTGCATTTGTGTTTGGCTGCTCTTTCCTACCCTGTTCTGCTGTAACATCTCCTATGTCTCGCGTCCTAGTATTGCTGGTACATCACCATCAACAATGTGAAATATAGTTTTGCATTTTTGGCTTTTGTGTTCACAGGTGAGTGGTAGCTTTCCCAGCGGTGACATGCAGTGGCCAGAATATGTGAGTACTTTGCTGAATTCTGCAAATTCTGTTTCTGGTCCCCAAATTTCTCTCGTACGCCTCAATGCTTTTAGCTGGATCCTGAGCTCTCGTGAAGAACAAATGGTGAACATCGGGTAGGTTCTTTCTTGACTCTCAGGAATCCCTGAACTTCTTTTTCAGCACCTTTCTTGTTTCAGTTTCTTTCTCTCTGAATTGTAACATATTGTAGACCTTCACTGCATCTTCCTCAGTTGCGCATTGGACTTTTTCAGACTCCTCAACAATCCCACTTTTGGTAAACGGGTAAAACGTTTTTTACTGCTTTTTTAATGCTGATGGACAGGAGCTTGAACTGTGTCCTCAGAATGTGTGTGTGAATATTGTAAATGTGTACTGTATGTGTTCCAGATTCAGTCCTTGTATCTTGCTGGTGTTTTCACTTGTCTTCCTGACCTTGTGAAGAATTCCTCTCTCGGATGTGTCTCAGGTAAGTCTGATTGTTTTGCAATACCAGTTTCTGCAGGTGGACCAGATTCACTGACCTGCAGCTCGACACAGGAATCTGCAACAACATTGGGTGATGCTGATGGGAACTCTTTCAGTCGTCCTGAGGAGGTGTTTTTTGTTTCTCCTATAGGTTCTAACATCATGTCTCACGTCCTAGTATTGCTGGTACATCAGTCAACAATGTGAAATTCAATCTTGCATTTTTGGCTTTTGTGTTCACAGGTGAGCGTTAGCTTTCCCAACAGTGACATGCAGTGGCTAGAATATGTGAGCGGTTTGTAAGCTAAATTCTGGGGTTTTGTTTCAAATTTGATTTGTAGATCTGTGCTGTGATGACATTGCATTCAGCACCAGTGTCCAATCTGAAGACAATGTTCTTGTTTTATTTTGATTATCAGTTCTGTGTTATTTTCACTTTTGTTGTGACTGTCAATGTTTTTTTGATGTATTGAGTTTTTCCAATTTCAACTTTTCCAATGAAGAAATCTTCCTGCTCTGTCTTTTGTTCAACTGCATTATTTATTTTTATAGTTTTTTTTTACACATTTTTGGTAAAGTGATTTTTTTTCTGTTGCAGGATTTACACACTTGGCCAAAGGCAGGACAGTGTTTCTGTTTATGTTCATAACCACATCTGGAGCAGCTTGCTTCTGTTGCTTGTTCATTTTTAGCTAGTTTGGATTTGCTCTTGTGTTCAAACCCAACTGTTTGTTTTTGTTTCTGTTGTTCTGTTTTGTATTTCATTGAGCACTTTTTATTACACATTTTTATTTTCACTTCACTTGATGTCCCTTCATTTGCACAGCAGATATTCATGGCCTTTGTCTATGTCTGATCATTTTCTCTCAGCAACCTTGCCCACAATAGGTCTTCCCCAATACCACAAGCACTCCTGTCTCTGATTAACGAGTCATGCAACTCACTGAATTCATGGTCTTTTGCCTTCTTCAGGTCTGTGGTGTACACATCAGTGCTTTCAACAGGCCAAAGAAAAGCTGAGGGCTCCTCGAACATCACTTGCTAACCAGTCCCTCAGTGTAAAGTATGGACTAATGTGAAATTCAATCTTACATTTTTGATTTTTAAGTTTTGTTTCAAATCTGATTTGTAGATCTGTGCTGTGATATTGTCTTCAAGTTGGGCACTGGTGCTGAATGCAAAGTTCTTGTTTTATTTTCAGTCCAGCTATTCTTTTCACTTTTGTTGTGACAGTGTTGATGTTTGTCTAATATTCCGTTTTTCTGATTTCAACTGTTCCAATGAAGAAATCTTCCTGCTCTGCCTTTTTGTTCAGAATTTTTTTTTTCCCCCTCATTCTACTTGGATTTCTTGTTGGACACATTATTGATAAAGTGATTTTTGCTGTTACAGGATTTGCACACTTGGCCATAGGCAGGACATTGTTTCTTTTACTGCTCATAACCACATCTGGAGAAGGACAGGAACTTGAACTGTGTTCTGTGAATGTGTGTTTTGTTTTCTGTTTCTTCTGTAGGTTCTTCCATCTGGCGTCTGGACTGTGAAGAATCGTGGCTGGTCATGATAGCAGGTTGCCCTCTCTGGATTCTCACCTTGTCCCACATGTATATGCTTGGTGTGCTCTTTGTCTGTCTGTCTTATAATAGCTGTTCTGCTTGAGTTGTCTTCTCTGCAGCTTGTCTTGAATCTGTATTTTGCTTTTCTTTGAATGTCCAGTATGTTTGGATTTTTCTCATTGGGCCCTCCTTCCATGGTCCTTGTGTGTAGAAGCTGCATCTCTGGATCATTTGCTGTTGCCTTTCGGAATGTAATTTAGCCACTGGCTTTCCCTCCTGCAGAACTGCTGCTACGAAGCCTTCTGAGCTCTCATCTACAGATGGTGTACCAGGTATTTTCACATCATAGAGCTTTAGTGTGGGAGCATTTATCAGCAGAGATTTCAGTTTTTTATAGCTTTGTGCTCGACTTGCCACGGAGTGTCATGCTCGAGCAGTTTTCTAAGAGGGGCGCCAACTTTGGACAGGTTGGGAATAAACTTGGAAAGGTACTGAATCATGCCTATTAATCTCATGAGTGCCTGCTTGTTTTCTGGTATAGGCATGTGTGTTACGGCTCTCATGGTCTCTTGATCTGGCTTGAGACCTTCGGTAGAGAGCATATGGTCATGTACTGGATTTGTGATGATCTGATCTTGCACTTGTTGTTGAGTTTCAGGTTCCACTGTCTTTCCCTTTTCAGCACTTGGATGAGCCTGCCGTCATGTTTCCTTGACCGTTTCACCTCAGACTAAGATATCATTCGTAACGTTGACAACATCTTCCAGGCCTTTAATAGTGCAATTGACTATTGGAATACCTCTGAAGCTGAGGATACCCCAAAAGAAGGTCAAAGGAATCTGTATCTTTCAATGGGTATGTTCAATGTGCAGAGCTTGGAACTTTCATCATGAAGTTTGATCTGCCAAAATCCTCACCACTGTGACCATGCTGCTTACCCAGTCGTTCGGTTCGTGCTGTTGGTGATTTACACCCCTTCATTTTGTGTAGCTCATCAATGATTGTTGTCTTTCAGGGCCATAGGGACTTTTTTTGGTGGATGAATCACTGGTGAGACCATGGGATCTACTTGAATGTGGTGATGTCCTGGTAGGAATCCAAGAACAGCGAACAGATCAATATCTTTCAGAATGTCATTTTACGTTGTGATTCCATGCACTCTTTTAACCACACCTAACATCTCCCATGTCTGAGGTCCTAGTATTGCTGGTACATCACCGTCAACAATATGTGAAATTCAATTTAGCATTTTTGGCTTTTGTGTTCACAGGTGAGTGGTAGCTTTCCCAACGGTGACACGCAGTGGCCAGAATATGTGAGTACTTTGCTGAACTCAGCAGTTTCTTTTTCAGACTTCTCAACAATCCCACTCTGTAAGAAACTGATAAAACATTTGCACCCACAGTCTCCATTGCTTGTGATCTGCTTGAATGGTGTTGGGCTGCTGTGTCCTGCTTGTGTTTTGCAGAAAAATAATCATGCTGCTGTGTTCTGTATAAATTGTTTTGCTGCTTTGTTGCTCTTGAACGGTGTTACAATACTGTTCAAATTCATATATAAACCTAAACGTCTGCTGTCTGCGGGTGCGAGTGCATTTGTGTTTGGCTGCCCTTTCCTACCCTGTCCTGTTGTAACCCTTCTAAAACGTCTCCTAACCCTTTGTGTTTGTTTTTCTCTCGTTTCCATGTGTTGAGATGCCCAGTTTCAACTGTTCCATCGGCAGACCTCGCTCTCTCCACTACCCTCCTGACCGATGTCCGGTTCTGGGGCCTCTAATTGAGTCATCCTCCCCTCACTGCATGGCTGTGCTTGTGACCGTGTACCTGCATGGACTTCATTTCACTCCTGTTTTCATCTTTTTATGGCTTGACGGCACGTTGGCCAGATTCCCTTAATTCCATGTTTTATTCCTGTTCTGCTTTTCATTGTGCTATCCGGTGTCGACCAGAGGAGGATGGGTTCCCTTTTTGAGTCTTGGTTTCTCTCAAGGTTTCTTCCTCTCGATCTGAGGGAGTTTTTCCTTGCCACTGTTGCCATTGGATCTCTGTCAAGCTGCTGTGTGACCACATTTGTTGTGAAAGTGCTGTATTAATAAAATTAATTTGAATTGAATACTGTATTCTGTGTGAGTTATGCTCCTCTATGCTGGTGGTGTAGTGTTATGCTACCGTATTCTGGTTGAAAGTACTGGTACTGTATTCTATATCAAAATAATGATTCTAATTTCTTCTGAATGAAAGCGTTATGCTACTCTGTTGTGAATGAACAGTTTCAGGCTACTGTGTTCTGTAAGACATCGTTACGCTACTCTATTCTGTTACTGTGGTCTGTAGGAAAGTTCTGCTACTTTTCATACAGAATTCAGTAGCATAGCTCTAAATACGGGATACATCAGCATTGCGCTTCACATTCAACACAGAGCTTGTAGCGCCCCCTATGGATTCTGTAAGGGGATTAGCATAGCCCATTTTTCAGATAACATGATTCACCTCCCTGAAATGTAATCCTAAAAATACTGTAAATATCAGAAATCAAACATTTCATACCCCACTGTATCTAGCTTAAAGTACCTGAAGCAGAATTTCACACAGTTGAAAAGACCTAAAATAAAATGTTCATTTTCCCCACATCCTCTAGTTTTTTAGTTTTTTTTTTTTTTTTTTTTTACCTCTGGTTTTGACCCTCGCCTGTTTACTGGTTAAGAAAAACATGTTCACCTTGTGTGCTTTAGAAAGGACTGTACATCTGTTGAACAAAGACTTGAATGTTAGTCAAGGTGATTTTCCATTATTTCCTGTTAAAAACCCTGGAATACGGAGGAGGTTTTTGTTGGTTTGAAAACAACACTTGACCTTCAAAGCAAAAACGATGTGCCTGTTTTGTTGTCTTTTAAAATGAAACGCGTCCAAATTCTCACACTTCAGCTCTCTGTGTTACTGTACAGTACTCTGTCTCACTGACCGTTGTTTGCGTTTGTGTCGCAGGAACATGGTGACCGCGGAGGGACGAGCTCACCAGACGCGTTGCAGAGAGGTCATCAAGCTTGACCCGCAGATCCAGCTGCTGTTGTAAAGGCACTCCAAAGTCCATGGATGGAGACATCATCAGGGCTTCCAGCTCTTCAGTTTTCATATATTAGAAACCTCACCTAGGTACTTCCATTTCATGTAGTTATTGTTACACATTAGTTTATTAGATTGTGTTTACCCTCGTTTACTTTGTTAACATTCTGGAAATAAAGTAAAATTATTAATGAACAATGATGTTGTAACAACTGTTTCTGAAATACATGAATCAGGGTGACTCATGAGTTGATGAAAGACAAGATGAAAATGATCAATTTTATTAAACAGTTGTATGAATTTGCTGTCTACAGACAAATAAGGGCTTAAGGGTTAAATACACACAAAAAGTATCAAAATGGTTATATGTTTAAAATGATGGATAAACATGATTTAGAGTATTAATAAGTGGAAAATTTAGTAGAGCTAATTGCTGTACATGGTATATAATAAACAATACTAGAAATGCTGAGATTAGTATACAAACTCCAATCAGTGCAACAATCGTATTGTAAAAATAATGCACAACAAAAAGTACAGCAACAGATTTGGATAAATATAATACAGAAAAATAGATAATAGACTATAAAGTGACTTGAGAGACGTGCAGCTCTTACTCCAGTGTGAATTGTTGTCTTTAGTCTGGAACACTGGCACTGTGGAGAATAATTAATGTTATTACAGGAAAAATGTGGTTATTGTTTTGTGGGCTAGTTCTTCAGCACAGTGTGATGTACAGTTGAAACTACAAGTTTACACACACTAAAAAAAAACATGCATTTTGTTTCACTGTCTGACATGAATTTAGAATAAACTTGACCTGTTTTAGATCAATTAGGATTTTCAAAATTATAGGATTGAGGGTTTTTTTTGACGATTGGGTTTTTGATAGAAGAAGCAGAGCGCAGGCAGACAGAGAGAGAAGAGAGGGAGTGGGGTAAAACTAAACCAGTGTCTCAGTGTGTCTCAGTTGCTGCCGATCCTGACTTTGACGCCGCCCCGCCAAGAAGACCAGCACCAGCGGGAAACCAGAACCAGCCTGAAGCAGCACCCGAACAAGCGGCAGTGAGGCCACATGTCCCACCCCGTCGGGTCCCTATGCCGATGTGCAACAGGAGCTCGAGGAGCTGGCTGCTGGACAAAGGGAGGCCAGATCACGCACATCGCCAGTAGCCTCCCATACCAGAAACCGTGATCCAGAAAGAGAACCTAACTTCAGCACACCCTTCAAGGGTCTGCCTGACCAAGGGGAAGTCTTCACTGCAGTCCAAGCCCTGAGCGGCTCCATAGAGGATCATGCCAAGCATCATGGAAACCTCATTAACACCCAAGCGAAGACGAAAGAGAAAAAGCAGACAGACACGTTGGATCAAGCCATGTTATCGATGGTACAGCAAGTTGCAGCCCTCCCCACTAACGCTCCATGTTAGTTTCTCTCTCTGTCTGCCTGCTGAGGGGTCGAGGATTTGCAGGCAATGGGCCAGCTTTCCAGCCAAACCAACCAAATGCGGATCAGGGTGAATCATGGGTGAATCGATGCTACAATTGTGGCAAGTATGGACATTTTGCCAGGGATTGTTCCGAGCAGTATGTCCAGGAGGAGGGAAAACCAGCAGCAGTGCATCAGGAGCAGTGGCGGGCGGTGGAGGGGCAGGACGGTGGAACGGGACCCACTGACACAGCAAAAAGGGAAGTGCCTTCTTCTCCCTATCTTTCATTAGTGCAACAGCTTACAACATGTCCACTAAGTATGCCAACATTTACTTTGATTGTAGAAGGAAGGAGTTTTAAATTTTTGGTAGATAGCGGTATCCATTACACCAAAATCCACATATATGCCCAGACAAGCTCAGTACCCCTTGAAACCTGAAGCAGTTGACTGTATTAGACCTGTGTTTCAAGCTTTGCTAGAGGCAGGGGTCATAGTGCCATGTCCAGCTTCACCAGTTAGGACACCAATTTTACCAGTTAAGAAACCGGCCGGAATGTGGAGGTTTGTTCAGGACCTGCAGGCAGTAAATGCTGCGGTTCAGGCTCGAGCACCTGAAGTACCAAACCCCCATACTATTTTGTCTCAAATTCCTACAGACCACACCCATTACACAGTGGTAGATTTAGCGAATGCATTCTTCAGTGTACCAATCCATCCAGATAGCAGGTTCTGGTTTCGCCTTCTCCTTTGAGGGAAACGTCTTTACAGACCATGTGGCCAAATGCACAGCTCATGCAGCACTTGTCGCCGCCGCACAACTTCCTGTAACAGACCAAGAGAAACCCACCCTGCCAGTAATTCAATCTACTGCCACTGCAGCAAAAAAAGCTCAGTGGACCAAATCAGGGTGTGTCAAACAAAACAATGTGTGGATACACATTACAACAAAACTTAATTGGGTTAAGTGCCTCCCCGTGGTTCTCTGGCAAAGCAGAACCAGGCCACAAAAAAGAACTGGTCTCGGTGCCTTTGAGATGTGTTTGGCAGGCCTCCCAGTTCGGAATTAGGTCCACCCCCACTGGATAACCAGTTACCCCTCTCTCACAGCGTTTTGCGTCTCTTTGTACGAGGCGCTTCTGTCTGTGTCTAAACAGGTGAAAGCAGTGCTGCCGCAACCAGCTGACCAGCCCTTCCATGACCACAAGCCAGGTGATTGGGTGCTGATACGGGACCTCTGCAGACAAGGTGGAACCAGCCGAGATGGCCATCAAAGGGACACTGTATATCCTAACTGCCAAACATGATTCTAATGGCTCTGATGAAATTTAATTTAGACACCCAGGGAAGAATTTCTTTTGGCAATATGTGAATTTGGAACTATGAGAAAAAGTCAAAAACGACCTCTAAGTTTCTCACTGTTTTACCAGGTATAGCTAAGTGAGCATCTGTCTTACCACAGTATTATCATTTATATTTTTATCTATATTAGGACCAATTAGGACTTTTAAATTTCTTTAATACAGTCTGTTATTCGGCTGAGACACAGGTCCTCGTTAGGTTTAGCTGATATGTAAATTTGGGTATCATCAGCATAACAGTGAAAGATAATACCGTGTTTACGGATTCTTTTACACAGCGGTAAAATATAAAGAGTATTGAACTCATTTAAAGCTATATATTCATCAGGTTTAACCCATGTCTCCAAGAGACATAGTGCATTAAGCTGATTGTCAGTAATAATCTCATTTACAATAACTGATTTAGGTGCTAGCAATCTTATATTTAACACTTCTAATTTAATGCGGTAGTCGCTGTTGCTCTGATTGACGGACAAGTTTGTATTAATTCTAATGAGGTTGTTAAAACAGTTTTTCTGGCTTTTTAGATTCTAAGTTACACAGGGGACAGACAGTCTCAATATTGAATTGTTTATTTAGCACTGTTATAAGGGAAAGACATGGAAATAGTACATGCTGAAATACAAGCAGAAAAATGGCAGGCTGAATTATTAAAATGGTATAGATCACTTACCTGGCCGGTGTGACTGGGTAGAGCCAGGTATACTGAGCATCTCAGTATACTACAGTTCCCTGTGTCTGTTAACCCCTGGACCTACAACCTTTATCTAAGGTGAAATCATTGTTTTCGAGTTCTGGCTGTGGAAGTGGGTAGAATGCTTACGAAGCGGTAAATGACTAAACAGATATTGAACGCCGGCTTCACAGTACTGTGAACTTTAAACAATGAACTTTTTAAAACTAGTAATAGTACAAAGGTCATTGTACATTCAATGTTAAAATAATGAACTCCTTGGGACATTAAAGTGTATGATGTTCCTGGGACCATATAATATACTAATAATGTGATCACACAGCTTAACTGCTAATGCTATTATTAAACACACTGTACTACTGTACTTTCTACAAAGCTCATTGTCAAATCACTTCTTCAAATAAATCATGAGTCCGAATTGGTGTATGATGTCCCTATTTCAAGACTGAATGATGTTCCTGGGACTATATAATGTGCTAATACTGTGGTCAGTCTTTTCGAGGGAGTGAACGTTGGCTGCAACAGGCTAGGTAGCGGTGGACACGCAGCCCTAGCCTTTAGCCTTGCATGAAGCCCACCTCTCTTGCCCCGTTTCTGCCTTGGGCACTCTGTCCATCCGCTGTGTCGTCTTCCTGAGGCCGGTGCTGCTGTACCTTGCTGGCTGGTTTCGGCGGTGTCCTGGTGCAAATAAAAATGGAAATCAGAAAGGCTTAAGGTAAGTTCATGATGAACTTTACCAAACTCCAGGAGCGCCTCTCAACTGTAACTAAGCGTTCTGGAGGAGAACTGTACATGTAAAATAAATATTAAAGTTAAAATCAATAATAAATAGCATCAGTTGCCAGAGGAACACACAAAGACGTCTGCCATGGTGGGAATCATCTTGGAGTTGAGGATGCAGTGCTGTGTGGGAACAGTGGTTTCTATGCAGGTGCTGATGTAGCTGGTTACTCCAGAGGCATAGTCTTCTAAGTCAGCAGTACAGCAGCAGTTCTGAACACATCCCAGTTTGCACTGTCAAAGTAGTCCTGAAGCACCAGGTCAGTTTCTTCATTCCACACAAGCTCACGTGATGATATAGGGGAGGACAGTCCTCAGGTTGCTGTGGTTAAAACTGCAGACGACAATGAACAGCACGTCCGGATGTGCGGTATCTTGTTTGCTGATTGCGTCATGCAGCAGCCCCAGCACCGTCGCAGAGTTTGCACGTGACTAAATGTAAACAGCCAGGATAAACACAGCGCTTCTTTGTGTCTGAATACGACCTGTTGTTTACAAAGACGCAGACGCTGCTGCCCCCTGTTCTTCCCGGGTGTTGCCATGTGGTCTCTGGGGTGGACGGAGTGCGTTTATGCCCTACCACAGGCCACAGATTGGAGCTAGGTGCTTGGGAATTTGATCATTATCAGATGTTTGTAAGACCTCCTGCATCCTTGATTTGCAAAACTTCATGGCTCATCCTTCTTGGCAATGTTGAGGGTATGTTTGTTTGTGTAGGAGTGAATGTAAGTGTCAAAGAGGAACAAAGAAGAAGAGACAGAAAGATGATTATATACACTGAGCCTTAAGCTGATATTTAGAGACATATCTGTAAAGATTTTATGAGTATGATCCTGCAGCGAGAAAAGAGTATATACTCTTCCATTTCTTCTCCAAAGCTGTCAGGAAAAATAAAAGGAAAAATATGTCAATTTAAGCACACATTAAAAATAGAATAATCTATAAGCTGTGAAAAGACAAGAAAAAATACATTCACTGGCCTGACGGTGGCGCTGCAGCAAAGCATTAAATGTTTTTATTCAATAACGTCTGACCTGTAAGTCCTACACTCAAAATGATTTATGGCTGATTCCTTGATGCCTTCCTACTTCTGCTAATTAGTCCAAGATTTTCTTTTTACCACTCCTCACATATTTGGTATTAAAATACTTGCAATGGTCTTAATAACTAATAATTATTCAAAAAAGTAAGCCTGGAACTTTTGAACGCTTGAGCCTATTTAAACAAAATCTGTTCAGCACATGATTTTAAGGTGTCATGTCAAGTTTAGTTTCAGATCCAATACGATACATAAACTTATTAATAAATACACAACATCTGTCCAATACTATTAAATAAATAAACTGTATGCCTCAACATGTGGGAGAAATTAAAGGCATCAGCTAACCTCACTAACTTTGTAAAATAAAATATAACAAATTATTACAGATATACATTGTTATTGCTATTTATTTTATTACTAAAATAAGAAATGATTGTGCAGGACTTTGGCACGGAATTTGCCTTACAATGATGAAGTATTAATAGGAGACCAGATTTTGTAATTTTCAAAAGATACTAGGCTATTCTAATATGTCTTTATATGAGATATGACTATTAACTAAATGTTATGTAGTTATGTAGATATAATAGATTATATAGAACATATAAATTTGTTATTCATGTATTTAGCAGTGTTGGCTCAGGACTTTTATTCTGAAATGTGAAGTCCAGTGAGACCAAAGGGAAGCAAGCATTGCTAATATCGGGACCAATATCCAATCCTAATATCTGATGGGTGCACTAGTCTCATCGGGCCTGTTGTGCTGGTTCTTTAGGTCTCATTGGGCCTGTTGTGGTTGTGGCAAATCTTACAACTTAGGCCTACTTAAAGCCATAGCTGACACCCATATGACTCCAGTGTTGAGACAAATTGCATGTTTTTTCATGGTAATTCCTACTCCATCCACTATGTGGCAGTATATTGGAAATAGGCCAGGTTACAAGCCAAAAGGAGAGGATCATTCAGTAGCAAAGAGGTTTAGCTGAGTCTCACTTCAGGCCTCATTGTAATAAAGACTGAATGAAGGAACTTTGGTTCAAATACTCATTGTAAGTTTGCAATCCTTTAATTCTTTATATATTCTATCAAGGTTTGTGTATGTTTAATGCATGAGGTTGGGTGCTGTTGTGCTTTTGCAGAAAGCTTCTCTTTTTTCTTGTTGTTTGTTTGTTTGTTTGTTTCTCTATTTGCACTCCTTACAACTAACTTGCTCTTCATATGGACATTGGGATTAGCCTGTTGTGCTTGTTTTTAGGGTCTCATTGGGCCTGTTTTCATGTTCCTAAGTTCTCATTTGTCATGTGCTTATGGTCTCATTGGGCCTGTTGTTCTGGTGCTTTAGTTCTCATTGGGCCTGTTGTGCTGGTTTTTTAGGTCTCATCGGGCCTGTTGTGCTGGTGCTTTAGTTCTCATTGGGCCTGTAGTGCTGGTTCTTTAGGTCTAATTGGGCCTGTTGTGCTGGTTCTTTAGGTCTCATCGGGCCTGTTGTGGTTGTGGCATAAAACAAATCCTACAACTTAGGCCTACTTGAAGCCATAGCATAGTGTTGAGACAAATGGCATGAGTACAGGCCCAAGACTCATTGTAAGTTTGCAATCCTTTAATTCTTTATATATTCTGTCAATGTTTGTGTATGTTTAATGCATGAGGTTGGGTGCTGTTGTGCTTTTGCAGAAAGCTTCTCTTTTTTCTTGTTTGTTTGTTTTTGTTTTTCTATTTGCACTCCTTACAACTAACTTGCTCTTCATATGGACATTGGGATAAGCCTGTTGTGCTGGTGCTTTAGGTCTCATTGGGCCTGTTGTGCTGGTGCTTTAGGTCTCATTGGGCCTGTTGTGGTTGTGGCATAAAACAAATCCTACAACTTAGGCCTACTTGAAGCCATACCTGACACCCATTCCCATCTATTCTAAGGGTAGTAGTATATTTCAGCTGCGTCTCTGTACACTACAACTGACTTTGGATTTGTATGCTATCTGGATGTTTCACTGGAAGAATATTACATTACAAATTGTGAAAATCAGCATATTTTATGTATATATTTATTATTGTTATATATTGTTTTTTATTTAAAGTGCTAAAAGTGCTTGCCAAACTTGACTGAGCTATCCAAACTCAAGTGGAAATGTGCTTGTATGTACAAACGAACATTTTTTTTGGCTCATTAGTAAGACAGCCCGATTCACCTTGGTGAAGTTTATATTGCTAGCATTTTCTGAGGAGACCCTGAAAGCTGTTTATCATGAAATTCATGTGTCATACTGTCATGTGTGTCTCTTGTATGATCTTTGTTTTTTGAAATGCAGCTTCTCCTAGTCTTAGAAATATGTGGAAATAGTACCACCAGTAAAAAGTGGTGAGATTTGGTATGGGGGGTGAGATTAGGCGCAGCAGTGTTAACTGAGTGTTAACTGTTTACTAGCTCTCATTTTGCTTGTTAATCATTTCTTTGTATTCTTTAATATTAGCTTTGGCTTGTTTCTTAGCCAGTGTCAATCCTTGCGCTATCTACTATGTGTGTTACTTTACATTACTTTGCTTTACTAACCTGTGTTTTTTCTCAAGAAACATGATGGCCGTGGAGAGACACTGTTAGGAAGAAGACAGACGCCAGAATCGAGGGAGCAAGCAAGCTCCACTGCTGACTGCAGGTTTGACGTCCGGTCCTCTACCACCTAGAAAGGCTTCACCTGTGCTGCCTGGGATCTGTCTTGCTTTACGGTAACATTGAGAAGGTGCTACTCTAGGGATTATTGTCCCTACCCAGTCCCACAGGTAAGTCAGGTAAGTATTGATTTACTCTATTCAAATAACTTGTTCTGCCATTTCTCTACTTGTATTAAAGTAATATTAGTATCTCTTGCTCATATTTCAAACCCTGCAGTATCGAGATGATGTCTGTGTTTGTAATCATAGATGTCAGAAAATGAGTTATAACAATCTGAGGAACAAAAGGAAACATATGTATCAATTCTTATGAGAACCAGTGATATTAAATTTGGGTTGTACAATCTCTGGCAACTAAAGCAGTCCTTGTCAATTATGTTATTACTGATAACCACCTTAGTTCACTATGTCTAATGAGTTTGTAACCCTGAATGAATCCACTGTCCCAGGTTTTAGATGTTACAGTTACCCACACAGGTCTGATTTTGGTGGTGGTGTAGATGCAATTTATGGTACATTTCTGATGAAAAGCTAGATTTTGTCTGTTCCATCTACAACACTGTTTAGCTGTCTTTCTGTCCCTCTTCAATTTTGTCTGTCCATGTGCAACTCTGAGGCTGGCTGGCTGGCTGTCCATCTGACTATGAAACAACAATTCTGGCTAGCTCTCTATCCAAGAGAAACTGAGTTGTGTTCTTTTGTTTGTTTGTTTGTTTGTTTGTTTTGCATATTCAGTTTCTTGATATATAGACTTTCTTTTTTCTCATCCAGGTTTTCAGGAGCCCATGATCCCATCCCTCTATGAAGGTGGATTTGGCCCAGTCATCTGCAAATGTGTGTGGTTGTCTCCATCTGGAACTGTGGCTGGTGTGATTCAGTGTGATTCAGGTGGGTGATCATTCAGTTTCTATACATGTATTGACTGATATATATTTTTTTAATCATACAGTTTCCCAGGATCCCATGACTGACTCCCTCTGAAGGTGGAAACGACTAACAAAGGTCATTCCATCTGCATCTCCATTTTCAACTATATATAGCTAAATACAGCTATACAGTGTGTGCAGAATTATTAGACCGGTTGTATTTAAGAGGATTCTTTTGAACAACAACTATGTTCTCAATCAACCCAAAAGACTCATAAATATCAAAGCTTAATATTTTTGGAAGTTGGAGTGTTTTTTTTTTTTGTTTTTAGATTTGGGAGATCTTGGGAGGATATCTGTTTGTGCAGGTAACTATTACTGTGCAGAATTATTAGGCAACTTAATAAAAAAACAAATATATACCCATCTCACTTGTTTTTAACCAGGTAAACCAATATAACAACACACAATTTAGAAATAAACATTTCTGACTCGGCCTTCAGAGTGGGTGACGAGGCGGCCCTGAGGAAAGCAAGAGCCAAATTGTCACGAGCCATCCGAGAGGCAAAGCACACACCCCCAGAGAATCCACAGCCACTTCAAGGACACGGGTGACACGCGGCGCATGTGGCAGGGCATCCAGGAAATCACAAACTACAGGACAATGCCACCGTCCTGTGACAGTGATGCCTTCCTCCCTGATGTCCTGAATGACTTTAATGCACGGTTTGAGGCACAGAACAACACGTTGGTGAGAAAGATCACGCCCAAGCCGGACGAGCAGGTGTTGTGCCTGACTGCAGTGGACGTGAGGAAAACTCTGCGCAGAGTCAACCCATGGAAAGCTGCAGGACCAGACAACATCCCCGGCAGAGTGCTCTGAGAGTGTGCAGACCAGTTGACAGATGTTCTCACGGACATCTTCAACGTGTCCTTGCGCAGCTCCACTGTCCCAACGTGCCTCAAGACCACCACCATCGCCCCCGTGCCGAAGAAGACTCTGCAACAGCTTCTTCCCCCAAGCCATCAGACTTCTCAACTCAACTTCTGAACTGATGTCTTTTCTGTTACATGCACATTCTCTCTCTCTCCCCAACCATTTACCCCAGATAAAAGGGGAAGCATTTTTGCACAAAGCATTTGCACTAATAACTTACTACCTCACTGGACTCTATTTATTACACATTGCACAAATTTGCACACTACTGGCAATTATTTATTATTCTCTGTCTGCACTTGTGTTTTGTATGCACTGTCTATGTTGCACCATGGTCCTGGAGGAACGTTGTTTCGTTTCACTGTGTACTCTGTATGTAGTTGAAATGACAATAAAACCCACTTGACTTGACTTGAGGTGAACAAGGGGGCCATGTCATCATTTTTTCTTCTTTTAGACCCTTACTGGCCAGCCATGCTGTGGAGTATTTGGATGCATGTGATGGAGCCATTGTCCTGCATGAAAATCATGTTTTTCTTGAACGACTTCTTTCTGTACCACTGCTTGAAGGTGTCTTCCAGAAACTGACAGTAGGTCTGGGAGTTGAGCTTCACTCCATCCTCAACCCGAAAAGGTCCCACAAGTTCATCTTTGATGATACCAGCCCATGGCCAGATGGATCCAGCCTCGGGCCCATGCATCTGGCCCATCAAGAGTCACTCGCATTTCATCAGTCCATAAAAACTTGAAAATAAATAAATAAATAAAAATCAGTCTTTCAGCCTTCCTTACCTTGGCCATGTCCCTGAGTTTCGCACATCTTGTGCTTTTTGATACTCCAGTAACGTTGCAGCTCTGAAATATGGCAAAACTGGTGGCAAATGGCATCTTGGCAGCTTCACGCTTGATTTCTCAATTCATGGGCAGTTATTTTGCGCCTTTTTTTTTAACACATTTCTTGCGACCCTGTTGGCTATTTGCCATGAAACGCTTGATTGTTCGGTGATCGCGCTTCAAATGTTTGGCAATTTCAAGACTGCTGCATCCCTCTGCAAGACATCTCAATTTTTGACTTTTCAGAGTCTGTCAAATCTCTCTTCTGACCCATTTTGCCAAAGGAAAGGAAGTTGTCTAATAATTAAGCACACCTTATATAGGGTGTTGATGTCATTAGACCACACCCCTTCTCAGAGATGCACATCACCTGATTTACTTGATTGGTAGTTGGCTTTCAAGCCTATAGAGCTTGGAGTAGGACAACATGTATAAAAAGGATGATGTGATCAAAATACTCATTTGCTTAATAATTCTGCACACAGTGTATTCTGTCCATCTTCAACTGTGTGAGGCTGACTGTTTGTAAACAGCTTTGATACAGGTAAGTGATCATTCAGTTTCTATACTGTATTGACTTTTTTCTCTTTTTTGTCGTACAGTTTCCAAGGATCCCATTACCGACTCCCTCACTGAAGGTGGTCTAACCAAGGTCTTTACATCTGCATCTCCATTTAAAACTGCTGGCTGGTATTCTGTCCATCTTCAACTGTGTGAGGCTGACTGTTCGCAAACAGCTGTGATACAGGTAAGTGATCCTTCAGTACATGTACTGACTTTTTTTTCTTTTTTGTCGTACAGTTTCCCAGGATCCCATTTCCGACTCCCTCTCTGAAGGTGGACTATCAAGGGTCTAGGGTCTGACTGTTCGTAAACAGCTGTGATACTGGTAAGTGATCATTCAGTTTCTATACATGTATTGACTTTTTTTTCTTTTTTGTTGTGCAGTTTCCCAGGATCCCGTGACCGACTCCCTCTCTGAAGGTGGAAACGACTAACAAGGATTTTTCCATCTGCATCTCCATTCTCTACTATGACTGGCTGGCTGGTATTCTGTCCATTTTCAACTGTGTGAGGCTGACTGTTCGCAAACAGCTTTGATACTGGTAAGTGATCATTCAGTTTCTATACATGTATTGACTTTTTTTCCTTTTTTGTCGTACAGTTTCCCAGGATTCTATTACCGACTCCCTCTCTGAAGGTGGACTAACAAGGGTCTTTACATCTGCATCTTCATTTACAACTGTGACTGGCTGGCTGGTATTCTGTCCATCTTCAATTACGTGAGGCTGACTGTCCGTAAACAGCTGTTATACAGGTAAGTGATCATTCAGTTTCTATACACGTATTGACTTTTTTTTCTTTTTTGTCATGCAGTTTCCCAGGATTCTATTACCGACTCCCTCTCTGAAGGTGGACTATCAAGGGTCTAGGGTCTGACCGTTTGTGAACAGCTTTGATACAGGTAAGTGATTATTCAGGTTCTATACATGTATTGACTTTTTTTTCTTTTTTGTCGTACAGTTTCCCAGGATCCCGTGACCGACTCCCTCTATGAACGTGGACTATCAAGGGTCTAGGGTCTGACTGTTCGTAAACAGCTGTGATACTGGTAAGTGATCATTCAGTACATGTATTGACTTTTTTTTTTCGTTTTTGTCGTACAGTTTCCCAGGATCCCATGACCGACTCCCTCTCTGAAGGTGGAAACGACTAACAAGGATTTTTCCATCTGCATCTCCATTCTCTACTATGACTGGCTCGCTGGTATTCTGTCCATCTTCAACTGTGTGAGGCTGACTGTTCGTAAGTAGCTGTGATACAGGTAAGTGATTATTCAGTTTCTATACATGTATTGACTTTTTTTCTTTTTTATCATACAATTTCCCAGGATCCCGTGACCGACTCCCTTTATGAAGGTGGACAATCATGGGTCTAAGGTCTAACTTTTGGTAAACAGCTGTGATACTGGTAAGTGATTATTCAGTACATATACTTACTTTTTTTTCCTTTTTTCTTGTACAGTTTCGCAGGATCTTGTTACCGACTCCCTCTCTGAAGGTGGACTATCAAGGGTCTAGGGTCTGAGTGTTTGTGAACAGCTGTGATACAGGTAAGTGATCATTCAGTACATGTATTGACTTTTTTTTTTCTTTTTTGTCGTAGAGTTTCGCAGGATCCCATTACCGACTCCCTCTATGAAGGTGGACAATCAAGGATCTAGGGTCTGACTGTTGGTAAACAGCTGTGATACTGGTAAGTGATTATTCAGTACATATACTAACTTTTTTTTCTTTTTTGTTGTACAGTTTTGCAGGATCCTGTTACCGACTCCATCTATGAAGGTGGACTATCAAGGGTCTAGGGTCTGACTGTTCGTAAACAGCTGTGATACAGGTAAGTGATCATTCAGTTTCTATACACGTATTGACTTTTTTTCCTTTTTTTCCATACAGTTTCCCAGGATTCTATTACCGACTTCCTCTCTGAAGGTGGACAATCAAGGGTCTAGGGTCTGACCGTTTGTGAACAGCTTTGATACAGGTAAGTGATCATTCAGTTTCTATACACGTATTGACTTTTTTTTATTTTTTGTCATGCAGTTTCCCAGGATTCTATTACCGACTCCCTCTCTGAAGGTGGACTATCAAGGGTCTAGGGTCTGACCGTTTGTGAACAGCTTTGATACAGGTAAGTGATTATTCAGGTTCTATACATGTATTGACTTTTTTTTCTTTTTTGTCTTACAGTTTCGCAGGATCCTGTGACCGACTCCCTCTCTGAAGGTGGAAACGACTAACAAGGATTTTTCCATCTGCATCTCCATTCTCTAATATGACTCTCTGGCTGGTATTCTGTCCATCTTCAACTGTGTGAGGCTGACTGTTCGCAAACAGCTTTGATACAGGTAAGTGATCATTCAGTACATGTATTGACTTTTTTTTTTCTTTTTTCTCGTACACTTTCGCAGGATCCCGTGAAGGTGGAAACGACTAACAAGGATTTTTCCATCTGCATCTCCATTCTCTACTATGACTGGCTGGCAGGTATTCTGTCCATCTTGAACTGTGTGAGGCTGACTGTCCGTAAACAGCTGTGATACTGGTAAGTGATTATTCAGTACATGTATTGACTTTTTTTTTTCTTTTTTCTCGTACAGTTTCCCAGGATCCCGTGACCAACTCCCTTTCTGAAGGTGGACTAACCAAGGTCTTTACATTTGCATCTCCATTTACAACTGTGACTGGCTGGCTGGTATTCTGTCCATCTTCAACTGTGTGAGGCTGACTGTCTGTAAACAGCTGTGATACTGGTAAGTGATTATTCAGTTTCTATACACGTATTGACTTTTTTTCTTTTTTATCATACAGTTTCCCAGGATTCCAATACCGACTCCCTCTCTGAAGGTGGACTATCAAGGGTCTAGGGTCTGACTGTTCGTAAACAGCTGTTATACAGGTAAGTGATAATTCAGTTTCTATACACGTATTGACTTTTTTTCTTTTTTGTTGTACAGTTTCGCAGGATCCTGTGACCGACTCCCTCTCTGAAGGTGGAAACGACTAACAAGGATTTTTCCATCTGCATCTCCATTCTCTAATATAACTCTCTGGCTGGTATTCTGTCCATCTTCAACTGTGTGAGGCTGACTGTTCGCAAACAGCTGTGATACTGGTAAGTGATTATTCAGTACATGTATTGACTTTTTTTTTTCTTTTTTCTCGTACAGTTTCCCAGGATCCCGTGACCGACTCCCTCTCTGAAGGTGGACAATCAAGGGTCTAGGGTCTGACCGTTTGTGAACAGCTTTGATACAGGTAAGTGATCATTCAGTTTCTATACACGTATTGACTTTTTTAAATTTTTTGTCATGCAGTTTCCCAGGATTCTATTACCGACTCCCTCTCTGAAGGTGGACTATCAAGGGTCTAGGGTCTGACCGTTTGTGAACAGCTTTGATACAGGTAAGTGATTATTCAGGTTCTATACATGTATTGACTTTTTTTTCTTTTTTGTCGTACAGTTTCGCAGGATCCTGTGACCGACTCCCTCTCTGAAGGTGGAAACGACTAACAAGGATTTTTCCATCTGCATCTCCATTCTCTAATATGACTCTCTGGCTGGTATTCTGTCCATCTTCAACTGTGTGAGGCTGACTGTTCGCAAACAGCTTTGATACAGGTAAGTGATCATTCAGTACATGTATTGACTTTTTTTTTTTCTTTTTTCTCGTACACTTTCGCAGGATCCCGTGAAGGTGGAAACGACTAACAAGGATTTTTCCATCTGCATCTCCATTCTCTACTATGACTGGCTGGCAGGTATTCTGTCCATCTTGAACTGTGTGAGGCTGACTGTCCGTAAACAGCTGTGATACTGGTAAGTGATTATTCAGTACATGTATTGACTTTTTTTTTTCTTTTTTCTCGTACAGTTTCCCAGGATCCCGTGACCAACTCCCTTTCTGAAGGTGGACTAACCAAGGTCTTTACATTTGCATCTCCATTTACAACTGTGACTGGCTGGCTGGTATTCTGTCCATCTTCAACTGTGTGAGGCTGACTGTCTGTAAACAGCTGTGATACTGGTAAGTGATTATTCAGTTTCTATACACGTATTGACTTTTTTTTCATTTTTGTCGTACAGTTTCCCAGGATTCTATTACCGACTCCCTCTCTGAAGGTGCACTATCAAGGGTCTAGGGTCTGACTGTTCGTGAACAGCTGTGATACAGGTAAGTGATCATTCAGTACATGTATTGACTTTTTTTTTTCTTTTTTGTTGTACAGTTTCGCAGGATCCTGTTACCGACTCCCTCTATGAAGGTGGACAATCAAGGGTCTAGGGTCTGACTGTTGGTAAACAGCTGTGATACTGGTAAGTGATTATTCAGTACATATACTAACTTTTTTTCTTTTTTGTTGTACAGTTTTGCAGGATCCTGTTACCGACTCCCTCTATGAAGGTGGACTATCAAGGGTCTAGGGTCTGACTGTTCGTAAACAGCTGTGATACTGGTAAGTCATTATTCAGTACATATACTGACTTTTTAGTGATCATTCAGTTTCTATACACGTATTGACTTTTTTTTTATTTTTGTCGTACAGTTTCGCAGGATCCTGTTACCGACTCCCTCTCTGAAGGTGGACTGTCAAGGGTCTAGGGTCTGAGTGTTCGTGAACAGCTGTGATACAGGTAAGTGATCATTCAGTACATGTATTGACTTTTTTTTTCTTTTTTGTTGTACAGTTTCGCAGGATCCTGTGACCGACTCCCTCTCTGAAGGTGGACAATCAAGGGTCTAGGGTCTGACTGTTGGTAAACAGCTGTGATACTGGTAAGTGATTATTCAGTACATATACTGACTTTTTAGTGATCATTCAGTTTCTATACACGTATTGACTTTTTTTTTATTTTTGTCGTACAGTTTCGCAGGATCCTGTTACCGAATCCCTCTCTGAAGGTGCACTATCAAGGGTCTAGGGTCTGACTGTTCGTGAACAGCTGTGATACAGGTAAGTGATCATGTACATGTATATACATCTATGAAGGTGGACAATCAAGGGTCTAGGGTCTAACTGTTCGTAAACAGCTGTGATACTGGTAAGTGATTATTCAGTACATATACTGACTTTTTAGTGATCATTCAGTTTCTATACACGTATTGACTTTTTTTTTCTTTTTTTCTCGTACAATTTCCCAGGTTCCCGTGACCGACTCCCTCTATGAAGGTAGACAATCAAGGGTCTAGGGTCTGACTGTTGGTAAACAGCTGTGATACTGGTAAGTGATCATTCAGTACATATACTGACTTTTTAGTGATCATTCAGTTTCTATACACGTATTGACTTTTTTTTTATTTTTGTCGTACAGTTTCCTAGGATCCCGTGACCGACTCCCTCTCTGAAGGTGGACAATCAAGGGTCTAGGGTCTGACCGTTTGTGAACAGCTTTGATACAGGTAAGTGATCATTCAGTTTCTATACACGTATTGACTTTTTTTAATTTTTTGTCATGCAGTTTCCCAGGATTCTATTACCGACTCCCTCTCTGAAGGTGGACTATCAAGGGTCTAGGGTCTGACCGTTTGTGAACAGCTTTGATACAGGTAAGTGATTATTCAGGTTCTATACATGTATTGACTTTTTTTTCTTTTTTGTCGTACAGTTTCGCAGGATCCTGTGACTGACTCCCTCTCTGAAGGTGGAAACGACTAACAAGGATTTTTCCATCTGCATCTCCATTCTCTAATATGACTCTCTGGCTGGTATTCTGTCCATCTTCAACTGTGTGAGGCTGACTGTTCGCAAACAGCTTTGATACAGGTAAGTGATCATTCAGTACATGTATTGACTTTTTTTTTTCTTTTTTCTCGTACACTTTCGCAGGATCCCGTGAAGGTGGAAACGACTAACAAGGATTTTTCCATCTGCATCTCCATTCTCTACTATGACTGGCTGGCAGGTATTCTGTCCATCTTGAACTGTGTGAGGCTGACTGTCCGTAAACAGCTGTGATACTGGTAAGTGATTATTCAGTACATGTATTGACTTTTTTTTTTTTCTTTTTTCTCGTACAGTTTCCCAGGATCCCGTGACCAACTCCCTTTCTGAAGGTGGACTAACCAAGGTCTTTACATTTGCATCTCCATTTACAACTGTGACTGGCTGGCTGGTATTCTGTCCATCTTCAACTGTGTGAGGCTGACTGTCTGTAAACAGCTGTGATACTGGTAAGTGATTATTCAGTTTCTATACACGTATTGACTTTTTTTCTTTTTTGTCATACAGTTTCCCAGGATTCCATTACCGACTCCCTCTATGAAGGTGGACAATCAAGGGTCTAGGGTCTGACTGTTGGTAAACAGCTGTGATACTGGTATGTGATTATTCAGTACATATACTGACTTTTTTTTCTTTTTTGTTGTACAGTTTCGCAGGATCCTGTTACCGACTCCCTCTATGAAGGTGGACAATCAAGGGTCTAGGGTCTGACTGTTCGTAAACAGCTGTGATACTGGTAAGTGATCATTCAGTACATATACTGACTTTTTAGTGATCATTCAGTTTCTATACACGTATTGACTTTTTTTTCATTTTTGTCGTACAGTTTCCCAGGATTCTATTACCGACTCCCTCTCTGAAGGTGCACTATCAAGGGTCTAGGGTCTGACTGTTCGTGAACAGCTGTGATACAGGTAAGTGATCATTCAGTACATGTATTGACTTTTTTTTTTCTTTTTTGTTGTACAGTTTCGCAGGATCCTGTTACCGACTCCCTCTATGAAGGTGGACAATCAAGGGTCTAGGGTCTGACTGTTGGTAAACAGCTGTGATACTGGTAAGTGATTATTCAGTACATATACTAACTTTTTTTTCTTTTTTGTTGTACAGTTTTGCAGGATCCTGTTACCGACTCCCTCTATGAAGGTGGACTATCAAGGGTCTAGGGTCTGACTGTTGGTAAACAGCTGTGATACTGGTAAGTGATTATTCAGTACATATACTGACTTTTTAGTGATCATTCAGTTTCTATACACGTATTGACTTTTTTTTTATTTTTGTCGTACAGTTTCACAGGATCCTGTTACCGAATCCCTCTCTGAAGGTGCACTATCAAGGGTCTAGGGTCTGACTGTTCGTGAACAGCTGTGATACAGGTAAGTGATCATGTACATGTATATACATCTATGAAGGTGGACAATCAAGGGTCTAGGATCTAACTGTTCGTAAACAGCTGTGATACTGGTAAGTGATTATTCAGTACATATACTGACTTTTTAGTGATCATTCAGTTTCTATACACGTATTGACTTTTTTTTTCTTTTTTTCTCGTACAATTTCCCAGGTTCCCGTGACCGACTCCCTCTATGAAGGTAGACAATCAAGGGTCTAGGGTCTGACTGTTGGTAAACAGCTGTGATACTGGTAAGTGATCATTCAGTACATATACTGACTTTTTAGTGATCATTCAGTTTCTATACACGTATTGACTTTTTTTTTCTTTTTTGTCATACAGTTTCCCAGGATCCCGTGACCGACTCCCTCTCTGAAGGTGGAAACGACTGGCTGGCAGGTATTCTGTCCATCTTGAACTGTGTGAGGCTGACTGTCCGTAAACAGCTGTTATACAGGTAAGTGTTCATTCAGTTTCTATACACATATTGACTTTATTTTTCTTTTTTTGTCGTACAATTTCCCAGGATCCCGTGACCGACTCCCTCTATGAAGGTGGACAATCAAGGGTTTAGGGTCTGACTGTTGGTAAACAGCTGTGATACTGGTAAGTGATCATTCAGTACATGTATTTATTTATTTTTTCTTTTTTGTTGTACAGTTTCGCAGGATCCTGTGACCGACTCCCTCTCTGAAGGTGGACAATCAAGGGTCTGACTGTTGGTAAACAGCTGTGATACTGGTAAGTGATCATTCAGTACATATACTGACTTTTTAGTGATCATTCAGTTTCTATACACGTATTGACTTTTTTTTTATTTTTGTCGTACAGTTTCCTAGGATCCGATGACCGACTCCCTCTCTGAAGGTGGAAATGACTAACGAGTCTATCCATTTGCTTCTCACTTCACAACTCTATATAGGTAAATACAGCTATATTCATTCCATCTTCAGCTGTGTGAGGCTGAATGTTCGTAAACAGCTGTTATACAGGTAAGTGATTGTTCAGTTTCTATACATGTATTGACTTTTTTTTTTCTTTTTGTCGTACAGTTTCGAGGGATCCCATTACCGACTCCCTCTATGAAGGTGGACAATCAAGGGTCTAGGGTCTGACTGTTGGTAAACAGCTGTGATACTGGTAAGTGATTATTCAGTACATATACTAACTTTTTTTTTTCTTTTTTGTTGTACAGTTTTGCAGGATCCTGTGACCGACTCCCTCTATGAAGGTGGACAATCAAGGGTCTAGGGTCTGAGTGTTCGTAAGCAGCTGTGATACAGGTAAGTGATCATTCAGTACATGTATTGACTTTTTTTTTCTTTTTTTGTCGTAGATTTTCGCAGGATCCCATTACCGACTCCCTCTATGAAGGTGGACAATCAAGGGTCTAGGGTCTGACTGTAGGTAAACAGCTGTGATACTGGTAAGTGATTATTCAGTACATATACTAACTTTTTTTTTTTCTTTTTTGTCGTACAGTTTCGCAGGATCCTGTTACCGACTCCCTCTATGAAGGTGGACAATCAAGGGTCTAGGGTCTGACTGTTCGTAAACAGCTGTGATTCAGGTAAGTGATCGTTCAGTTTCTATACACGTATTGACTTTTTTTCTTTTTTGTCGTACAATTTCGAGGGATCCCATTACAGACTCCCTCTATGAAGGTGGACAATCAAGGGTCTAGGATCTGACTGTTCGTAAACAGCTGTGATTCAGGTAAGTGATCATTCAGTTTCTATACACGTATTGACTTTTTTTCTTTTTTGTCGTACAATTTCGAGGGATCCCATTACAGACTCCCTCTATGAAGGTGGACAATCAAGGGTCTTGGGTCTGACTGTTCGTAAACAGCTGTGATACAGGTAAGTGATCATTCAGTTTCTATACATGTATTTACTTTTTTTTTCTTTTTTGTTGTACAGTTTCCCAGGATCCCGTGACCGACTCCCTCTCTGAAGGTGGAAACGACTAACAAGGATTTTTCCATCTGCATCTCCATTCTCTACTATGACTCTCTGGCTGGTATTCTGTCCATCTTCAACTGTGTGAGGCTGACTGTTCGCAAACAGCTTTGATACAGGTAAGTGATCATTCAGTTTCTATACATGTATTGACTTTTTTTTCTTTTTTGTCGTACAGTTTCCCAGGATCCCGTGACCGACTCCCTCTATGAAGGTGGACAATCAAGGGTCTAGGGTCTGACTGTTGGTAAACAGCTGTGATACTGGTAAGTGATTATTCAGTGCATATACTGACTTTTTTTTTCTTTTTTGTTGTACAGTTTCGCAGGATCCTGTGACCGACTCCCTCTCTGAAGGTGGACAATCAAGGGTCTAGGGTCTGACTGTTGGTAAACAGCTGTGATACTGGTAAGTGATCATTCAGTACATATACTGACTTTTTAGTGATCATTCAGTTTCTATACACGTATTGACTTTTTTTTCATTTTTCATCAAGGGTCTAGGGTCTGACTGTTTGTGAACAGCTTTGATACAGGTAAGTGATTATTCAGCTTCTATACTTGAATTGACTTTTTTTTCTTTTTTGTCGTACAGTTTCTCAGGATCCCGTGTCCGACTCCCTCTCTGAAGGTGGAAACGACTAACAAGGATTTTTCCATCTGCATCTCCATTCCCTACTATGACTGGCTGGCTGGTATTCTGTCCATTTTCAACTGTGTGAGGCTGACTGTTTGTAAACAGCTGTTATACAGGTAAGTGATCATTCAGTTTCTATACACGTATTGACTTTTTTTTTTTTTTCTTTTTTGTCGTACAGTTTCCCAGGATGCTGTGAAGGTGGAAACGACTAACAAGTATTTCTCCATCTGCATCTCCATTCTCTACTATGACTGGCTGGCAGGTTTTCTGTCCATCTTGAACTGTGTGAGTCTGACTGTTCGTAATAGCTTTGATACAGGTAAGTGATTATTCAGTACATGTATTGACTTTTTTTTTTCTTTTTTGTTGTACAGTTTTGCAGGATCCTGTTACCGACTCCCTCTATGAAGGTGGACAATCAAGGGTCTAGGGTCTGAGTGTTCGTAAGCAGCTGTGATACAGGTAAGTGATCATTCAGTACATGTATTGACTTTTTTTTTCTTTTTTTGTCGTAGATTTTCGCAGGATCCCATTACCGACTCCCTCTATGAAGGTGAACAATCAAGGGTCTAGGGTCTGACTGTTGGTAAACAGCTGTGATACTGGTAAGTGATTATTCAGTACATATACTAACTTTTTTTTTTCTTTTTTGTTGTACAGTTTTGCAGGATCCTGTTACCGACTCCCTCTATGAAGGTGGAAAATCAAGGGTCTAGGGTCTGAGTGTTCGTAAGCAGCTGTGATACAGGTAAGTGATCATTCAGTACATGTATTGACTTTTTTTTTCTTTTTTTGTCGTAGATTTTCGCAGGATCCCATTCCCGACTCCCTCTATGAAGGTGAACAATCAAGGGTCTAGGGTCTGACTGTTGGTAAACAGCTGTGATACTGGTAAGTGATTATTCAGTACATATACTAACTTTTTTTTTTCTTTTTTGTTGTACAGTTTTGCAGGATCCTGTTACCGACTCCCTCTATGAAGGTGGAAAATCAAGGGTCTAGGGTCTGAGTGTTCGTAAGCAGCTGTGATACAGGTAAGTGATCATTCAGTACATGTATTGACTTTTTTTTTTCTTTTTTGTTGTACAGTTTTGCAGGATCCTGTTACCGACTCCCTCTATGAAGGTGGACAATCAAGGGTCTAGGGTCTGACTGTTCGTAAACAGCTGTGATTCAGGTAAGTGATCATACAGTTTCTATACACGTATTGACTTTTTTTTTTTTTTTTTTTGTCGTACACTTTCCCAGGATTCCATTATCAACTCCCTCTATGAAGGTGGACAATCAAGGGTCTAGGATCTGACTGTTCGTAAACAGCTGTGATTCAGGTAAGTGATCATTCAGTTTCTATACACGTATTGACTTTTTTTCTTTTTTGTCGTACAATTTCGAGGGATCCCATTACAGACTCCCTCTATGAAGATGGACAATCAAGGGTCTAGGGTCTGAGTGTTTGTGAACAGCTGTGATACTGGTAAGTGATCATTCAGTACATGTATTGACTTTTTTTTTTTTTTTTTTGTCGTACAGTTTCGAGGGATCCCATTACCGACTCCCTCTATGAAGGTGGACAATCAAGGGTCTAGGGTCTGACTGTTCGTAAACAGCTATGATACAGGTAAGTGATCATTCAGTTTCTATACATGTATTTACTTTTTTTTCTTTTTTGTTGTACAGTTTTCCAGGATCCCGTGACCGACTCCCTCTCTGAAGGTGGAAACGACTAACAAGGATTTTTCCATCTGCATCTCCATTCTCTACTATGACTCTCTGGCTGGTATTCTGTCCATCTTCAACTGTGTGAGGCTGACTGTTCGCAAACAGCTTTGATACAGGTAAGTGATCATTCAGTTTCTATACATGTATTGACTTTATTTTCTTTTTTGTCGTACAGTTTCACAGGATCCTGTTACCGACTCCCTCTATGAAGGTGGACTTTCAAGGGTCTAGGGTCTGACTGTTCGTAAAAAGCTGTGATACTGGTAAGTGATCATTCAGTACATGTATTGACTTTTTTTTTCTTTTTTGTCGTACAGTTTCCCAGGATCCCGTGACCGACTCCCTCTCTGAAGGTGGACAATCAAGGGTCTAGGGTCTGACTGTTGGTAAACAGCTGTGATACTGGTAAGTGATCATTCAGTACATATACTGACTTTTTAGTGATCATTCAGTTTCTATACACGTATTGACTTTTTTTTTCATTTTTGTCGTACAGTTTCCCAGGATTCTATTACCGACTCCCTCTCTGAAGGTGCACTATCAAGGGTCTAGAGTCTGACTGTTCGTGAACAGCTGTGATACAGGTAAGTGATCATGTACGTGTATATACATCTATGAAGGTGGACAATCAAGGGTCTAGGGTCTAACTGTTCGTAAACAGCTGTGATACAGGTAAGTGATCATTCAGTTTCTATACACGTATTGACTTTTTTCTTTTTTGTCGTACAGTTTCCCAGGATTCCAATACCGACTCCCTCTCTGAAGGTGGACTATCAAGGGTCTAGGGTCTGAGTGTTCATAAACAGCTGTGATACAGGTAAGTGATCATTCAGTACATATATTGACTTTTTTTTTCTTTTTTGTCGTACAGTTTCGCAGGATCCCATTACCGACTCCCTCTATGAAGGTGGACAATCAAGGGTCTAGGGTCTGACTGTTGGTAAACAGCTGTGATACTGGTAAGTGGTTATTCAGCACATATACTGACTTTTTTTTCTTTTTTGTTGTACAGTTTCGCAGGATCCTGTTACCGACTCCCTCTCTGAAGGTGGACTATCAAGGGTCTAGGGTCTGACTGTTCGTAAACAGCTGTGATACAGGTAAGTGATAATTCAGTTTCTATACACGTATTGACTTTTTTTTCTTTTTTTTCATACAGTTTCCCAGGATTCTATTACCGACTTCCTCTCCGAAGGTGGAAACGACTAACAAGGATTTTTCCATCTGCATCTCCATTCCCTACTATGACTGGCTGGCTGGTATTCTGTCCATCTTGAACTGTGTGAGGCTGACTGTTTGTAAACAGCTGTTATACAGGTAAGTGATCATTCACTTTCTATACACGTATTGACTTTTTTTTTTTTTTCTTTTTTGTCGTAAAGTTTCCCAGGATGCTGTGAAGGTGGAAACGACTAACAAGGATTTCTCCATCTGCATCTCCATTCTCTACTATGACTGGCTGGCAGGTATTCTGTCCATCTTGAACTGTGTGAGTCTGACTGTTCGTAATAGCTTTGATACAGGCAAGTGATCATTCAGTTTCTATACATGTATTGACTTTTTTTTCTTTTTTGTCGTACTGTTTCCTAGGATCCCGTGACCGACTCCCTCTCTGAAGGTGGAAATGACTAACAAGAGTCTATCCATTTGCTTCTCACTTCACAACTCTATATAGGTAAATACAGCTATATTCTGTCCATCTTCAGCTGTGTAAGGCTGAATGTTCGTAAACAGCTGTTATACAGGTAAGTGATTGTTCAGTTTCTATACATGTATTGACTTTTTTTCTTTTTGTCGTACAGTTTCCCAGGATTCCATTATCAACTCCCTCTATGAAGGTGGACAATCAAGGGTCTAGGGTCTAACTGTTCGTAAACAGCTGTGATACAGGTAAGTGATCATTCAGTTTCTATACACGTTTTGACTTTTTTTCTTTTTTGTCGTACAGTTTCCCAGGATTCCATTACCGACTCCCTCTCTGAAGGTGGACTATCAAGAGTCTAGTGTCTGAGTGTTCGTAAACAGTTGTGATACAGGTAAGTGATCATTCAGTACATGTATTGACTTTTTTTTTCTTTTTTGTTGTACAGTTTCGCAGGATCCTGTGACCGACTCCCTCTCTGAAGGTGGACAATCAAGGGTCTAGGGTCTGACTGTTGGTAAACAGCTGTGATACTGGTAAGTGATCATTCAGTACATATACTGACTTTTTAGTGATCATTCAGTTTCTATACACGTATTGACTTTTTTTTCATTTTTGTCGTACAGTTTCCCAGGATTCTATTACCGACTCCCTCTCTGAAGGTGCACTATCAAGGGTCTAGGGTCTGACTGTTCGTGAACAGCGGTGATAAAGGTAAGTGATCATGTACATGTATATACATCTATGAAGGTGGACAATCAAGGGTCTAGGGTCTAACTGTTCGTAAACAGCTGTGATACAGGTAAGTGATCATTCAGTTTCTATACACGTATTGACTTTTTTTTCTTTTTTTTCATACAGTTTCCCAGGATTCTATTACCGACTCCCTCTCTGAAGGTGGACTATCAAGGGTCTAGGGTCTGAGTGTTCGTAAACAGCTGTGATACAGGTAAGTGATCATTCAGTTTCTATACACGTTTTGACTTTTTTTCTTTTTTGTCGTACAGTTTCCCAGGATTCCATTACCGACTCCCTCTCTGAAGGTGGACTATCAAGGGTCTAGTGTCTGAGTGTTCGTAAACAGTTGTGATACAGGTAAGTGATCATTCAGTACATGTATTGACTTTTTTTTTCTTTTTTGTTGTACAGTTTCGCAGGATCCTGTGACCGACTCCCTCTCTGAAGGTGGACAATCAAGGGTCTAGGGTCTGACTGTTGGTAAACAGCTGTGATACTGGTAAGTGATCATTCAGTACATATACTGACTTTTTAGTGATCATTCAGTTTCTATACACGTATTGACTTTTTTTTCATTTTTGTCGTACAGTTTCCCAGGATTCTATTACCGACTCCCTCTCTGAAGGTGCACTATCAAGGGTCTAGGGTCTGACTGTTCGTGAACAGCGGTGATACAGGTAAGTGATCATGTACATGTATATACATCTATGAAGGTGGACAATCAAGGGTCTAGGGTCTAACTGTTCGTAAACAGCTGTGATACAGGTAAGTGATCATTCAGTTTCTATACACGTATTGACTTTTTTTTCTTTTTTTTCATACAGTTTCCCAGGATTCTATTACCGACTCCCTCTCTGAAGGTGGACTATCAAGGGTCTAGGGTCTGAGTGTTCGTAAACAGCTGTGATAGTGGTAAGTGATCATTCAGTACATATACTGACTTTTTTTTCTTTTTTCTTGTACAGTTTCGCAGGATCTTGTTACCGACTCCCTCTCTGAAGGTGGACTATCAAGGGTCTAGGGTCTGAGTGTTCGTGAACAGCTGTGATACAGGTAAGTGATCATTCAGTACATGTATTGACTTTTTTTTTTCTTTTTTGTCGTAGAGTTTCGCAGGATCCCATTACCGACTCCCTCTATGAAGGTGGACAATCAAGGGTCTAGGGTCTGACTGTTGGTAAACAGCTGTGATACTGGTAAGTGATTATTCAGTACATATACTAACTTTTTTTTTCTTTTTTGTTGTACAGTTTCGCAGGATCCTGTTACCGACTCCCTCTATGAAGGTGGACAATCAAGGGTCTAGGGTCTGACTATTGGTAAACAGCTGTGATACTGGTAAGTGATTATTCAGTACATATACTAACTTTTTTTTCTTTTTTGTTGTACAGTTTTGCAGGATCCTGTTACCGACTCCCTCTATGAAGGTGGACAATCAAGGGTCTAGGGTCTGAGTGTTCATAAACAGCTGTGATACAGGTAAGTGATCATTCAGTACATGTATTGACTTTTTTTTTTCTTTTTTGTCGTACAGTTTCGCAGGATCCCATTACCGACTCCCTCTATGAAGGTGGACAATCAAGGGTCTAGGGTCTGACTGTTGATAAACAGCTGTGATACTGGTAAGTGATTATTCAGTACATATGTGATATCCGTGATATCAAAAGTACAAAAAAAGACAGACCAACCACACCTTTAGGTTGTCTTTAATTAACCAAGTGCTGGAACTCACAACAACACTGTTCTCTGGGCAGCTACCAGCTTCAACTGGTTTCTTCTTCTAAGACACTCACAGTAGCTCTACTCTAGTGCCCCCTACTGGTTCTCAAAAACATAACCATTTTACACATTCACATTACTACAACATATACTGACTTTTTTTTCTTTTTTGTCGTACAGTTTCGCTGGATCCTGTTACCGACTCCCTCTCTGAAGGTGGACTAACCAAGGTCTCTACATCTGCATCTCCATTTACAATTGTGACTGGCTGGCTGGTATTCTGTCCATCTTCAATTGTGTGAGGCTGACTGTTCGTAAATAGCTGTGACACAGGTAAGTGATCATTCACTTTCTATACACGTATTGACTTTTTTTTTTCTTTTTTGTCGTACAGTTTCCCAGGATCCCGTGACCGACTCCCTCTCTGAAGGTGGAAACGACTAACAAGGATTTTTACATCTGCATCTCCATTCTCTACTATGACTGACTGGCTGGTAGGTATTCTGTCCATCTTGAACTGTGTGAGGCTGACTGTTCGTAAACAGCTGTTATACAGGTAAGTGATCATGTACATGTATATACATCTATGAAGGTGGACAATCAAGGGTCTAGGGTCTAACTGTTCGTGAACAGCTGTGATACAGGTAAGTGATCATTCAGTTTCTATACACGTATTGACTTTTTTATTTTCTTTTTTGTCGTACAGTTTCCCAGGATCCCGTGAAGGTGGAAACGACTTACAAGGATTTCTCCATCTGCATCTCCATTCTCTACTATGACTGGCTTGCAGGTATTCTGTCCATCTTGAACTGTGTGAGTCTGACTGTTCGTAATAGCTGTGATACAGGTAAGTGATCATTCAGTTTCTATACATGTATTGACTTTTTTTTCTTTTTTGTCGTACTGTTTCCTAGGATCCCGTGACCGACTCCCTCTCTGAAGGTGGAAATGACTAACAAGAGTCTATCCATTTGCTTCTCACTTCACAACTCTATATAGGTAAATACAGCTATATTCTGTCCATCTTCAGCTGTGTGAGGCTGAATGTTCGTAAACAGCTGTTATACAGGTAAGTGATTGTTCAGTTTCTATACATGTATTGACTTTTTTTTTTCTTTTTGTCGTACAGTTTCCCAGGATTCCATTATCAACTCCCTCTCTGAAGGTGGACTATCAAGGGTCTAGGGTCTGAGTGTTCGTGAACAGCTGTGATACAGGTAAGTGATCATTCAGTACATGTATTGACTTTTTTTTTCTTTTTTGTTGTACAGTTTCGCAGGATCCTGTGACCGACTCCCTCTCTGAAGGTGGACAATCAAGGGTCTAGGGTCTGACTGTTGGTAAACAGCTGTGATACTGGTAAGTGATCATTCAGTACATATACTGACTTTTTAGTGATCATTCAGTTTCTATACACGTATTGACTTTTTTTTCATTTTTGTCGTACACTTTCCCAGGATTCTATTACCGACTCCCTCTCTGAAGGTGCACTATCAAGGGTCTAGGGTCTGACTGTTCGTGAACAGCTGTGATACAGGTAAGTGATCATGTATATACATCTATGAAGGTGGACAATCAAGGGTCTAGGGTCTAACTGTTCGTAAACAGCTGTGATACAGGTAAGTGATCATTCAGTACATGTATTGACTTTTTTTTTCTTTTTTGTTGTACAGTTTCGCAGGATCCCATTACCGACTCCCTCTATGAAGGTGGACAATCAAGGGTCTAGGGTCTGACTGTTGGTAAACAGCTGTGATACTGGTAAGTGATTATTCAGTACATATACTGACTTTTTTTTCTTTTTTGTTGTACAGTTTCGCAGGATCCTGTTACCGACTCCCTCTCTGAAGGTGGACTATCAAGGGTCTAGGGTCTGACTGTTTGTGAACAGCTTTGATACAGGTAAGTGATCATTCAGTTTCTATACACGTATTGACTTTTTTTTCTTTTTTTTCATACAGTTTCCCAGGATTCTATTACCGACTTCCTCTCTGAAGGTGTACTATCAAGGGTCTAGGGTCTGACTGTTTGTGAACAGCTTTGATACAGGTAAGTGATCATTCAGTTTCTATACATGTATTGACTTTTTTTTTTTTTTTTTTTTTTTTTTTTTTTTTGTGCAGTTTCGCAAGATCCCATTACCGACTCCCTCTCTGAAGGTGGACTATCCAAGGTCTTTACATTTGCATCTCCATTTACAACTGTGACTGGCTGGCTGGTATTCTGTCCATCTTCAACTGTGTGAGGCTGACTGTCCGTAAACAGCTGTTATACAGGTAAGTGATCATTCAGTTTCTATACACGTATTGACTTTTTTCTTTTTTGTCATACAGTTTCCCAGGTTTCCATTACCGACTCCCTCTATGAAGGTGGACAATCAAGGGTCTAGGGTCTGACTGTTGGTAAACAGCTGTGATACAGGTAAGTGATCATTCAGTACATGTATTGACTTTTTTTTTCTTTTTTGTTGTACAGTTTCGCAGGATCCCATTACCGACTCCCTCTCTGAAGGTGGACTATCAAGGGTCTAGGGTCTGACTGTTTGTGAACAGCTTTGATACAGGTAAGTGATTATTCAGCTTCTATACATGTATTGACTTTTTTTTCTTTTTTGTCGTACAGTTTCCCAGGATGCTGTGAAGGTGGAAACGACTAACAAGGATTTCTCCATCTGCATCTCCATTCTCTACTATGACTGGCTGGCAGGTTTTCTGTCCATCTTGAACTGTGTGAGTCTGACTGTTCGTAATAGCTTTGATACAGGAAAGTGATCATTCAGTACATGTATTGACTTTTTTTTTCTTTTTTGTTGTACAGTTTCGCAGGATCCCATTACCGACTCCCTCTATGAAGGTGGACAATCAAGGGTCTAGGGTCTGACTGTTCGTGAACAGCTGTGATACAGGTAAGTGAACATTCAGTACATGTATTGACTTTTTTTTTCTTTTTTTGTCGTAGATTTTCGCAGGATCCCATTACCGACTCCCTCTATGAAGGTGGACAATCAAGGGTCTAGGGTCTGACTGTTGGTAAACAGCTGTGATACTGGTAAGTGATTATTCAGTACATATACTAACTTTTTTTTTTCTTTTTTGTTGTACAGTTTTGCAGGATCCTGTTACCGACTCCCTCTATGAAGGTGGACAATCAAGGGTCTAGGGTCTGAGTGTTCGTAAACAGCTGTGATACAGGTAAGTGATCATTCAGTACATATACTGACTTTTTAGTGATCATTCAGTTTCTATACACGTATTGACTTTTTTTTCTTTTTTGTCGTACAGTTTCCCAGGATTCTATTACCGACTCCCTCTCTGAAGGTGCACTATCAAGGGTCTAGGGTCTGACTGTTCGTGAACAGCTGTGATACACGTAAGTGATCATTCAGTTTCTATACACGTATTGACTTTTTTTTATTATTTTTTGTCGTACAGTTTCCCAGGATCCCGTGAAGGTGGAAACGACTAACAAGGATTTCTCCATCTGCATCTCCATTCTCTACTATAACTGGCTGGCAGGTATTCTGTCCATCTTGAACTGTGTTAGGCTGACTGTCCGTAAACAGCTGTTATACAGGTAAGTGATCATTCAGTACATGTATTGACTTTTTTTTTCTTTTTTCTCGTACAGTTTCCCAGGATCCCGTGACCGACTCCCTTTCTGAAGGTGGACTATCCAAGGTCTTTACATTTGCATCTCCATTTACAACTGTGACTGGCTGGCTGGTATTCTGTCCATCTTCAACTGTGTGAGGCTGACTGTCCGTAAACAGCTGTTATACAGGTAAGTGATCATTCAGTTTCTATACACGTATTGACTTTTTTCTTTTTTGTCATACAGTTTCCCAGGTTTCCATTACCGACTCCCTCTATGAAGGTGGACAATCAAGGGTCTAGGGTCTGACTGTTGGTAAACAGCTGTGATACAGGTAAGTGATCATTCAGTACATGTATTGACTTTTTTTTTCTTTTTTGTTGTACAGTTTCGCAGGATCCTGTGACCGACTCCCTCTCTGAAGGTGGACAATCAAGGGTCTAGGGTCTGACTGTTGGTAAACAGCTGTGATACTGGTAAGTGATCATTCAGTACATATACTGACTTTTTAGTGATCATTCAGTTTCTATACACGTATTGACTTTTTTTTCATTTTTGTCGTACAGTTTCGCAGGATCCTGTTACCGACTCCCTCTCTGAAGGTGCACTATCAAGGGTCTAGGGTCTGACTGTTCGTGAACAGCTGTGATACAGGTAAGTGATCATGTACATGTATATACATCTATGAAGGTGGACAATCAAGGGTCTAGGGTCTAACTGTTCGTAAACAGCTGTGATACAGGTAAGTGATCATTCAGTTTCTATACACGTATTGACTTTTTTTTTCTTTTTTTGTCGTACAATTTCCCAGGTTTCCGTGACCGACTCCCTCTATGAAGGTGGACAATCAAGGGTCTAGGGTCTGACTGTTGGTAAACAGCTGTGATACTGGTAAGTAATCATTCAGTACATATACTGACTTTTTAGTGATCATTCAGTTTCTATACACGTATTGACTTTTTTTTTCTTTTTTTGTCGTACAGTTTCCCAGGATTCCAATACCGACTCCCTCTCTGAAGGTGGACTATCAAGGGTCTAGGGTCTGAGTGTTCGTAAACAGCTGTGATACAGGTAAGTGATCATTCAGTACATATATTGACTTTTTTTTTCTTTTTTGTCGTACAGTTTCGCAGGATCCCATTACCGACTCCCTCTATGAAGGTGGACAATCAAGGGTCTAGGGTCTGACTGTTGGTAAACAGCTGTGATACTGGTAAGTGGTTATTCAGTACATATACTGACTTTTTTTTCTTTTTTGTTGTACAGTTTCGCAGGATCCTGTTACCGACTCCCTCTATGAAGGTGGACAATCAAGGGTCTAGGATCTGACTGTTCGTAAACAGCAGTAATTCAGGTAAGTGATCATTTAGTTTCTATACACGTATTGACTTTTTTTCTTTTTTGTCGTACAATTTCGAGGGATCCCATTACAGACTCCCTCTATGAAGGTGGACAATCAAGGGTCTAGGGTCTGAGTGTTTGTGAACAGCTGTGATACTGTTAAGTGATCATTCAGTACATGTATTGACTTTTTTTTTTTTTTTTTGTCGTACAGTTTCGAGGGATCCCATTACCGACTCCCTCTATGAAGGTGGACAATCAAGGGTCTAGGGTCTGAGTGTTCGCAAACAGCTGTGATACAGGTAAGTGATCATTCAGTTTCTATACATGTATTTACTTTTTTTTCTTTTTTGTTGTACAGTTTCCCAGGATCCTGTTACCGACTCCCTCTCTGAAGGTGGAAACGACTAACAAGGATTTCTCCATCTGCATCTCCATTCTCTACTATAACTGGCTGGCAGGTATTCTGTCCATCTTGAACTGTGTTAGGCTGACTGTCCGTAAACAGCTGTTATACAGGTAAGTGATCATTCAGTACATGTATTGACTTTTTTTTTCTTTTTTCTCGTACAGTTTCCCAGGATCCCGTGACCGACTCCCTTTCTGAAGGTGGACTATCCAAGGTCTTTACATTTGCATCTCCATTTACAACTGTGACTGGCTGGCTGGTATTCTGTCCATCTTCAACTGTGTGAGGCTGACTGTCCGTAAACAGCTGTTATACAGGTAAGTGATCATTCAGTTTCTATACACGTATTGACTTTTTTCTTTTTTGTCATACAGTTTCCCAGGTTTCCATTACCGACTCCCTCTATGAAGGTGGACAATCAAGGGTCTAGGGTCTGACTGTTGGTAAACAGCTGTGATACAGGTAAGTGATCATTCAGTACATGTATTGACTTTTTTTTTCTTTTTTGTTGTACAGTTTCGCAGGATCCTGTGACCGACTCCCTCTCTGAAGGTGGACAATCAAGGGTCTAGGGTCTGACTGTTGGTAAACAGCTGTGATACTGGTAAGTGATCATTCAGTACATATACTGACTTTTTAGTGATCATTCAGTTTCTATACACGTATTGACTTTTTTTTTATTTTTGTCGTACAGTTTCGCAGGATCCTGTTACCGACTCCCTCTCTGAAGGTGCACTATCAAGGGTCTAGGGTCTGACTGTTCGTGAACAGCTGTGATACAGGTAAGTGATCATGTACATGTATATACATCTATGAAGGTGGACAATCAAGGGTCTAGGGTCTAACTGTTCGTAAACAGCTGTGATACAGGTAAGTGATCATTCAGTTTCTATACACGTATTGACTTTTTTTTTCTTTTTTTGTCGTACAATTTCCCAGGTTTCCGTGACCGACTCCCTCTATGAAGGTGGACAATCAAGGGTCTAGGGTCTGACTGTTGGTAAACAGCTGTGATACTGGTAAGTAATCATTCAGTACATATACTGACTTTTTAGTGATCATTCAGTTTCTATACACGTATTGACTTTTTTTTTCTTTTTTTGTCGTACAGTTTCCCAGGATTCCAATACCGACTCCCTCTCTGAAGGTGGACTATCAAGGGTCTAGGGTCTGAGTGTTCGTAAACAGCTGTGATACAGGTAAGTGATCATTCAGTACATATATTGACTTTTTTTTTCTTTTTTGTCGTACAGTTTCGCAGGATCCCATTACCGACTCCCTCTATGAAGGTGGACAATCAAGGGTCTAGGATCTGACTGTTCGTAAACAGCAGTAATTCAGGTAAGTGATCATTTAGTTTCTATACACGTATTGACTTTTTTTCTTTTTTGTCGTACAATTTCGAGGGATCCCATTACAGACTCCCTCTATGAAGGTGGACAATCAAGGGTCTAGGGTCTGAGTGTTTGTGAACAGCTGTGATACTGTTAAGTGATCATTCAGTACATGTATTGACTTTTTTTTTTTTTTTTTGTCGTACAGTTTCGAGGGATCCCATTACCGACTCCCTCTATGAAGGTGGACAATCAAGGGTCTAGGGTCTGAGTGTTCGCAAACAGCTGTGATACAGGTAAGTGATCATTCAGTTTCTATACATGTATTTACTTTTTTTTCTTTTTTGTTGTACAGTTTCCCAGGATCCTGTTACCGACTCCCTCTCTGAAGGTGGAAACGACTAACAAGGATTTCTCCATCTGCATCTCCATTCTCTACTATAACTGGCTGGCAGGTATTCTGTCCATCTTGAACTGTGTTAGGCTGACTGTCCGTAAACAGCTGTTATACAGGTAAGTGATCATTCAGTACATGTATTGACTTTTTTTTTCTTTTTTCTCGTACAGTTTCCCAGGATCCCGTGACCGACTCCCTTTCTGAAGGTGGACTATCCAAGGTCTTTACATTTGCATCTCCATTTACAACTGTGACTGGCTGGCTGGTATTCTGTCCATCTTCAACTGTGTGAGGCTGACTGTCCGTAAACAGCTGTTATACAGGTAAGTGATCATTCAGTTTCTATACACGTATTGACTTTTTTCTTTTTTGTCATACAGTTTCCCAGGTTTCCATTACCGACTCCCTCTATGAAGGTGGACAATCAAGGGTCTAGGGTCTGACTGTTGGTAAACAGCTGTGATACAGGTAAGTGATCATTCAGTACATGTATTGACTTTTTTTTTCTTTTTTGTTGTACAGTTTCGCAGGATCCTGTGACCGACTCCCTCTCTGAAGGTGGACAATCAAGGGTCTAGGGTCTGACTGTTGGTAAACAGCTGTGATACTGGTAAGTGATCATTCAGTACATATACTGACTTTTTAGTGATCATTCAGTTTCTATACACGTATTGACTTTTTTTTTATTTTTGTCGTACAGTTTCGCAGGATCCTGTTACCGACTCCCTCTCTGAAGGTGCACTATCAAGGGTCTAGGGTCTGACTGTTCGTGAACAGCTGTGATACAGGTAAGTGATCATGTACATGTATATACATCTATGAAGGTGGACAATCAAGGGTCTAGGGTCTAACTGTTCGTAAACAGCTGTGATACAGGTAAGTGATCATTCAGTTTCTATACACGTATTGACTTTTTTTTTCTTTTTTTGTCGTACAATTTCCCAGGTTTCCGTGACCGACTCCCTCTATGAAGGTGGACAATCAAGGGTCTAGGGTCTGACTGTTGGTAAACAGCTGTGATACTGGTAAGTAATCATTCAGTACATATACTGACTTTTTTTTTCTTTTTTTGTCGTACAGTTTCCCAGGATTCCAATACCGACTCCCTCTCTGAAGGTGGACTATCAAGGGTCTAGGGTCTGAGTGTTCGTAAACAGCTGTGATACAGGTAAGTGATCATTCAGTACATATATTGACTTTTTTTTTCTTTTTTGTCGTACAGTTTCGCAGGATCCCATTACCGACTCCCTCTGTGAAGGTGGACAATCAAGGGTCTAGGGTCTGACTGTTGGTAAACAGCTGTGATACTGGTAAGTGGTTATTCAGTACATATACTGACTTTTTTTTCTTTTTTGTTGTACAGTTTCGCAGGATCCTGTTACCGACTCCCTCTATGAAGGTGGACAATCAAGGGTCTAGGATCTGACTGTTCGTAAACAGCAGTAATTCAGGTAAGTGATCATTCAGTTTCTATACACGTATTGACTTTTTTTCTTTTTTGTCGTACAATTTCGAGGGATCCCATTACAGACTCCCTCTATGAAGGTGGACAATCAAGGGTCTAGGGTCTGAGTGTTTGTGAACAGCTGTGATACTGTTAAGTGATCATTCAGTACATGTATTGACTTTTTTTTTTTTTTTTTGTCGTACAGTTTCGAGGGATCCCATTACCGACTCCCTCTATGAAGGTGGACAATCAAGGGTCTAGGGTCTGAGTGTTCGCAAACAGCTGTGATACAGGTAAGTGATCATTCAGTTTCTATACATGTATTTACTTTTTTTTCTTTTTTGTTGTACAGTTTCCCAGGATCCTGTTACCGACTCCCTCTCTGAAGGTGGAAACGACTAACAAGGATTTTTCCATCTGCATCTCCATTCTCTACTATGACTCTCTGGCTGGTATTCTGTCCATCTTCAACTGTGTGAGGCTGACTGTTCGCAAACAGCTTTGATACAGGTAAGTGATCATTCAGTTTCTATACATGTATTGACTTTTTTTTCTTTTTTGTCGTACAGTTTCCCAGGATCCCGTGACCGACTCCCTCTATGAAGGTGGACAATCAAGGGTCTAGGGTCTGACTGTTGGTAAACAGCTGTGATACTGGTAAGTGATTATTCAGTGCATATACTGACTTTATTTTCTTTTTTGTCGTACAATTTCACAGGATCCTGTTACCGACTCCCTCTATGAAGGTGGACTATCAAGGGTCTAGGGTCTGACTGTTCGTAAACAGCTTTGATACAAGTAAGTGATTATTCAGTTTCTATACACGTATTGACTTTTCTTCTTTCTTGTCATACAATTTCCCAGGATCCCATTACCGACTCCCTCTATGAAGGTGGACTTTCAAGGGTCTAGGGTCTGACTGTTCGTAAAAAGCTGTGATACTGGTAAGTGATCATTCAGTACATGTATTGACTTTTTTTTTCTTTTTTGTCGTACAGTTTCCCAGGATCCCGTGACCGACTCCCTCTCTGAAGGTGGACTATCAAGGGTCTAGGGTCTGACTGTTCGTAAACAGCTGTGATACAGGTAAGTGATTATTCAGCTTCTATACATGTATTGACTTTTTTTTTCTTTTTTGTCGTACACTTTCCCAGGATCCCGTGACCGACTCCCTCTCTGAAGGTGGAAACGACTAACAAGGATTTTTCCATCTGCATCTCCATTCCCTACTATGACTGGCTGGCTAGTATTCTGTCCATCTTGAACTGTGTGAGGCTGACTGTTTGTAAACAGCTGTTATACAGGTAAGTGATCATTCACTTTCTATACACGTATTGACTTTTTTTTTTTTTTCTTTTTTGTCGTAAAGTTTCCCAGGATGCTGTGAAGGTGGAAACGACTAACAAGGATTTCTCCATCTGCATCTCCATTCTCTACTATGACTGGCTGGCAGGTATTCTGTCCATCTTGAACTGTGTGAGTCTGACTGTTCGTAATAGCTTTGATACAGGTAAGTGATCATTCAGTTTCTATACATGTATTGACTTTTTTTTCTTTTTTGTCGTACTGTTTCCTAGGATCCCGTGACCGACTCCCTCTCTGAAGGTGGAAATGACTAACAAGAGTCTATCCATTTGCTTCTCACTTCACAACTCTATATAGGTAAATACAGCTATATTCTGTCCATCTTCAGCTGTGTAAGGCTGAATGTTCGTAAACAGCTGTTATACAGGTAAGTGATTGTTCAGTTTCTATACATGTATTGACTTTTTTTCTTTTTGTCGTACAGTTTCCCAGGATTCCATTATCAACTCCCTCTATGAAGGTGGAAAATCAAGGGTCTAGGGTCTAACTGTTCGTAAACAGCTGTGATACAGGTAAGTGATCATTCAGTTTCTATACACGTTTTGACTTTTTTTCTTTTTTGTCGTACAGTTTCCCAGGATTCCATTACAGACTCCCTCTCTGAAGGTGGACTATCAAGAGTCTAGTGTCTGAGTGTTCGTAAACAGTTTTGATACAGGTAAGTGATCATTCAGTACATGTATTGACTTTTTTTTTCTTTTTTGTTGTACAGTTTCGCAGGATCCTGTGACCGACTCCCTCTCTGAAGGTGGACAATCAAGGGTCTAGGGTCTGACTGTTGGTAAACAGCTGTGATACTGGTAAGTGATTATTCAGTACATATACTGACTTTTTTTTCTTTTTTGTCGTACAGTTTCCCAGGATTCCATTACTGACTCCCTCTCTGAAGGTGGACTGTCTAGGGTCTGAGTGTTCTAAACAGCTGTGATACAGGTAAGTGATCATTCAGTACATGTATTGACTTTTTTTTTCTTTTTTGTTGTACAGTTTCGCAGGATCCCATTACCGACTCCCTTTATGAAGGTGGACAATCAAGGGTCTAAGGTCTAACTTTTGGTAAACAGCTGTGATACTGGTAAGTGATTATTCAGTACATATACTGACTTTTTTTTCTTTTTTCTTGTACAGTTTCGCAGGATCTTGTTACCGACTCCCTCTCTGAAGGTGGACTATCAAGCGTCTAGGGTCTGACTATTGGTAAACAGCTGTGATACAGGTAAGTGATCATGTACATGTATATACATCTATGAAGGTGGACAATCAAGGGTCTAGGGTCTAACTGTTCGTGAACAGCTGTGATACAGGTAAGTGATCATTCAGTTTCTATACACGTATTGACTTTTTTATTTTCTTTTTTGTCGTACAGTTTCCCAGGATCCCGTGACCGACTCCCTCTATGAAGGTGGAAACGACTAACAAGGATTTTTCCATCTGCATCTCCATTCCCTACTATGACTGGCTGGCTGGTATTCTGTCCATCTTCAACTGTGTGAGGCTGACTGTTTGTAAACAGCTGTTATACAGGTAAGTGATCATTCAGTTTCTATACACGTATTGACTTTTTTTTTTTTTTTCTTTTTTGTCGTACAGTTTCCCAGGATGCTGTGAAGGTGGAAACGACTAACAAGGATTTCTCCATCTGCATCTCCATTCTCTACTATGACTGGCTGGCAGGTATTCTGTCCATCTTGAACTGTGTGAGTCTGACTGTTCGTAATAGCTGTGATACAGGTAAGTGATCATTCAGTACATGTATTGACTTTTTTTTTCTTTTTTGTTGTACAGTTTCGCAGGATCCCATTACCGACTCCCTCTATGAAGGTGGACAATCAAGGGTCTAGGGTCTGACTATTGGTAAACAGCTGTGATACAGGTAAGTGATCATTCAGTACATGTATTGACTTTTTTTTTTTTTTTTTGTCGTACAGTTTCCCAGGATTCCATTACCGACTCCCTCTCTGAAGGTGGACTATCAAGAGTCTAGGGTCTGAGTGTTCGTAAACAGCTGTGATACAGGTAAGTGATCATTCAGTACATGTATTGACTATTTTTTTTCTTTTTTGTTGTACAGTTTCGTAGGATCCTGTGACCGACTCCCTCTCTGAAGGTGGACTATCAAGGGTCTAGGGTCTGAGTGTTCGTGAACAGCTGTGATACAGGTAAGTGATCATTCAGTACATGTATTGACTTTTTTTTTTCTTTTTTGTCGTAGAGTTTCGCAGGATCCCATTACCGACTCCCTCTATGAAGGTGGACAATCAAGGGTCTAGGGTCTGACTGTTGGTAAACAGCTGTGATACTGGTAAGTGATTATTCAGTATATATACTAACTTTTTTTTTCTTTTTTGTTGTACAGTTTCGCAGGATCCTGTTACCGACTCCCTCTATGAAGGTGGACAATCAAGGGTCTAGGGTCTGACTATTGGTAAACAGCTGTGATACAGGTAAGTGATCATTCAGTACATGTATTGACTTTTTTTTTTCTTTTTTGTCGTACAGTTTCGCAGGATCCCATTACCGACTCCCTCTATGAAGGTGGACAATCAAGGGTCTAGGGTCTGACTGTTGATAAACAGCTGTGATACTGGTAAGTGATTATTCAGTACATATGTGATATCCGTGATATCAAAAGTACAAAAAAAGACAGACCAACCACACCTTTAGGTTGTCTTTAATTAACCAAGTGCTGGAACTCACAACAACACTGTTCTCTGGGCAGCTACCAGCTTCAACTGGTTTCTTCTTCTAAGACACTCACAGTAGCTCTACTCTAGTGCCCCCTACTGGTTCTCAAAAACATAACCATTTTACACATTCACATTACTACATATTTCCCTCCTCTTAAAGAGTTCACTTAATGAAAAAACGAACAAAAAAAACATTTATAATACTGTTTCACAAAATGAATCTTTCGTTTTCCGTTTGCATTCAGTACAAAGTAGGTAGTCTTTTTTTTTTTTTTTTTTTAAACAACTATCACCTAAATCAGTAAAGCAAACAAACAGCAATCTATTAACATTAACATAACAATTGCATTCTCTCTTGTTTTTTCATTTTCAGTTTTCTCTGTTTCTTTCTTTCTTTTTTTTTTTTTTACTGTTCGTAGTCCTGTAAGTGAGTAGGCTTCCTTACAGTCCTTTGTGAGCGACGCAATGTTGTTCCACAACTCTGAGAATTGTCAGTACTGACACTGACACTCACGGATTGTCCCTGCGGATTTGGAATCTCAGAGTCCTTGACAAAGTCCTTTGTCTGTTCCTTTTCTGAGATTTTGATGGTTTCAGCTATGTCTGTTTCTAGCAACAGTGGATTTGAAAGTCTGTCTGACACATTCGTCTCTGAGATCTGACTGTTCTCAGCTCCAGCCAAAATCTGATCCACATGTCTTCGTACAATCTTGCCATCACCCAGTCTGACCTTGTAGGATACTGGACCCGTCACTTCTTCAATGAGTCCCCGAATCCATTTAGGACCATGGCTGAAATTCCTTGTCATTACCACAACTCCTTGTTCAAATTCTCGACCCTGGCGTTGCTTGTCGTGACTCTTCTTCTGTTTGCCCTGTTTCTCAATCACCCTCCTCTTTAAGTCTGGATGCACCAGGTCTAAGGTTGACCTAAGTTTTCTACCTTGTAACATCTCTGCAGGTGACTTCCCTGTTGTAGACTGCGGTGTAATCCTGTAACTGAACAACACTCGAGCCACTTTTGTAGAGATGCTGCCTTCTCCAGCTTTTTTCATCATGGTCTTGAACGTCTGAACTGCTCTTTCCGCAAGACCATTTGAGGAGGCATGGAAGGGAGCAGAAGTCACGTGTGTAATTCCATTCTTTGTCATGAATTCTTTAAACTCTGCACTCATAAAGCAAGCACCATTATCTGAAATTATCATTTCTGGTAGTCCTTGGATGCTAAAACTTTTGCGCAGACACTCAATGGTAACAGAAGAGGTAGCTGCATGTACAGGATAGACATCTAACCATTTGGAATGAGCATCAATGACTATGAGAAACATTTGTCCCATAAATGGTCCTGCATAGTCGATGTGCAATCGTCTCCATGGTTTGTCCGGCCACTCCCATGGGTGAAGTGGGGCTACAGCTGGACATTTTTGCATTTCCTGACACTTTGAACATCTTTTCACTGTAGCTTCAATATCCTGGTCAAGCTTTGGCCACCAGAAATAACTTCTGGCTAGGGCCTTCATTCGGGTAACTCCAGGATGGCATTGGTGTAGTTGGTTCAGGAGATCTTGGCGTCCCCTATTTGGCACCACCACACGTGCACCCCACAAGATGCAACCATCTTGGACACTCAGTTCATCTTTTCTCACAGCAAATGGCATAAACTGAGGATCCATCACCTGCTCTGGCCTGCCTCTCATTATGTATTCTCTGACCCTGGACAAAACAGTATCTTTGGTTGTCCACTTGCGCACATCACCATCAGACACCAGTGCTATTTCCTCCATCATTAGCACTCTGTCTTCCTGTTCCTTTACCACTTCTGAACATGGAAGTGGCAATCTGCTCAGAGCGTCAGCATTGCCATGGTCTTTGCCTGGCTTGTAGATAATGACATACTCATAAGCTCGCAAGGCTACTGACCACCGTTGTACTCTTGGCGATACCATCTGAGGAACAGCTTTCATTTCATTGAAAAGGGACAGAAGGGGCTTGTGATCAGTGCAAATGGTAAACTTTCTACCATACAAGTACTTGTGAAAGCGTTGCACTCCAAACATCACAGCAAGTCCTTCCTTGTCCAATTGCGAATAATTGCGCTCCGCTGGTGTTAGTGTTCGCGACATGAAACTAATGGGCCTTTCTTCCCCATTGGACATTCGATGTGACAACACAGCCCCAACCCCGTAGGGTGATGCATCACATGAGAGAATGAGATCCTTCTGACTGTCATAATGCACTAACACGTGCGATGACTGCATGAGCTTTTTAGATTTCTCAAAAGCAGCTTCTTGCTCCTTTCCCCAGTGCCAGTTGGTATCTTTTCTCAGTAGCTGATGTAGAGGAGCTAACAAAGTTGACAGATTTGGTAGAAATCTGTTGTAATAGTTTAACAATCCAAGATACGCCTTGAGCTCTGTCACATTTGTTGGTGAAGGTGCTTCCTGAATGGCCCTGACCTTATTCTGCAGTGGGTGCAGTCCTGTAGAATCCACTTTATGTCCCAGGAACTCTGCTTCTTTGCCCATGAACGAGCATTTGCTCCGTTTTAGCCGCAAGCCTGCTTCTTCTAACCTTGTTAGAACTTCACTTAGGGCTTTGAGGTGTTCCTGGTCATTCTTGCCCGTCAGTAGAATGTCATCAAGATACACTGCTACATTGGGGATTCCCTGCAGTAATCCCTCCATGATTCGTTGGAAGATTGCAGGACTGGAGGAAACTCCAAAAGGAAGTCGATTCACTGCAAACAGACCCTTGTGCGTGCTAATAGTGACATAAGGTTTGGATTCCTCATCTAGAGTCACTTGTTGATAGGCATGACTTAAGTCTAACTTGGTGAACTTCTCACCACCTGCCAACTTCTCAAAGAGATCCTCAACTCTTGGAAACGGATACTGCTCTAACTTGGATACTCGGTTGACCGTTAATTTGTAATCACCACAAATTCTCACTGACTTGTCCGGTTTTAAAACTGGAACAATAGGCGCTGCACATTCTGAGAATTTCACAGGTTCTAGAATGTTTTCCTCTACTAGCCTATCTATCTCTGCCTCTACTTTCTGCTTCATTGCATAGGGAACGGGTCTTGGTTTGAAAAACCTTGGAACAGCTTCTTTGTCAACATGGATTTTTGCGGGAGGACCCTTCCATGTCCCCAATCCTTCCTTGAACACCATGTCATGCTGTGCCAGTACGTCCTGCACTGTCTGCGTAGTCGCAGTAAGTTGGTTTAAAGAACACCAGTCTACAGCCAGTTCTCTGATCCACCCACGCCCTAATAAATTTGGACCCTTACCTGCCACTACTACTACAGGTAGCTGTTTGACAATGTCCTTGTACACTACACTGACCTTTGCTACACCTAAGGTTTCTACTCTTTCTCCTGTGTACGTTTTGAGATTCACAGAACACTTGCCTAGTTCCGAAATGTTTTCCTTGCTTTCTAGTTTTGCATACTCTGCCTGCGTCAAAATTGTAACGCTACACCCAGTGTCTACTTCAAAGTTGACATTCAAGTCATTAACTTTGAGCTGAAGCTTGATTGGCTCTACTTTAGGAATGTTTGTCTCTTTTAAATTGTGCATTGTGAATATCTCTTCTGCTTCATTTTCTGAGTTGGAATTTTCACTGATGTGATTGGCTGACTGCTTGTTTTCCCTTTTTTCATACCTTTTCTTTCCTCCCCCTGTAGGCCTGGAGTGATCGACAGGTAACTTTGCTCTGCACCTTTTTTTAATGTGTCCCACTTTTTTACATTTGTGGCATTTTTCTTTTGCAAACCGGCACTCTGGCGCCATGTGTTCACCTCCACATCGGTAGCAAACAGTACGTGAGCGATTTCCATCTCGTGCTTTTGGTCCTGCAAAGAACTTGCACACCATCTCCCGCTTGTCTGCCACGACACTGTGAAACTTACTCTGTCCTTGAAGATCCTGAATATCTTTAGAAGCAGTCTCTATTGCTTGAGCAAGCTTCAGGGCTTTGTCATATGTTAGCTCAGGCTCCGCTAACAATCTACGCTGCATGCGATCATCTTCAATACCGCAAACAAGCCTGTCCCTCAACATTTCTGTCAGCTTATCTCCATAATTGCAGTGTTGAGCCAGTTCACGAAGTACAGCCACATATTCAGAAACACTCTCCTTTGGTTTCCTATTCCTTGAATTAAACTTGAAACGCTGTACTATCTCACTTGGCTTGGGGTTGTAATGCGCTTTCAGCAGTTCCACCAGCTCATCATAGGTTTTCTCCCCTGGTTTGGTAGGACTTAACAAGTTTCTCATGAGACTGTAGGTTTGACTTCCCACCGAGCTAAGAAGAATTGCACGTTTCTTAGCAGCATCTGTAATCTCATTTGCCTCGAAGAAATGTGATAACACCTCACAATACTCCTCCCAGGACTGATTTCCATTATCAAAAGGAGTGAGAGTTCCTACCATAGCTGCCATGCTCTGGATGTCTTGCAAAAAAAAAACCTTGCACAGTCCTCTTTTAAAAAAAAAAAAAGGTCCAAAGAGCTGAATTATTGTCCACTGTTTCCTCGTCGCCAGATGTGATATCCGTGATATCAAAAGTACAAAAAAAGACAGACCAACCACACCTTTAGGTTGTCTTTAATTAACCAAGTGCTGGAACTCACAACAACACTGTTCTCTGGGCAGCTACCAGCTTCAACTGGTTTCTTCTTCTAAGACACTCACAGTAGCTCTACTCTAGTGCCCCCTACTGGTTCTCAAAAACATAACCATTTTACACATTCACATTACTACAAAGACCACTTGAACAAGACAAGATACCAGCTAACAGGATCACACCACAAACACATAGCGCTTAAATTCACAGCAACTACAGGCTGGAGCGAGGCTCCTTAAATGCTCCCAGTCCCACATAAACACACAATCAACACAAACGAGGCAGAAGTCCTTTTATGAGCCTGTGGACGGCGCCCCAGGGAAGGGCGCAATAAGGAGGGCTGACACCATCCCAGAGAATATTCCTGCCTTGTGCCAAAAAATTCCAGAAGGAAGAAAATAGATTATGAAACAAGCGTTTTTTCTTTTTCCTAATTTTGTCTCTGTATTCATGTTTTCTATTCAAACAATCCACATGTTTTTGCTCACATAAGCAGTGTGTGAGGGTTGCAGACTCTAATTTTTTGGCCTCCCAGTCAGAGCTTATCAAACCTAATGCTGAGCGTGACCTAGTAGTGTATACTGGTCAGTGCCTAAATCTGAACGGGTCCCATCAATAAGCTTTGAAACCTGAACACAAGAAGTACAGTTTTTTGGCAGTTATTCAGCAGTTTCTTATTTTTTAAATCTACATTCCACCTTAACTGACATAACAGCTACATTCTGGCACTAGTACAATACTACAGCATCATTTAAGGTGGAACAGAAATTTATATAAGAAGCCAACATCTATCTCACATGTAGGGTAGCCTCCAATATGTGCTGTGCTACTCACCTCCAGCTGCATTCCTCCACGCAGCAAAACTCAGTGGGGAAATGTGAGATTTGACAAGTTGTGTAGTGTACCTCAGGCTTAATAAGCTCATTTTTAGATTTTAATAAAGATTAAAAATAGCATTGTTAAAATGTACAGTATTAAAATGTGCACCTTAATCACTTAAGAGCCAGTGGTTGTTTGGGGACAACAAGTAAATATTAAACCTGTGGGCTACACTTATACTGTTAATTATTGATGCAGTCCACAGCTAAAAAGGTAAAAGTAGTCATTGTCACACAAAAACCTTATATCTTCATTTTGTCGTCTTACACTTTATGACATAATGTGAATCTAACATTGTTCTTCACATAGTATCAGAATCTCATGATAAATGGATCAATAGAAATGCTCCAAAATGATTTTTGAAAGTTAAGAAGATTTTTTCACCCTTATGTAAAGTTTTTTGGAGATATAAGATATCAGTGCACAATCTGTCACTGCTGTTCCCTGCTGTTCCCTGCTTTCGACACCAGAGGTTCTCCTCACCATGGTCTTACTGAAGCACTAAACCTGCTTTGCTAGTTCAGACCATGTCTTCAGCTTATGAATACAGAGGAGGAGGAGATGAGTCAGTGGACAGTGGGCTCTCCCTCCTTTGATGGTTTTAACATTAGGGTGAGTAGCAATGGCGTTCACAGCCCTTTTAATCCTGGCTCTGAAATTAAATGTGTGCATTATAGAAAAAAAACACTTGCTTTTTTAGCTTTTTTGGCATTCATTTGGGATGGATTACACAATATACACAAATGTCTCAATTTGCCAAAGGTTCTGCTTGAGAAATAATAATATATTATAGGACTGGTTTCAGTGTTTACCTGCTCAAGTTTGCAAAGATCTCGCTCCAGAGCTCCTCTTTTCTCAAGGTTTCTCTCGCTCTCAATTTTCTTCTTTAGAATCATCAGTGGGACTTCACGGGATGGGGTAAGATGTGTTGGTGCAAAAGAGTTTGCTTTATGAGCATGTTCTGCCTGAGTTTCTGGGTCTGGACAACCCAAGAAGTCCCCAATGGCCAGTTTGCTGAGCTCCTGGACATTGAGAATAAAAGAAGCAGTTCAGGTGATTCAATTTTACAGTAGGTTTTACTGTAGGATTTTTTAGATTCGATTCAGTTCAAATGAATTAGGATACTTTTTGTATGGTGAGAACCTTTGCAAGTACTTACTGTGTTTCCATAATGACAGGGGGTAGATTCTGTCAAATTGCATCTCAAATACTGAAACTGGTCCTGGAAGGTTGTTCTGGTCAGGTCAGACTTTTTGAAAAAGAAATGTCAATGAAAACCCTGTAAATAAAAAAGTCCTTATACTGTGTTGTGCCATCAGCTGTAACAGTACTACCACTCAACTTAGGATCTTATGTTCAGGGCTCAGCGGTCTAATGTGCCACTCTCGAGCAATGCTTTGCCATCAGCAGCCAGAGCCCAGGAAAGCACAACTGGCTGTGCTCTCTCTAGGAGGGTAGATGGTGCTCTCTCCCCTCATCACTCTTAAGCGATGTTGGCTGGCACAGGTGTCTGTTAGCTGATACGATGAGACTGGGGATCCAGCGCTTTCCTCCAAGTGTGTCAGCTGTCCGGCAATGATCACAATTGGCAGTGTTTTTATATATATATATATATATATATATATATTACTATTTTTAGTCTTCCAAGTGGATCAGAAGTCTAATATCATACCACTATGGCCCAGGGGTCGCAAGTTAAAATCCTGAGCCATGCTTTGCCATCAGCGTCCGGAGTCCATGTGGTACTGTAATAGGAACCACCGCTGTATCAAGAAATGAGCAGGTGAAATTTCTTCCCTCCATCAACTGTCCATCGAACATCTTTATGATAAACTAGAATGGAAATTGTGAGCCAGGCCCTCTTGTTCACCCCACAAATGCTCTAACTGATACATGGGCAAAACGTCCCACAGGTATCCAGTGTGCTATCACAGTGGTAGCGATGTCGGACAAGGTCGAAAGGCAGTAACTGGTGTGCGATTTTGAGTCAATAGGTATGTCTTTGCACCACTTTCCTTTACAATAATAGCTCAAACAAGGAGTCTCAAGCTCAGCTTACCTTAGATTACAGTTACATTTAAGGCATTTAGCAGACGCTCTTCTCCAGAGCGACTTACAAAAGTGCTTTACTGTTTACTCAAGAAGAACCTCAGCATGTTTTAATAGACTGAAATTCAAAGATCCTCTAATCTAACACTCTACTAAACACAAGTCAGTATGGAGACCATAATACTCTTCGCCTAAGTACTCTCGGAAGAGAAGGGTCTTCAGTCTGGAAACATCGGATCAGCATCTCCTTTACTTCAGCCTCTCTTATTGGAGCACAAGACTGTCAATAAGGACATTGTCCTCTTCTGTGTGAAATGAAAAAGCCATCTACCATCGATAAAGTCTAAACTAAACAGCTTACGTTTATGTTTTTTGGGAGATGTTCAATCATGGATCCAGAGAAACAGCTTTCCATGTAAATCACCATCTGCAGTCTTGTACAGGACAATGTCAATAGCATTACTTTCAGAAATGAAAGACTGGGCATGTTGTGTTCCTACTGACCTTTGAGAACTGGTGGCATCTAGGCATCTTAGTTATGGTGTCAACAAGGTTATACGCATGAAGCTGAGATGAGGTAAAGCATGTTAGATGCTGATTTTAAATGTATAAAATTCTGAAAATTAGGAAAACAGGAATACAGCTTACTGTATCATTGGGAAAGGCAAACAGTCCTTTACCCCCATGATCCGAAAGGTATACAAAAATGTTGTTATTTTTACCCCTGTTGATGAAAACAGGTAGACAGTTTATTATTATCATTATTATTATTATTATTATTATGTATGTATTTATTTTGTTGTTATTATTTTTACATTTAATAATCAGATGCTTCAAGAGGTGTCAAGTCACAAAGTACAAATACTTCATTATGTTTAATTTTGGTTATATTTACTTTACTGGAGTAATTAATTTTTAGTTCTACTCCTCACATTTTTACCCAATCATCTAAACTTTCTCCTCCTTACATTTTAAAAACAGCCTCGTTACTCCTATTTCATTTTCTTTAGTTTTCATTCCGGCTCATCATCCTTCAAAAAACAAAAAAACAAAAAAACCAAAAAAAATAAAAAACCCCATATCCAGACTTTTGGCACCATTACAAAACTTCTAGACAACGACTCCTCATATTTTCCTCCATGAAGCACATGTTAATGCTCAGTAGAGCACAGAGATGCTCCTTTAATAGAATTGATATTACTAAAATGCTTCATTTTCAATGGGCAGATCTGCAGCTGAAACAGGAGCCTAGTGCAGCCCCACATTTTTCAACATCAACATTTTAATAGAACATTCTCCTCATTATGGCTTTTAGAGAAATGGGTTTTTGGGGAGGGGGATGGGTGGTAGTGCACTATAGACCCCTGTGGTGCGGCCTAAGCGTTTGGTCTTTGTTTTCCTTCCATTACTTTTTCTTTTCTACTTGAAGTCGTTCTGAAACCAGTACTTTTACACTTTTACTGGAGTAAAGCTTAAGTTGAATCTTCAACTTTTGTAGAAGTTTTTTAAAAACCTAGTATCTCCAATTCTCCAATAACACTTGTGTCAATACTTTTGACATATTTGGACGTTTAGTCGTTTAGTGTTTATACAGTTGAGAAATTACCTTTTTAAGACTTTTTTTGGTCCCCGTCTGTTTCTTAACACGTGCTTCATCTCCACAGAGAACAGCCAGAAAATTGCTGGTTGATACATCCTGTACAGAGCAAAGTGAATTACTTGGATTGATTAAATGTAATTATCTCATGCAATGGGGCAAAAAGTATTTAGTCAGCCACTAAGTGTATAGTTCTCTTACTTAGAAAGATGAGAGAGGTCTGTAATTTTCATTATATGTACACTTCAACTATGAGAGACAAAATGAGAAAACAAATCCAGGAAATGTTTTAAGAATTTATTTGTAAATTATGGTGGAAAATAAGTATTTGGTCACCCACAAACAAGCAAGATTTCTGGCTCTCACAGACCTGTAATTTCTTCTTTAAGAGGCTTCTCTGTCCTCCACTCGGTACCTGTATTAATGGCACCTGTTTGAACTTGTTAACAATATAAAAGACACCTGCCCACAACCTCAAACAGTCAGACTCAAATTTAATCCAGATCCAGAAGAGGATTGGGGGAATATCATGTTATCTGATGAAACCAAAATAGAACTTTTTGGGAAAAACTCAACTTGTTGTGTTTGGAGGAGAGTGAATGCTGAGTTGCATCCAAAGAACACCATACCAACTGTGAAGCATGGGGGTGGCAACATCATGCTTTGGGGCTGTTTTTCTGCTCAGGGGACAGGACGACTGGTCCGTGTGAAGGGAAGAATGAACAGGGCCATGTATTGTGAGATTTTAAGCCAAAACCTCCTTCCATCAGTGAGAGTATTGAAGATGGAACGTGGCTGGGCCTTCCAGCATGACAATGATCCCAAACACACAGCTCAGACAACGAAGGAGTGGCTCTGTAAAAAGCATTTTAAAGTCCTGGTATGGCCTAGCCAGTCTCCAGACCTCAACCCCACAGAAAATTTGTGGAAGGAGTTGAAAGTCTGTGTTGCCCGCCGACAGCCCCAAAACATCACTGCTCTAGAGGAGATCTGCATGGAGGAATGGGCCCAAATACCAGCTACAGTGTGTGCAAACCTGGTGAAGACTTACAGGAAACGTTTGACCTCTGTCATTGACAACAAAGGGTATGTTACAGAGTATTGCGTTAAACTACTGTTATTGACCAAGTACTTATTTTCCACCATTATTTACAAATAAATTCTTTAAAAATCCTACGTGATTTCCTGGATTTTTTTTTCTCATTTTCTCTCTCATAGTTAATGTGTACCTATGATGAAAATTACAGACCTCTCTAATCTTTCTAGGTAGGAGAACTTGCACAATCAGTGGCTGACTTAATACGTTTTGGTCCCATTGTAGTATGCATTGGTATAATGCAAATCTGAAAAAATACTTACATGTCCGGTGTAGTCTTTCAGGACTCCTGGATAAACGTTTGGGCCATCAGGCTCGTTGATGATTTCTCCTGGATTTGGGTTCCTGTTGATAGGAGCAAAAAAAAAAAAAGCTTCAATAATTATTTCAACTCTGTAACTCCGTAACACATACAACTGCAAATTACTTGAAACATCATTTGTAAAATATATCAAATCTATATTAAATATATATTAATAGAAATGTAAATGTCTAAATGAAAAAGTTATAACTGTCACGGTTTGACATTGGAGACATTGGAGACTATTTATTAATAAACAAAAATCTAAAGCATGAAACTGAACACACCCACAAGGACATGCACACGACTAGACAAGGGACGACTGAAACAAAGAGGTACTTATACAGAGGATAACAAGGAACATCTGGGAGTGACAAGGGGGCGTGGTTACAAAGGAGACACTGGTGGAAGCACTAATGGACAGGCGTGGCTAGGACAGACAAGACACAAACAGAGCCTTGGGAGCTTGGGAGCACATGGCAACACAAAACAAACGCAGACATGACAATAACATCCCCACATGTATTCCTTATAACTTAAAATGGCTAAAAGATAAAGGGTTAACCATTAGAAATTAGCCGTTCCACTGTCCACTAAATCATCTACAAAAAGTGGAACAACTGACCTTTATGGCCAGATCAGGACATCCCAGCAAATTCACCCCAGAGCAGACCTGAAGATGAGTAAAGAAGTCTCCAACAATCTTAAAATGTCATCAAATCTAGCATCTATCATCAGAAAGATACCGAACAAGCTTGTTTTTCTTTGACAGGAAAGGGATTCCTCACCTCCCATGAAAATCATCACTGATCAAGTGTTCTGATATCTTTTTAAACCTCTTCCTAGACCCCTCTGCATCTTCACCCTTCTTTCTGAAGGCCTCAGAGAACTCTCTGGATCTGGCCATAATGGTGATCTTCTTCACCACTCACTTCAACCATCAAGATCAGACCAGACTAAACATCTGAGGTTTAAATAAAACTCCAGACTCCTCCAGAATAATCCTCTCCAACCATGTCCTGATCATCTGCAGCTGATGTTCTGCACCTAAGTCTGATTCTACACATTTGAAAGAATAATAAATGTGGGGAGTTCGTACCTTTTTCCTCAAAGAAAAATAAATTGATATTAATTCCATTTTATAAACAATTTTAAAAGACATATCCCTCACAGTTATATTCTATTATTTAGTATATTACAACCTTTACAGTTTTGTGGCTCTTATAATTAGTACATTAGACCCTTACAGTTAGTTCTGTTACTAGTATTTTAAACCCTCACAGTTCTTTTATTCAGTATATTAAATTTTCACAGTTATTAAGTTGTACTATTTAGTATATTAGGATATACATTATGTATTAAAAATATATACTATATGGATAAACCCCTTAACAAACCTTACAGTTGTCCTTAATGTGAAGCTTTAAAATTAATTAAAAGGAAAAGAGAGAAAAAAGCATTAAAATCCACAATTTAATGTATTCTTTATTTTTATTCAGTTAAATTTGAATAGATAGATACTCTTTATTCATACCTGATATCTGTCGGTTGTCCACTCTCCGGAATCAGGAGCTGGAAGAACAGTCTTGCTCTGTGTCTCACCCTTGACCAGATTGTACAAGACTGAAACTAACCAGGCCTGCTTTAGATATCAGCATGATCAGCATCAGGGGGGCTGAACCTCCCCACTACACAAATTTACTTTCAGTTTCATTCAGCATCATCCCATATAAATCATTTCAGATGTGGAAAAATAGCCAAGAAGACGTGACAGTCATATAATAAACATGAACACTTTGCCATCATCATGCCATCATCATCACCATCATCTGGTGCCTGTTTGAGATATTAATATTGTCATAGAGAGAAACTGCAGACTCACTCTGTCAAGATTTTTCTTTCATTTTTCACTTATATAGAATAACCCTACAGAAATAGTTCAGATCAGTTTATTCTAGAGCAGCATCTTTTATATTCTGAACTGTAGCTGATTTATGAATATTAGCCTCCTGGACAATAAATTAGTTACCTTGCGTGTTTAAGGCAGTAAAAACTTTAGGGTCCTGTAGATGGCGCTGCACAAGGATGAGCAGGCTATGAAAACCTGCAACGGGGTTCCCGGATTGAGAAGAGGTGGTACAGGAAATTCTCATTAGAATTGTGGCCGAAAGACAAAGCTGATGGACAGGGATCGCTGGAGGGTTTCACGGCTAGAGAATGAAAATTGATTCACTTCACAGAATCGCTTTTAAATGCAGACAATGCAGGTCCTTCACCACCAATTTCTGAAAGGAAACTGCATACCATGAACATATAAAGCAGAGTGGCATGCAAGAGGCCTTTGCTCATTTCAGTTTAAGAATGAGGAGTATGAGGAGAATTCCCTGTAGACTGGGATTTTTGCCACTGCTGGTAGACCCATATGACCGTATGCTTCCTACAGCTTCCATACACCTGCAGATTCAGCTACTTATTTTCAGCTACTACTACTTTGTGAACACCATTTACTCTCAAACTTGTCCCCCATCTCTATCACCCTTCCCTGATGTACTTCAGCTGCTGACAACCAGCAAAAACTAATAACCAGGCCTGCTTCAGATATCAGCATGAGATATAGGATATCAGATATAAGCACCTTGCATGTTTAAGGTGGTAGGAAGCTCCTGCAGATGGTGCTTTACATCCTTCGAGCTACAGGTCTTTACTGTGATCTTTCAATTTACTTTGCAAACTCCTTGATTTAAAGAAGCATGAAGCCTTGAGGTATTTGAGGTGTTGATGACCAGTTATGTTTCACGACTTGGACATGTTCCAAACCTGAGTCCATCATGCAAATTTCTGCTTTACAATATCTGGAGAATTCGACATCACATTTTTAAACATCAACTAAAGACCCACTTTTAGCACTAATATCACATCTATTAAAGCTTTCATTGCATTTACAGCAATACCTACATATTGCACTGCTCATGTTTGTCTCCACAGGGTTTCAGACAGTTTAGTTATCTCTACATTCAGGTTCTAGGAATTGTGCATTTCTTGGAAATTGTTCATATAAGGTATTGTGCGGCTCATTCCTGGCAATGCCATGGCTCAAAACTGCCTTTAACTCAGGGTCTATCGACACTAGCTTTGGGAGATAATTAAGCACTTTTGTAAGGTGCATCCCCTAATCACTATTCCACTAGTGGCCAGCAGAGGGCACACAGAACACATGCTTATACTTAGAGTCTTTAAACTTAGAGGTATCTTTTAATTTTGAGTCTATTCAAACTAACTGAGGTTATTCTTGGGTAAATAGCAAAGCACGTTTGTAAGTCACTCTGGAAAAGAGCATTTGCTAAATGCCGTAAATGTAAATGCTTAAGGTTAATTTTACATAATTTCAAATGTGTTTCCTCTGTTTGGTCAGTTGAAAGACCAGTGCAATGAGCTCTAAAGCTCATATATTCATTAAAGGCACAGGAATGTCAAGGGGATAAAACGTCTTGTCACCAGAAAGGCACATGCTTGTACAATTTGCTCTGTGATAAACCTGAAAGGTTTAAGGCTGCATGAGAACTGTAATATAGATATATAACTGCTGTTTAACAGAAGTATAGAATGGGCCAATGTTTGCTGGGTTGGATAAACTTAATGTAACACATGTTCACAGTCAGTGATGGTCATGTGTTTATAATACATATATCTAAAAGGTTCCTTCTTTCAAACATTAGAGTTATTATTAGCAGTGCTAGAATAAAATAGTACAGTGTATTTCAAATGCACAAACATTGCAGTCAGAATCTGGGGCTGTTTTAGACATCAGAATTATTAATAGTATCAACTTAAAGGAGAGAAACTGCAGACTCACGCTGTACAACCTTACTTTCACTTTCACTCATATATGATCATCCCACATTCAGTAACAGCATCTCTATCTCTCTCTCTCTCATATATATATATATATATATATATATATATATACACACACACACACACACACACACACACTGAGGAAAAAAAGTATTTAGTCAGTCACCAATTGTGCAAGTTCTCCCACTTAAAAAGATGCGAGAGGCCTGTAATTTACATCATAGGTAGATCTTAACTATGAGAGACATAATGAGAAAAAATAATTCTGAAAATCACATTGTCTGATTTTTAAATAATTTATTGGCGAATAATGGTGTAAAATAAGTATTTGGTCAATAATAAAAGTTCATCTCAATACTTTGTTATATATCCTTTGTTGGCAATGACAGAGGTCAAACGTTTTCTGTAAGTCTTCACAAGGTTGGCACACACCGTTGCTGGTATGTTGGCCCATTCCTCCGTGCAGATCTCCTCTAGAGCAGTGATGTTTTGGGGCTGTCGGTGGGGAACACTGACTTTCAACTCCCTCTTTTCTATAGGGTTGAGATCTGGAGACTGGCTAGGCCACTCCAGGACCTTGAAATGCTTCTTACGAAGCCACTCCTTTGTTGCCCTGGCAGTGTGCTTGGGATCGTTGTCATGGTGAAAGACCCAGCCACGTTTCATCTTCAATGCCCTTGCTGATGGAAGGAGGTTTGCACTCAAAATCTCACAATACATGGCCCCATTCATTCTTTCATGTACACGGACCAGTCGTCCTAGTCCCTTTGCAGAGAATCAGCCCCAAAGCATGATGTTGCCACTCCCATGCTTCACAGTTGGTATGGTGTTCTTTGGATGAAACTTAGCATTCACTCTCCTCCAAACACAACCAGTTGTGTTTGGCACGGCAAGATCTGAGTCCCTGGCGGCGTAGTGTGTTACTGACGATAGCCTTTGTAACGTTGGTCCCAGCTTTCTGCAGGTCATTCACTAGGCAGAACCCACTCTGTGCATGAACTTGATGAGACTCCACTGAACTCTGCCTGCAAGGCACCTTTTACCACCCTGTATCCTGTCATTATTTTAAATGTTTTTTTTAATAATGCAACACCATTAAACATTTTTGATAATGTAATAGCAGTGATGTGTGAAGATTAAGACACACCTAGGGCTGGGCCTAAATGTCCAAATATTATATTAAAGGACCATAAACTCTTTAAGATATATGTAAATGAGCTTTGTTCTAATTAGCTGTTTCTCTTAAGTTTAAGCACTTAACTATGGAGTGAAGCATTTGTCAAGTTCTATCAGATGTATGAAGTGGAGAATTTAGAATTTAATTTCAGGTCATTTCTCCTGTGTGGGGTGAAACTTTTGGCGTTCTCGGTCAGGTACTTTAAACTACAGGATGTGGGAAAATGAACATTTTATTTTAGGTCTTTTCAACTGTGTGAAATTCTGTTTCAGGTACTTTAAGCTAGATACAGTGGGGTATGAAATGTTTGATTTCTGATATTTACAGAATTTTTAGGATTACATTTCAGGGGGGTGAATCATGTTATCTGAAAAATGGGCTACGCTAATCCTCTTACAGAATCCATAGGGGGCGCTACAAACTGTGCAATGCTGTTGTATCCCGTATTCAGAGCTATGCTACTGAATTCTGTATGAGAAGTAGCAGAACTTTCCTACAGACCACAGTAACAGAACCCTGTTCTACCAGAATAGAGTAGCGTAACAATGTCTTACAGAACACAGTAGCCTGAAACTGTTCATTCACAACAGAGTAGCATAACGCTTTCTTTCAGAAGACATTAGAATCATTATTTTGATATAGAATACAGTACCAGTACTCTTTCAACCAGAACACAGTAGCATAACACTACACAACCAGCATAGAGGAGCATAACTCACACAGAATACAGTATTCAATTCAAATGAATTTTATTTATACAGCACTTTCACAACAAATGTGGTCACACAGCAGCTTTACAGAGATCCGGGTCCAAGCCTCTTCTGAGCAAGCCAGTGGCAACAGTTGCAAGGAAAAACTCCCTCAGATCGAAAGGAAGAAACCTTGAGACTCAAAAAGGGAACCCACCCTCCTCTGGTCAACACCGGATAGCACAATGAAAAGCAGAACAGGAATAATCCGGATCCGGTTCCGGTTTCTTGGTCCGAGAAATGGTGCTCCGCCGTGTACATACCGCCTAGCGCTAGCGCTAATGCTAATGCTAAGGAGGCACTGTGGGAACTGCACGGGGGCATCAGCGATCTGCAGACCAAACATCCAGACGGACTGTTCATTGTCGCCGGAGATTTCAACCATGCAAATCTCCAGTCAGTCCTCCCTAAATTCCATCAACATGTGGACTTTGCCACGAGAGGAGCGAACGCGCTGGACCTTGTTTACACAAACATCCCCAGCGCGAACCGGGCCGAGCCCCGCCCCCACCTCGCGTTCTCGGACCACATGTCTGTGTGGCTGACTCCAGCATACACACCCCTCATCAGACGCTCCAGACCAGTTCAGAAGCAGGTGAGAACCTGGCCGGCAGGAGCCATCTCTGCCCTTCAGGACTGTTTTGAGTGCACTGCATGGGACATGTTTAGGGAGGCTGCGACTGAAGGCGACTCTGTTAACTTGGAGGAGTACACAGCATCAGTCACTGGCTACATCAGTAAGTGTATTGATGATGTCACTGTCTCCAAGACCATCACCACACGCCCAAATCAGAAGCCGTGGATGACTCCTGAGGTGCGTGCGCTACTGAGGACCCGCGACTCGGCCTTCAGAGTGGGTGACAAGGCGGCCCTAAGGAAAGCAAGAGCCAAATTGTCACGAGCCATCCGAGAGGCAAAGCGCGCACATGCCCAGAGAATCCACAACCACTTTAAGGACACCGGTGACACACGGCGCATGTGGCAGGGCATCCAGGAAATCACAAACTACAGGACAATGCCACCGTCCTGTGACAGTGATGCCTTCCTTCCAGATGCGCTGAACGACTTTTATGCACGGTTTGAGGCACAGAACAACACGTTGGTGAGAAAGACCACACCCAAGCCGGACGAACAGGTGTTGTGCCTGACTGCAGTGGACGTGAGGAAAACTCTGCGCAGAGTCAACCCACGAAAAGCTGCAGGACCAGACAACATCCCCGGCAGAGTGCTCAGAGAGTGTGCAGACCAGTTGACAGATGTTCTCACGGACATCTTCAACGTCTCCCTGCGCAGCTCCACTGTCCCAACGTGCCTCAAGACCACCACCATCGTCCCCGTGCCGAAGAAGTCCACGGTGTCCTGCCTCAATGACTACCGTCCCATAGCTCTCACGCCCATCATCATGAAGTGCTTCGAGAGGTTAGTCATGAGGAACATCAAGAACCAACTGCCCTCTTCATTGGACCCCCTGCAATTTGCATATCGTCCCAACCGCTCCACGGACGATGCCATCACCACCACCCTTCATCTCTCCCTTACCCACCTGGAGAAGAAGGACACCTACGTCAGAATGCTGTTCATAGACTTCAGTTCAGCATTCAACACCATCATCCCACAGAACCTCACGAGGAAGTTAAGCCTGCTGGGCCTCAACACCCCCCTCTGCAACTGGATCCTGGACTTCCTGACAGGGAGGCCCCAGTTAGTCCGGTTCGGGGACAGCAGCTCCAGCACCATCACCATGAACACTGGGGCACCTCAGGGCAGTGTACTGAGTCCTCTGCTGTTCACCCTGCTGACTCATGACTGTGTTGCGAAACACAGTTCTAACAGCATCATAAAGTTCGCCAATGATACAACTGTGCTGGGTCTCATCAGCAAAGGCGACGAGTCAGCATACAGAGAGGAGGTGCAGCAGCTGACAGACTGGTGTACAGTCAACAACCTTCACTGGAATGTAGAGAAGACCAAGGAAATGGTTGTTGACTTCAGGAAATCAAGACCGGACCACTCTCCGCTTAACATCAACGGCTCCTCTGTGGAGATCGTTAAGAGCACCAAGTTCCTTGGTGTCCACCTAGCGGAGAACCTCACCTGGTCCCTGAACACCAGCTCTACAGCCAAGAAAGCCCAACAGCGTCTCTACTTCCTCCGGAAGCTGAGAAAGGCCCATCTCCCTCCACCCATCCTCACCCTCTTCTATAGGGGAACCATAGAGAGCATCCTAAGCAGCTGCATCACTGCCTGGTTTGGGACCTGCACAGCCTCTGACCGCAAGTCCCTCCAACGCATTGTGAGGACAGCTGAGAAGATCATCGGAGTCTCTCTCCCCTCCGTCATGGACATTTACACCACCCGCTGCATCCGCAAAGCAACCAGCATTGTGGATGACTCCACCCACCCTTCACACAGTCTGTTCTCCCTCCTGCCATCAGGAAGAAGGTACCGCAGCATCCGGTCCAACACGACCAGACTCTGCAATAGCTTCTTCCCCCAAGCCATCAGACTCCTCAACACAACTCAACTCCTGAACTGATATCTTACACTCTCCCTCTCTCTCTCTCTCTCTCTCTCTCTCCCTCTCTCTCTCTTTCCAACCATTTATCCCAGGTAACATGGGAAGCATTTTTTGCACAAGCATTTGCACTGATAACTTTACTACCTCACTGGACTCTATTTATCGCACATTGCACAACTTGCACACGACAGTCATTATTTATTATCCTCTGTCTGTACTGTGTTGTCTGTCCGCACTTGTTTGTTTGTGTTTTGTATGCACTGTCTATGTTGCACCATGGTCCTGGAGGAACGTTGTTTCGTTTCACTGCGTACTCTGTATGTAGTTGAAATGACAATAAACCCACTTGACTTGACTTGACTTGAAACATGGAATTAAGGGAATATGGCCAACGTGCCGTCAAGCCATAAAAAGATGAAAACAGGAGTGAAATGAAGTCCATGTAGGTACACAGTCACAAGCACAGCCATGCCGTGAGGTGAGGATAACTCCATTCGAGGCCCCAAAACCAGATAGCAGTCAGGAGGGTGGTGGAGAGAGCCAGGTCTGCCGATGGAACAGTTGAAACTGGGCATCTCAACACATGGAAACGAGAGAAAAAACACAAATGCACTCGCACCAGCAGGAGGCAGCTCAGCACATGGGGAAAAGAAGAAATAATGAAGAAAAGGTTTAGGTTTATGTATGAATATGAACAGCACCGTAACACTGTTCGAGCACAACAAAGCAGCAAAACTAATTATACAGAACACAGCAGCATCATTTTCATGCAAAACAAGCAGAGCACAGCAGCCCAACACCATTCAAGAAGAACATAACAGCGTAACAATTTTGATGCAGGACACAGCAGCCCAACATGGTAAAAGCAGAACACAGTAGTGAAATATCGTTCAAGCAGGACACAGCAGCGAAATACAAATCAAGCACAACAAAGCAGCAAAACTAATTATACAGAACTCAGCAGCATCATTTTCATGTAAAACAAGCAGGACACAGCAGCCCAACATGGTTCAAGCAGGACACAGCAGCACAACAAATGTCATGCAGGACACAGCAGCATAATTAAACACAACACAGCTGCGTAACAATTTTGATGCAGAACACAAGCAAGACACAGCAGCCCAACACGGTTCAAGCAGAACACAAGCAAGTGGCACAGCTGCAGCCACCTTTAGCACTGTGATTGCAAGGCAATCTCGTCGAAAATTGGAGACTGTGGGTGCAAAAGTTACCGGTTTCTTACCGAGAGGGGGATTGTTGAGGAGTACAATGCGCCACCTTTCTGCACATTGCTGGGGAAGATGCAGTGAAGGTCTACAACATGTTACAATTCAGTGAGGAAAATAAATAAATAAATATGAAAAGGTTTAGGTTTATATATGAATATGAACAGCACTGTAACACTGCTCAAGCACAACAAAGCAACAAAACAAATTATACAGAACACAGCAGTGTAACCATTTATATGCAAAACACAAGCAAGACAGCAGCCCAACACCGTTCAAGCGGAACACAGCAGCAAAATATGGTTCAAGCAGAACACAAGCAGGACACAGCAGACCAACAATGTTCACACAGAACACAAGCAAGTGGCACAGCAGCAAAATATCGTTCAAGCAGAAGACAGCAGAGTAACAATTTTGATGCAGGACACAGCAGCCCAACATGGTAAAAGCAGAACACAGTAGTGAAAAGTTGTTCAAGCAGAAAACAGCAGCGTAACAATTTTGATGAAAAACACAAGCAGGACAGAGCAGCGAAATACCAATCAAGCAGAACACAGCAGCACAATTAATATACAGAACAAGGTTAAGTGACACTGTTCAAGCAGAACGGTCATGCAAAACACAAGCAGGACACAGCAGCCCAACACTGTTCAAACAGGACACAAAAAAGTGGCACAGCAGCAAAATATCGTTCAAGCAGGACACAGCAGCGTAACAATTTTTAGGCAGAACACAAGCAGGACACAGCAGCAAAAACTATTTTTAGGCAGAACACAAGCAGGACACAGCATCTCAACACGGTTCAAGCAGAACACAAGTAAGTGGCACAGCTGCAGCCACCTTTAGCACTGTGCTTGCAAGACAATCTTGTAAAAAATTGGAGACTGTGGGTGCAAAAGTATTACCTGTGTCTTACAGAGAGTGGGATTGTTGAGGAGTCTGAAAAAGTACAATGTGCCACCTTTCCACACGTCGCTGGGGAAGATGCAGTGAAGGTCTACAACATGATTAATTCAGTGAGGAAGAAACTGAAACAAGAAAATGTGCTGAAAAACAAGTTCAGGGATTACTGAGAGTCAAAAAAGAACCTACCCGATGTTCACCATTTGTTCTTCACGAGAGCTCAGGACCCAGCTGAACGCACTGAGGCGTACGGGAGGAATTCGGGGACCAGAAACTGCAGGTTTCAGCAAAGTACTCACACATTCTGGCCACTGTATGTCACCGTTGGGAAAGCTACCACCTCACCTGTGAACACAAAAGCCAAAAATGCTAAACTGAATTTCACATACTGTTGACTGATGTACCAGCAATACTAGGACATGAGACATGGGAGATGTTAGGTGTGGTTAAAAGAGTGCATGGAATCAACGTATTCTGAAAGATATTGATCTGTTCACTGTTCTTGGATTCCTACCAGGACATCACCAAATTCAAATAGATCCCATGGTCTCACCAGTGATTCATCCACCAAGAAAAGTCCCGATTGCCCTGAAAGACATCAATCATTGATGAGCTACACAAAAATGGAGAAAAGGGGTGTAATCACCAAACAACATGAGCTGAATAACTGGGTAAACAGCATGGTCACAGTGGTGAGCATTTTGGCAGATCAAACGTCATGAAAGTTCCAAGCTCTGCACATTGAACATACCCACTGAAAGATACAGATACAGTGTCCTCAGCTTCAGAGGTATTCCAAAGGTCAATTGCAGACTATTAAAGGCCTGGAAGGTGTGGTCATCGTTCGGAACGTAATCTTAATCTGGGGTGAAACGGTCAAGGAAACATGGCGGCAGACTCGTCCAAGTGCTGAAAAGGGAAAGACAGTGGAACCTGAAACGCAACAAAAACAAGTGCAAGATCAGGTCAACACAAATCCAGTACATGGCCATATGCTCTCTCTGCAGAAGGTCTCAATCTAGATAGAGATAAAATGAGAGCTGTAACACACACGCCTACACCAGAAAACAAGCAGGCACTCATGAGATTAATGGGCATGATTCAGTACCTTTCCAAGTTTATTCCCAACCTGTCTGAAGTCAGCGCACCTCTCAGAAAACTGCTCGAGCAGGACACTTCATGGCACTCCGTGGCAAGACGAGCACAAAGCTATAAAAAACTGAAATCTCTGCTGATAAATGCTCCCACACTAAAGCTCTATGATGTAAAAATACCTGGTACACCATCTGTAGATGCGAGGTCAGAAGGCCTCAGAGCAGCAGTTCTGCAGGAGGGAAAGCCAGTGGCTAAATTACATTCTGAAAGGCAACAGCAAATGATCCAGAGATGCAGCTACTACACACAAGGACCATGGATGGATGGCCCAATGAGAAAAATCCAAACATACTGAACATTCAAAGAAAAGCAAAATACAGAATCAAGACAAGCTGCAGAGAAGACAACTCACAGCAGAACAGCTATCATGACAGACAGACAAAGAGCCCACCAAGCATATACATGTAGGACAAGGTGAGAATTCAGAGAGGGCAACCTGCTATCATGACCAGCCACGATTCTTCGCAGTCCAGACGCCAGATGGAAGAACCTACAGAAGAAACAGAAAACAGTTCAAGTTACTGTCCTTCTCCAGATGTGGTTATGAACAGAAACAGAAACAGAAACAAATGTCCTGTTTATGGACAAGTGTGCCAATCCTGTAACAGCAAAATCACTTTACCAAAAATGTGTAAAAAACAAAACAATCAGAGTAGAATGAGGAAAAAAAACAAATCATGCAGTTGAACAAAAAGGCAGAGCAGGAAGATTTCTACACTGGAACAGTTGAAATCAGAAAAAAACAGAATATTAGATAATCATCGACACTGTCACAACAAAAGTGAACAGAATAACTGGACTGAAAATAAAACAAGAACTTTGCATTCAGCACCAGTGCCCAACTTGAAGACAATGTCATCACAGCACAGAACTACAAATCAGATTTGAAACAAAACTCAAAAATCAACTCAAAAAAAAGATTGAATTTCACATTGTTGACGGTGATGTACCAGCAATACTAGTATGTGAGACATGTGAGACGTTAGGTGTGGTTTAAAGATGGAAGAACCTTTAGGAGAAACAGAAAACACCTCCTCTGGACGACTGAAAAACAGTTCCCATCAGCATCACCCAATATTGTTGCTGATTCCTGTGTTGAGCTGCAGGTCAGTGAATCAGGTCCACCTGCAGAAACTGGTACTGCAAAACAAACAGACTTACCTGAGACACATCTGAGAGAGGCATTCTTCACAAGGTCAGGAAGACAAGTGAAAACACCAGCAAGATAAAAGGACTGAATCTGGAACACACATACAGTACACATTTACAATATTCACACACACATTCAGAGGACACGGTTCAAGCTCCTGTCCATCTGCTGACTGAATTTAAGGTTCCTGTCCTTTATTGCAGCGTAGATTTGTTTAGGTTATTCTGCAATGTCAAGCTATTCTCATTCTTTTATATGCAAGAAAAAAAAGAAAGAAAAAAACAAAAACAAATTATAGTGTGGGAATGTCACCTATGTTATGTACCAAAGAGGCAGCCGTAGGTAACGATCAAGCATGTCAACCAAACACAATGAAGTGTACCACTGAGTCGTCCTTTACACTGAGGGACTGGTTAGCAGTAATGTTCGAGGAGCCCTCAGCTTTTCTCTGGCCTGTTGAAAGCACTGATGCGTACACCACAGACCTGAAGAAGGCAAAAGACCATGAATTCAGTGAGTTGCATGACTCGTTAATCAGAGACAGGACTGTTTGTGGTATTAGTGAAGACCTTGTGGGCAAGGTTGCTGAGAGAAACAGATCAGACATAGACAAAGACCATGAATATCTGCTGTGCAAATAAAAAGACAGAGCAAGAAGATTTCTTCACTGGAACAGTTGAAATCAGAAAAACAGAATATTGGACAAACATCAACAGTCACACCAAAGTGAAAAGAATAACTGGACTGAAAATAAAACAAGAACATTGTTTTCAAGTTGGACACTGGTGCTGAATGCAAGGTCGTCTCAGGAAATTGGGGGGGGGGGGGGATCACAGACTTTTTAGAAGGGTTACAGCAGGACAGGTTAGGAAAGAGCAGCCAAACACAAATGCACTCACACCAGCAGGGGGCAGCTCAGCACATGGAGAAAAGAAAAAAAATGAAGGAAACAAAAATAATGAAGAAAATGTTTAGGTTTATGTATGAATATGAACAGCACTGGAACACTGCTCAAGCACAACAAAGCAGCAAAACAAATTATACAGAACACAGCAGCATCATTTTCATGCAAAACAAGCAGGACACAGCAGCCCAACATGGTTCAAGCAGGTAATCCAGTACATGGGCATATTCTCTCTCTGCAGAAGGTCTCAATCTAGATAGAGATACAGTGAGAGCTGTAACACACATACCTACACCAGAAAACAAGCAGGCACTCATGAGATTAATGGGCATGATTCAGTACCTTTCCAAGTTTATTCCCAACCTGTCTGAAGTCGGCGCACCTCTCAGAAAACTCCTCGAGCAGGACACTCCATGGCACTCCCTGGCAAGTCGAGCACAAAGCTATAAAAAAAACCCTGAAATCTCTGCTGATAAATGCTCCCACACTAAAGCTCTATGATGTAAAAATACCTGGTACACCATCTGTAGATGCGAGCTCAGAAGGCTTCAGAGCAGCAGTTCTGCAGGAGGGAAAGCCAGTGGCTAAATTACATTCTGAAAGGAAACAGCAAAGATCACACAAGGACAAGGACCATGGAAGGATGGCCCAATGAGAAAAATCCAAACATACTGAACATTCAAAGAAGAAAAGCAAAATACAGATACAAGACAAGCTGCAGAGAAGACAACTCAAGCAGATCAGCTATTATGACAGACAGACAAAGAGCCCACCAAGCATATACATGTGGGACAAGGTGAGAAATCAGAGAGGGCAACCTGCTATCATGACCAACCACGATTCTTCACAATCCAGACGCCAGATGGAAGAACCTATAGAAGAAACAGAAAACAGAACACACATTCACAGGACACGGTTCAAGTTCCTGTCCTTCTCCAGATGTGGTTATGAACAGAAACAGAAACAATGTCCTGCCTATGGCAAAGTGTGCAAATCCTGTAACATCAAAATAACTTTACCAAAAATGTGTAAAACAAAACAGAGCAGAATGAGGGAAAAAAATGCAGTTTAACAAAAGACAGAGCAGGAAGATTTTCTTAACAGTTGAAATCAGAAACAGAATATTACACAAACATCGACACAAAAGTGTCTTCAAGTTGGGCACTGGTGCTAAATGCAAAGTTCTTGTTTTATTTTCAGTCAGAACACACACACAGTACACATTTACAATATTCACACACATTCAGAGGACACGGTTCAAGCTCCTGTCCATCTGCATCACCCAATGTTGTTGCAGATTCCTGTGTCGAGCCGCAGGTCAGTGAATTTGGTCCACCTGCAGAAACTGGTACTGCGAAACAATCTGACTTACCTGAGGCACATGCAAGAGAAGCATACGGAGAGGCTTCTTCCACAGACCTGAAAAAGGTGAAAGACCATGAATTCAGTGATTTGCATGACTTGTTAATCAGAGACAAGAGTGCTTTTGGTATTAGGGAAGACCTATTGTGGGCAAGGTTGCTGAGAGAAACAGATGGGACATAGACAAAGGCCATGAATATCTGCTGTGGAAATGAGGGGACATCAAGTGAAGTGAAAAAAAAGTGCTCAATGAAATACAAAACAGAACGACAGAAACAAAACAAACAGTTGGGTTTGAACACAAGAGCAAATCCAAACTAGCTAAAAATGAACAAGCAACAGAAGCAAGCTGCTCCAGATGTGGTTATGAACAGAAACAGAAACAAAGTCCTGCTTATGGCCAAGTGTGTAAATCCTGCAACAGAAAATCACTTTACCAAAAATGTGTAAAACAAAACAATCAGAGCAGAATGAGGAAAAAAAAAAAAAATCATGCAGTTGAACAAAAAGACAGAGCAGGAAGATTTCTTCACTGTAACAGTTGAAATCAGAAAAACAGAATATTAGACAAACATCAACACTGTCACAACAAAAGTGAAAAGAATAACTGGACTGAAAATCTTGAAATAAACAACAAGAACATTGTTTTCAAGTTGGACACTGGTGGAAATGTCTACAAGTCACTCAGATTTAAAACAAAACTCCAGAATTCAGCTTGAAAACCGCTCACATATTCTAGACACTGCATGTTACCGTTAGGAAAGCTAACGCTCACCTGTGAACACAAAAGCCACAAAATGTAAGATTGAATTTCACATTGTTGACAGTGATGTACCAGCAATACTAGAAAGTGAGACATGATGGAAGAACCTATAGGAGAAACAGAAAACACCTCCTCCGGACGACTGAAACAGTTCCCATCAGCATCACCCAATGTTGTTGCAGATTCCTGTGTCGAGCCGCAGGTCAGTGAATCTGGTCAACCTGCAGAAACTGGTACTGCAAAACAATCTGACTTACCTGAGACACATCCGAGAGAGGCATTCTTCACAAGGTCAGGAAGACAAGTGAAAACACCAGCAAGATACAAGGACTGAATCTGGAACACACATACAGTACACATTTACAATATTCACACACACATTCAGAGGACACGGTTCAAGCTCCTGTCCATCTGCTGACTGAATTTAAAGTTACTGTCATTTACTGCAGCTTAGATTTGTTTAGGTTATTCTGCAATGTCAAGCTATTCTCATAAATATGGTGTTAAATGTACAGTTCATTTAGTTCAGTTCAGAGACTTCGTCTCATTTCCCTTGAGTTTTAAAGCATTACGGTCCGACAGTGTTTGTATGAACGGTGTTGAGAGTCCTGCACAGCCCAAATCCTCCTCATTTATAGTTCTATTCATATTAAGAAAGAGAACAAAAATAGATCAATTCAAGTGTTGGGATTTTACATGTTCTGTAGCTAAGAGGCAGCCCTAGCTAAGAATCACGCAGCTCCCCCAAAAGTACTAAAGTGTGAGTGTAGCACAGAGTCGTCCTTCCTCCATACTTTACACTGAGGAGCTGAAGCGGTTAGCAGAGGGAAAAACGGCCGTGGTGGTCGAGGAGCTCCTCGGCTTTTCCGGGGTCACGCAGACGCCGCCAGTCCCTCTCCGGTGCGGGAGTGGAGACGACGACTCTCGGTGTCTGTCGCGCCGGTAGTGCTGGAGCTCAGACGCCGCGTTGGAGGAGTCACGGGTCAAGCTGGACGACTTCCTTGCAGAGCGGCTGGAAAGCTGGTTTCTCCGCGGTCGCCATGTTTCTCGAGGCTACAGAGAAAAACGCAAAGGCCGGTTAGTGAGACAGAGGACTGTACAGTAACACAGACAGCACAAGCACTACAACAACTGCCTAAGATGAAGAAGACAAAGCTCACATTACGGACTATAGAGCAGGATGGCCGGTCGAAGCTCTGTGTGGAATCACGGCTCGAGCTTTGAAAGCAGGGCCGCATCGAAACAGCAGCTCAGAGTCTCCTCCAAATACCTACGATCACGTGACCGCCGGAAACGAAGCTTCCTTACGTCACTGGAACGCAATCGCGGTTCAATGCGCGTGAGTTTCCGGTCCCGCTGTAGACGAGCTGCATATCATCTGAAATATGTACTTAAATAAAACGTAAATACAGAACATGTGTGAATCTGCTTCACTTTCATCATCAAATTATTGACATTCCTCAGCATTCAAGGTTTTTTACTGGAGACGATGTGAAATGACCTGAATAAAAACATTTTACAGCTCTATTTCTGTGTTCAACAGATGTACAGTCTACATGCACATTCAACAGTGCTGTTTCTCCTTAATCTAATAGTGTCAAACATGCTGTTTTAAATAGGAACAGAACAAAGCAATTACACACTCAGATCACAGACATTTCATTAAAAGAAGAAACACAGGCCGACATCACTGGATGCTCCTCTGGGTTCAGTTTGGACAAAGCTTATGAACACAAGTGAATCAGGCAGTGGTGGTGTAGTATTGTATTTGTACAACAGGTGGCGCAGTAGAGCTGTGAAGCTGAGCAGCATCCAACCACTTTTCCCTCATTTCTGCATGAAAGGGTTGATTGATTACAGACTCATTTCTGTGATAAAGGATCTGCCATGTTTTTAGACTTTTATAAAGCCTCAGTTCAGCAGAGCTTTATTTTATTAAGTAATTATTATATATTTTCTTTATATTATCTGACAGTAACACACTATATGTCCAAATGTTTTTGGACACCATTTTTTAATCAATGCATTCAGCAATCAGTTGCACCCATTGCTGACACTGTCCCTGTAATGCAGTATTGCCAATAGAATAGGACTCTCTGGAACAGATAAACATGAACCTATCGGCTCCATGCCTAATGCCAATCGTGGGCTAGAAGGGTATAAAGCCTCCAGCATTGAGCTGAGGAGAGGTGGAACTGTGTTCTCTGGAATGATGGCGCTCATGATGTCCTTTACTTCTAGGGTGAGCTGGGGAAACTTTAAGCTTTGAGTTGGAGATGAGGTTGGGTGATTATCCAATATTCTGACCTCACCAATGCTCTTCTTGCTAAATGCATTCCTCACAGCAATGCTCCAAAATCTAGCAGAAAGTCTTCCATGGCAGGAGAAACAGTTACTCCAACAAAAGCAGGCTAAACTCCTTTTTAATACTCTTGAGTTTAAAAGAAATAACAAATAAGCAGGTGTCCAAATACTTTTGTCATATAGTGTTTTTCTTAGAAATGCTGAATTCTTTTGTTGAAGAGACTCTGGTCAGTTCTGAGAGCAGCAGGTCTAAACTTAAACCTGGACTAAATACAGAGAGAAGTTTAAAATTTTACTTTGAGTAGAAACAAATAAATATCCAGAACACATCAGTAATGCAGAACAGCTCTTCATTCAGGCTCTTTTCCTGAACATGATATTAATAATATAAACTTTACAGCTGTTTGGAAAAGATGAAGCATTAAGGAGGAGTCTAAAGAAAGTGTAGAAATGAAGACGCTGCTCAGCACTGATGTGAGTATTAATGATAAACTGATTAGTCGTGTGCTTCTCTGTGGATGAGTTGTGATGAAAAGGAGGATCTCAGCCCGTTCTCTTCCTACAATAGAAAAAACACACACACACACACACACACGTTAAACACTTCATACACTTCCATCTCCAACTATGAGGGTTTATTTAGGGTGTATTCTACACACTGCACACTAACATGTTTCTATAAACCAACAATGGGGCAGAAATGAAAATATTGCAGCACTGATATTAAAAAGTACCACAAGTGTTTGAGCAGCATGAGTGTAGAGCTTTTACACTGACTGCATTTTAAACTGAAGGTCACACTGATGGTCAATAAGAGGAAATATCTCACATACTTTAAAAATGAATCTTAGTCTAGATACAGGAGAGGAAACCTCGGTCTCCTGGTTTAAAAACTGTATGTTGAGGAGTTTAGTCAGTTGTGGATAAATGCTGCGTCAGCATGTTCAGAAACTTAAAACAGCATGTTAGCGTGAGGGTTGTTGTGAAAAAGGTTTCTTGGATCTCAGGCTCTGATCGCTGTGGCCTCCCAGAGATCAAACTCCCTCTCTCTCAATGATAGTAGGCTATTAGCCCACTTCTTGTTCTGTGCACACCCTGCTATGGTGTTGTGTTCTTCCTTTGCCTAGAGAGGTGTAATGTAGAGCACAAAGACTCCTTTAGGGGGAGCTGCGAGGCGTCATACAGCCTCATGTCCTGTGTCTTCTCGCTCTCGAGAGAATATGCTTCCTGAAACACTCGGGGATTGAAAGGACGTGAGACGAATATGCAGCATGGCATCTCTCGACTCCAGCAGCACTGGACAGCTCCCTCTGGGAGAGCAGAGGAGAAGGCTTGTTGAGTGTCTCCATCTAGTGGCTGAAGCTGGAAGTAGAAGAGGCTCTGGTGGACAGTGTTAGGTTAGGTGGAAGTGGTGTGTTCTGGTTTGGTGTCGGGTTTCTGTTATGGGGAAGACTGCTGTTTACGTTGTGTGGTTGTACTGGAAAGGATGAA